>NC_137114.1:26585576-26826419 GCF_949357685.1 Gobio gobio
TGCGGTACACGCAAGTGATGTTACCGGTGTTGCGGCTGAACACCGGTAACTCCAGCAATACCGACTATCGCAGCAAGCCTATTGTGTTGTATAATGAACGAGTGCGCTGCCGCTGACTTTATTGTAATTGTGAGCGAAGTTCTGTAAAAAGATAGTAAAAACATGCTAAAAGTTTTCGAGAGAGTTCCACATGTAATACTTGGCCATTTCATATGCAAATATGTTAGCCAATCATAGCAGCGGGCATTTACACTGAAGTCTCACAGCAGACACGCCCCTTAAAACAGAGCGTTCAGAGCAGAGGGCTAAAATTAGGGAAGGAAAAATGCCTTTTATTTCTAAATTATGACCATTTTTTGTCTACAAAATCATACTAACATTATACAGGGAGTGCAGAATTATTAGGCACGTTGATTTTCTGATCATATTTTTTTTCCAGGCACATTTGACCAATTCCAAACCACAGTAATCCTAATAACTACTATTGATTTAGTATTTAATAATGTATAAGTGATATATAATTGTTCATGAAGGCTGGAAATGAAAATCACCTTATATTCAGGTGTGCAGAATTATTAGGCATGTTTTCTTTTACAGATAAATTGAGCCAAAAAAGAGATTTAACTCAGACTGAAAAGTCAAAAAGTATTAAATGCCCATGAGAAGGATGCAATACTAATGTAATACTAGACATTGCAGTTAAGGCATGACCATTGGACAGTGAAATGCTCGTTGGGTCAGCAGGGTCAGACAAAAACAGGTGGTGAAGAAAAGACACCTATTAACCGCAAAAGAATTAAGAATTAAGGTGAAGAATTAAGGGTGAAACCATCAGGAACCCTTTAGTCTCCAGCGCCACCATTTTCCAAAGCTGCAACCTACCTGGAGTCTCCAGAAGTGCAAGGTGTCAGGATCTCAGAGACTTCAGTTAGGAAAGAATCCTAAAAAATGACCCCCACTAGATAAGAATCACAAGCTGAAGTGTTGTAAAATACATGAAGAAGGTTTTTTTATAGGCTTTATGGACAGATAGGTTGAGAATGACTCTTGAAGGACCAGCACCACATCCTCTAGTACCACTGTTTGAAGAATTCATCTTCCAGAATCTGGCAGTACGTTTTGGGAGTTCATTTTAGTCCATCCTGAAGTCCGTTTTGCAGAGATGGACAAAAAATGAACTCCCAAAACGTACTGCCAGATTCTGGAAGATGAATTCTTCAAACAGTGGTACTAGAGGATGTGGTGCTGGTCCTTCAAGAGTCACTCTCAACCTATCTGTCCATAAAGCCTATAAAAAAACCTTCTTCATGTATTTTACAACACTTCAGCTTGTGATTCTTATCTAGTGGGGGTCATTTTTTAGGATTCTTTACCTAACTGAAGTCTCTGAGATCCTGACACCTTGCACTTCTGGAGACTCCAGGTAGGTTGCAGCTTTGGAAAATGGTGGCGCTGGAGACTAAAGGGTTCCTGATGGTTTCACACTTAATTCTTCACCTTAATTCTTAATTCTTTTGCGGTTAATAGGTGTCTTTTCTCTGCCACATGTTTTTGTCTGACCCTGCTGACCCAACGAGCATTTCACTGTCCAATGGTCATGCCTTAACTGCAATGTCTAGTATTGCATTAGTATTGCATCCTTCTCATGGGCATTTAATACTTTTTGACTTTTCAGTCTGAGTTAAATCTCTTTTTTGGCTCAATTTATCTGTAAAAGAAAACATGCCTAATAATTCTGCACACCTGAATATAAGGGGATTTTCATTTCCAGCCTTCATGAACAATTATATATCACTTATACATTATTAAATACTAAATCAATAGTAGTTATTAGGATTACTGTGGTTTGGAATTGGTCAAATGTGCCTGGAAAAAAAATATGATCAGAAAATCAACGTGCCTAATAATTCTGTACTCCCTGTAAGTGCACCCCATGGAACATTATGAAACAACAAAACAATGCAGTTCATGACCCCTTTAAATATGATGGTTTCATTATAAATATGGTGATTATCTCAAAGGTGGACACCTAACTTAATATATGATATTTACTATCTGAATCTAACCATGTCATGTCAATAAATGGAAAAGTCAGTCGGTCGTTTATCATGTTAATTATTGTGCCTTTACACCAGGGGGTAGAGCAGGGGTACCTTTTACTCCAAATACCATACTTTTACATTATTGAAAAACTGTTGCTTTGAACAAAACTGAAAATCATTAAGAAGTCCTTTGTCTCAAAATATATTCAATTCATTTGTTACTTAAATCTACAACATTATAAAAATCATCGATTATTTGATCAAATTAGCACAGAAACAACTTTGCACTGCTGCCCGCGATTGCCTCAAGGATCAGCCAACTTTTCACGAGCATCTTGAAAAGCGGATTTGTAGTCTCGCATACTCCATCGCAGCTTTCATTGGTCAAGGACCGCCCAAGAGGCCGTCTGACTGATATGCAACTCATCCAATCACAGTTTGTTTTGTTCCGCACCAAGTTTCCAGGCGGACCGTTAAAGAACGCAACACACTCATCTTGCGAACATGCAGTAGAATTCAACCAATCAGATGACAACTTCGAAACTCCTGAAATGTTTCCAGAAAAGTGCGCCATATGCATCAGACGTTCAGCCATGATGTCTGAGGCTGAGACTATGGAAAGTGCTGTGGCAAGTTGTTGTGCCATCTAGTGGGTTAGAGGAAAATAAAATCAAAAGGTGCCTTTTACCCCGTGGAGCCGTTAGCCCTGTTGTACCCTATATATAATAATACATAGTATTTTATCAGAAATCAGATTTTTTTTGCAATTGCACAGCATCTACCAATAGTGTCTACCAACTAGTAATCTACTAGTGCCCACAGGCATGTGGCCAAATGCCCATATAGTATGTTTAATCTGGCCCTATGATCTCTAGATATCCACATTGGCCAATGACAAACATTTCAGTGGACCACTAATAAACTAACCTACGCATCTGTCTAAGATTCAAGTAAAGGTGTGCGTCTTTACCACCACGGTCGCACAACTGCATTCATGTTAAACAACTTCTAAAACACATTTTCAAATGTTTAAGATGATCTTCCGAAACAATTTAAGCCATCCCTTTTCCCCTTTCTAACAAAATGTAAACCATTAAAAATAAATAACCCATGGGTGGATGGATTTGCTCTTCCCTGAACACTATTGCTGCTCTTTTTCCACTGTGGCTGAATCATAAAAGGGCCGTGGCATTTTCAGCATATCAGTGGGCAGAATGAGCCGAGGCCAGATATATAATTCTGCTGTTGCTGTCAGATAATTCCCCCAACAGTTACACTCAAGCATTGGGTTGTTTACGGTTGAAAAATGCACATTGGCTCTGCCTATCATCAGGATAGCTTCCCCAATGTGCTCTACTTTCATAGCGGCAAAAGCTAGATCACAATTTCACCTCAAATCTAATATTTTGTATTAGTCCTCTGACAGGATCACAAAAGAAAAGCAATAGGGGAGACTCATAATACTACATCTCCCCGAGCGAGCCATATATGTGATTGTAAAATCAAAATGCAATAAATATGCGTTTAAAAATGAAGCATTAAATAGATCCATCTTGAATTCTAAATAATTCATTCCACATAAATAAGATCCACTCTTGAGTGAGAAAATGGGTTTCAACAAAGAAAAGAGCGGTTCTCTCAGCAGAAAGACAGGCTACATTCTTACATGGACTCGGAGTCTGTCAGGGTGGATTAAATATGCAACATTTGGCTTGAAAACCTTGGCTTCTGCAGGAACGCATCCAAGTTCACTCCTTGTTCTCTGACATCTGTCGCAAACTTTCAATCTTTTCATGCTGGTCCCCTGAGGATGTTATAGGGCGGGAGAGACACACACGAGGGCCATTTACCAGCTTTGTAAGCTCTACTTGCACGTGGCTGCTGAGACTACACCACTATATAGTGCCCTTCTTTATTGCCAGTGTTGCTTTTGACAACTGCTGGCTATATTCTTGATAAAATACTGCGAATAAATTATTTGCCTGAACTGACGACATCTGTGCACAATTTTTTCAGATGTCTTCTAGAAAAATGCAAAGAACAGATGCTCCTTCAGATAAAGAAGAACATAGAAAAATGAGGGAAATTAGAAGCGTTGGATGAAAGCTACTTGGGTAATCAAAGGGTTTTTACTTAGAGTCTGTTAGGAAGGATGGATGCACAGTCCCTACGAACAAATATGCATATTTCCCTGTTACCTGGTATGCAAAAAGTTGTATGTCGAAGCAGCAGCATGCCTGAATACACAGTATTCATCATATACACAAAAGAAAACAATAACGGAGTGATTTGCATCTGTTGAGCTTCTGAAGGTTATAAAAAAAACACTAGCTACTATAGAGGAATGAATGAAATAACATAATTAATAATAATAAATGGATTTCTACATCTGTTCTTACTATTCTATCTATCTATCTTTCCGTCCGTCCATCCGTATCTATCTATCCATCTGTGTCTGTCTGCCTCAGTCCGTCCGTCTATCTCTGTCTGACTGTCTGACTGTCTGACTGACTGACTGACTGTCTGTCTATCAATCTATCTGAACTCCTATTTGTTTTTAGCCTAGAAATCTAGACGCACCCTAGCGGCAGAAAATGTATTTTGCCGCGAGTGTAGTCTAGCAACTCTCGGTAGACCTGAGAGCTGGAAAAACCAAACTCTGGTCAGGCCAATCACAGCGTGTGTAGAGTCGGTGGGCGGGCTTAACATAATGACGGCACGCAGAGTTGCGGAGGTTCTGCGTGCTACTCGTAAACAAAGAAGCTGGCGAACGGCAGTCTTTTGAATCAGCTTTGGCCGCGACTCTGGAAGACTTGGAGTTAAGCTTTTCTTTGAGAAAAGAACGGCACTGAAGTCATTCTTAAGAAAAGAAGATATGTTCGGAGTTCTGCTGACCAGATATGGCGAAAGTCTATCAACTAATGTTAGCTCGGCTTCATCTTCTTCTTTGCTCTGGTTGGTTGTGGCGTTCATGGCGCTATCCAATTGCGTGCAGAGGGAATTTGAAAGACAACCATTTATCCCACCCCTCAGATTGAGCCCTGTCAATGGTGAGTTTCCAGACCCAACATCTTGATGTGGGTCTGGCTTGTCAGGCTAATTTTCCTTAGGAAAAGAGGAGAACTTTGTCTTCAGAAAACTGAATTTTTTTACTACAAAAAATTCTGTACTGTATTGTCATGCTAAGAAAAGAGATGAACTCAAACTAGAGTCTCACATAGTTCTATATAGTCTCATACTTTATATTTAAACTATCATAACAGTGTAATTTGAATTACCTCATCTGTCGACATGATGTCAATAAATTGCAGAGCTGTGATCAGATGCTTTCTTAACTGCCACCTTCTCACCGCTGTAATTTTTGTTGTCTGTTTATTTTGTTATTGAGAGGAAACGCAGTACATATATTCATCTTAAGGTGTCTCTCAGCAGCATAAGACGGTGTCTAGATGTTCTTTAACAGTATATCGCTGCAAAGATATTCACAACTTTTTACTTCTAAGCAAAGAACGGAAAAGAACTTCGCCGTGAGTATATCAGGGCCTTGAATCACATTCCGTCTCTTGTACAGGTGCTGGTCATATAATTAGAATATAATCAAAAAGTTGATTTATTTCACTAATTCCATTCAAAAAGTGAAACTTGTATATTATATTCATTCATTACACACAGACTGATATATTTCAAATGTTTATTTCTTTTAATTTTGATGATTATAACTGACAACTAAGGAAAATCCCAAATTCCGTATCAAACCGGCAGATTCTGCGATGTGATTGGTCAGATCTCCTGTCAATCAAACTCATGGCGAAGGGTGAATTTACAATGGAAGGCAAGGAGACTTACACATTGTAAGTTGATGAGTTTATTTATCCGTGTCGGGTAGAATCTGCGATCTCTGACCTAGTTTATTTGCTGGCTTTCATGGCTGCAGTACATCGTTTTCCGCCAACTGGCAACCTGTTGTGTCGAAATACTATTGGGTAAACTGGCGGCGTGCGGTTTGGCACAGACCAAAACAAAAACAGACATTCCAAAGAACAATAACTGGCTGTAGGATTGTTTTTCAGAGAAAAAAGTTGAACTTAGCATGTTTACTAAATATCTGCAAACATATCATCGTATTTAATGTTTTAGGACAGTCAAAAACGTACATAAAGCACCTTTACAATTTATTTTAAAGGAACACTCCAATTTTTGTGAAAATAGGCTAATTTTACAAGTCCCCTAGAGTTAAATTTTGAATCCATTCAGCCAATCTTTGTATCTGGCGGTAGCACTTTTAGCATAGCTTAGCATACATCATTGATTCTAATCAGTCCATTAGCATCTCATTCAAAAAATGACCAAAGACACTTTCAATATTTTTCCTATATAAAACTTGACTCTTCTACAGTTACATCGTGTGCTAAGACCAACTGAAAATTAAAAGTTGCGATTTTCTACACCTATATGGCTAGGAACTGCCTTCTCATTCCTGCGTAATAGTCGCGGATCTTCGCGGCCGTACCATGGCTGCAGCAGCGCAATGATATTACAGCGCCTGAAAGTAGCCCCCAGCTAGGTAACTTTCAAGGTGACCGGCACTAAGTTTGTGTAGTTGCAGAGAAAGTTTCAGGCTTGCAGCCGACAAACCTGTGTGATTAGCCATAGTTCTGTGTGTTGTAAAGGGCTGTGATAATCAGGGCTCTACATAGCGACCATTTTGCGCGCATTTGCGCCTGAAAATTACTGCGTGACCCGATCAATTCTCATGAATAAATGTAGCCTATAATACAATCGGAACAAAAACTACAACTGCCGTTCTGCGATCGACTGCTTGTCATGCCTTCTGTCAACAGAGCATGTGCAAAAAATTTGTGCGACGGACTAAACTTCATTGATAGTTTACCAGGTGAAACGGGTGAGACGCGGCCATGCGCACTTACCAGACGCCTCGCGCTGATGTTTATTTGCAGCCAAATACAAATTAACTAGAAATACCACATTTGGATTATCATAAACAAGGTCGGAAATTCGGAAAGTCTTGGGGCAAAAATGCCACCAAAAATTAATTACTAAATAATAATTAAAAAAATCCCCTGTATCAGTTCTTGATTTAATCTTAAGGCCTGTACACACCGGGACGAATATCGCGCGCGCTTATCGCCAGCGTTTTTCGTGCCGTTTTTCGGCGCGTCTTGAGTGTTCACACCCAAGCGATTTTCACTGGCGCTGCGCCGAGTGAACGTGCACATTCAGTCGATGCGCTCCCGGTACACAAGATGGTGCTGCGGCACTTTAAGCCTCTGACACTCGCTTGTCACACAGAAGGAGAAGAGAGACAGTATTTACGTGCTTGCCAAAACCATAGACATATTATGTATATGGACAAAACCATTCACACACTTTTTGCTAACTGGCAAGCAGCATTAGCAGTTCATCTTCTTCTTTGTCTACTTACTACTTCTTCGTCGTATCAATGTGTGCTCGGCAAGAGCGTTTTGTGCTTGAGCGGCACCAAGTCGTGTTTTACTGTCACTTCAGCAGCTCCAGGCACGTGAACAAAAGCGCTGATCTCATTGGTCGGCCAGTTTTTTACGCGCCGCGTCAAAATAAAAAAACGAACCCAAGGCGTTTTTTTAAAAATGACGCTTTTACGCCTGGCGTTTTGCGCGTCGGTGTGAACACTCACATTGGCGCCCATTGTTTAGTCCCGAGGCGTTAAACGTCGGCGATAAACGCGTGCGAAAATCGTCCCGGTGTGAACAGGCCTCTAGGCTATCAGCTTCAGTCCACAACTTCTCTCGTGTTTAAAAAATACTAGATGTATATATGAGTGAGTACATCATGAATCCATTTTCCAAACTGTGTTTTTATCTTACCCTGAATCACTACGGTACACATATAATACGTGTTTATATTCTGACTATTTTATTTCAGTTTGGTTCGCAGCGCTGCGGAGGAGCACAGTCCCTGTGTGACTCGCCATAGACACACACAGAGAGAAGTAGATCTGGCTGCAATGTTCTTCCGCGAGACGCGTGCAGTTCTGTTTACTAAGCGCCAGAGCGCCTAAAGTTACGGACTGCTCCATTATGCAAATGTTATACTGACCTTGTACAAAAGTCCAATAGACAAGCTGATGTTAAGTAACAACGTTTTAGCCACAATACTGTTTATTTCGTGAAAATCAAAACTACACCAGAACTGTTGCGCATCTCCAAGCGGTTCGATTCGAATGAATCTGCGTTTGAACGATTGAATGAATGACTCACGCATAGACTTGACGCGCCCCCTATTGACGGTTTTATTTTCATATTTATACTTTGCATGAACTTTTTATTTAAAATATAAAACTTTTAAAGTTTAACTCATTTCTAAATTCAAAAACTTATATTTAAAACATTCATACAACATTATTTACCCATGAGCTGGGCACGTCCCGTCATCTTAAACAGTCTAAACAGCACTTCAGATGGAGCTGCTGTGCCACTTCTACACTGCAAAGATGGATCTTTTGATGCTGATGTAATTAGATTGGTAACAGTCTGATTGTGTCTTATTGCTCTAACTGAATTTATTGTTTAAATTAACATTTTAAAAACAACTTTTTTTATTTTAATTGAAGAAATTGATAAGATGATCCATATATTTAATAAGATTAGAAAAAAATTGCTCTTATAATGGTAAAAATGCCCCTGGACATTAATTTAAAGGGACAAAGATAGTCCTGTAATGGGAAAGTTATAATTGGAATGCGTGTTATTGATCAGAAAGTGCTCCTAAATATTTGACTGTGCTCCTATTTTTTTTTAATTAGGAGCACAAGTGCTCCTCAAGAAAAATGTTTGCGTAGAGCCCTGATAATAAGTCGAAGGTGTATACTACCACCATGTTTCACAGAATACCAACGAATCATTGCGCCGCTGCAGCCATGGTACTGCCGCGATGATCCGCGACTATTACGCAGGAATGAGAATGTAGTTCCTAGCCATATAGGTGTAGAAAATTGCAACTTTTCATTTTCAGTTTGTCTTAGCACACGATGTAACTGTAGAAGAGTCAAGTTTTAAATAGGAAAAATATTGAAAGTGTCTTTGGTCATTTTTTGAATGACATGCTAATGGACTGATCAGAATCAATGATGTATGCTAAGCTATGCTAAAAGTGCTACCGCCAGATACAAAGATCGGCTGAATGGAAATTCAAAAACGGTAAAACTCAACTATTTAACTCTAGGGGACTTGTAAAATGAGCCTATTTTCAAAAAAAAGTGGAGTGTTCCTTTAATAACCAGCTGATGATGATGATATTGTGCATCCCTAGTTAGTTTAGATCAAAGAACACAAGGGTGATAGGACAATGGCAACATGTCGGATACAGTACAGCCAGGAATGTATTCACACTACAAACCTGCATACCTACATAACATACTTCTTCAACAACAGTAGAGAAAAAATTCTCCCTCAAACTTAATTTGTACTTTGAAAGTACAGGGATTTGCATTACTTGGCTCTGGATGGTGAACAAGGCGTTTTGAATTTCATCAAGAATGCATTAATTTGCCTCATTCCCTCAACTCCAAACATTTCCAATTTCCCAAATTTAGCCACTGTTCGCCTGAACCAGAATTGTAACTGGCACTTATTTGAAACTAAACTATTATCTTCAGCATTGGCTTTTATATAGAGGAAATGGGATTCCAGTCACAATGAGAGCAGTCACTTTGGTTTGGTTCCGGAAGCCAAATTTATTGTTCATGCATGCGTGCCGTTTTGTGCCTGAAGGTCTTTTCATTGCCAGGTCTCCACATTTCCTGCGCATTATGCTCACTGCCTCAGTAAGTAGTAAGCTGCACAGATTATATGATAATATTAATAATATTTTTTTAATTAATTACATTTTTCATACATTACAATTTTCAGAGTGTACAAGAAGTCATTTGTTGTACTCCGTATACTCAATAATGAACCTACAAGAGTTAATCAAAAGAGGGAATGTATAAAAAGAGTCAGCAATTCACAAGTGTGAAGCAAACAAAGCAAGTTATTAGTCAATACTTTGTTCCATAAATCACAAAAGTGCACTGGTATCAAATAGGCACTCAGAGGAGACCTCAAAGCTGTTCTGAGAGAATTATATAAATGACATGCATTAGTTATGAGAGACTTGCAAACCACTGCCACTTGAATGGTGTTACTGCCATTAAATGATAACAATGAATGCTATATAGACGGATCGCTGCTTCTGTATTCAGTTGGTGTGCATTAATTCCCTCTTGCTGAGTACTAGACCCCGCTGTGATGATGATGATTAGGACCACAAACAGTAGGGACACTACACAAAATCCAATCTAAAATTTGAGTCAACCGGAGATCCCTTTTAAATTATTGCTTGTAAGTTGTATTAAACCTAAACTACTCTCTTGACATTTCATTCAAAGTGGACGAGTGGATGCTTTTAAAACAGAACATTTCATGGCACTATGAAACTAATACGACCTGAAAGGAGCATGACACATCTCTTGAATAAAAAGTACTTCTCCTCATCTTTCACATCACTTCACAATCTCACTTTGGAAGCGGGTTGCTAGAGAAAAGGATTTTCTGATGACCTGTCAGTCTAAGGAAAAAAGGAAAACTTTAGAAAAGAAGATGTCAAAATCGGCATGCCTGGCCTGATAATCACATCAAGAGCTTGTTGTTAAATGTATATGACAGGTCTTCTGTTCTCTAAATAGACAAATATTGATCCCTCAATAGATTGAAACAGGATGAAAGTGCAGTTCGATGACAACAAGTTGTGAGCAGACTACAATCTGTGATCTCCCACTGTGTTATGCACTCTTCAAAACTAAACTAAGAAAGGCTTTTAAAGTGGGCATGAAATAAAAATTTATCATTTTTCTATCTTATTGTGATCGATTCATCTATACATATTTCATTCTTTTTTTAAAGGTTTTTGGGCTCGTCATTTTCAATTAAAATGCTGCTGCAGTTAGCCTGCTCTTTCCATTTCAATTCCTGAATCAGAATTAAACTTCATCTGAGGTACAAAACAGCGTGCAGAATTGAAATTTAAAGGGTTATATTTACACCATAGCAGTGTAAAGTGAGAAATGTATGATTATTTATTTACAAGTCATCACTTTTATCAATAATTTGAATTTCAAAAATATTTTGCAACAAATTGTCTTTTAATCTATTAGTCTGCCTTTACATTGCTTTAATGCGTTACTGGTATTTTGTCATCTTCCTGAGAACCAAAAAAAAAGGTTTTGTGAATTTAGATTCCTTCCCCGGCCATTACATTGTTTGGAGCATAAAAAACTTTTTTTTTTTTTTTTTTAATTCCTATGTTATATGCTATATCCTCTGCTCTGTAGAGGACACCAGAACCCATTTATTGAGAAAATTAAAAGACATGAATAGACAAAAAATGGGATTTTTGGGTAACAATACTTTACTAATGGATAATAATAATATTTTCATAAGAATGTCTTAATATCCAACCTTAAAACTGTGTATGTTGTCAGAGAAATTCCTTAAAATATAGTGTCCTCTACAGAGGCAAAACCTCTATTCTGGCTCTCAGGAGGATATTTTTGTCTCGTGCAGAGTGGCATTTATATTTAGATGTCACTTCCGAAACTTTGCTGCATGCAATTGGCCGTTGGTCGTCTTAGCAATAATAGTTTTATTCAATGAATGTTATAGACTTTAGCCTCGAAAGCGAGCCAAGATCGCTACGATCACTAAAATGCTGTTGCTTTGTTAGTTCATCGCGATCTCACAAAGTTCTGTTATAAAAATGAAGTTGTCAACAATAAATCTCTTACTTACATCCCTTGACTTTGTTAATGAGAGGTTTCGCAGAAACGTCTCGGTTACGTATGGTAACCCTCGTTCCCTGAAGGAGGGAACGGAGACGTACGTCGGACGTACCGACGAATTGGGATCACTTCAGGGAGCCCCTATCAGCTTCGATATATAGAGAACAGGCCAATGGGCCATTGGCGTGCGAGATTTGCATCTCGCGCTCCGCCCCGCGCCGCGGGTATAAACAGGAAGCGAGAGCGAATGCACGCTGTTTTTCACTGAGGAGCCGAACTTAGTGGCTCAACCTGCAGTGATGGTACAGAAACTGTGGCGACGGGACGTACGTCTCCGTTCCCTCCTTCAGGGAACGAGGGTTACCATACGTAACCGAGACGTTCCCATTTAGTCGGTCACGTTCGACGTACGTCGGACGTACCGACGAATTGGGATCCCCTATGGAAAACGCCACAGTTACTACCACTTCCAGCGCCCAGCGATGAGCCCCTCAGACCCCGATCTGATGCGGGCGGGAAAGTTCACGCAGGGAGAGTCCAAGCTGCTGTTCCGCAAGACCCATTCAGCTGACTGTATTGGATAACGCTGGGAAAGCGTGCCTGTGAAGGCAGCTGCGGAAGCCACATCATGCCCAGAGGGAGTTAACATGTGGAGAATACACGTATGGGCTGGCCGTGGGCAGCACAACATACGGAAGTCCCAGGGGTGGCCCCGGCCAATTCGTGGAGGGGGACAACACGTACCTGGGACGGCAGAGGAGACTCTGCCGAGGGAAAGACACGGGCTCGCCGTAGGGAGCCGTACCGTCTGCCGTCTGCCGACTGCCGCGGGTTGCGGAGGACTCAACAGGGTTCGCCGATCCGGGGAACTCGACTGGAGCAGAATAAGCGCACGCATCCGTCTACCATAGGGGAGGGAATGGCGCAGCAAGCCGACACTAGAACGGGCACTTCGGTGTTACTGACTATGGGAAGTGAGCACACAGGAAGAAACCGGCTCTACACGGAGGCTATAGAATCTAGCGAACGTGTTAGGTGTCGCCCAGCCCGCAGCTCTACAAATATCTGTCAGCGAGGCGCCACGAGCCAGCGCCCAGGAAGAGGCAACACCCCTAGTGGAGTGGGCTCTTAACCCGAGCGGGCAGGGCACGTCTTGGGACTGATAAGCCAAGACGATGGCATCCACTATCCAGTGGGCCATCCTCTGCTTGGAGACAGCCTTTCCCTTCTGCTGTCCTCCGTAACAGACGAAGAGCTGCTCTGAGGTCCTGAAGCTTTGCGTTCTATCCACGTAAGTCCGGAGAGCACGGACGGGACAGAGAAAAGCTAGGGCTGGGTCTGCCTCCTCCGAAGGCAGCGCTTGCAGGCTCACCACTTGGTCCCGGAAGGGAGTAGTGGGAACCTTGGGCACATACCTTGGGTCTCATGATCACATGAGAGGTACCGGGCCCGAATTCCAGGCACGATTCGTCAACCGAAAATGCCTGCAGGTCCCCTACCCTCTTGATGGAGGCCAACGCAGTCAGGAGTATTGTCTTTAACGACAGAATTTTCAACTCAGCTGACTGCAGAGGCTCAAAGGGTTCTCTCTGTAGTGCAGTTAGCACCAGAGTTAAGTCCCAAGAGGGTATAGAGGGAGGACGAGGCGGATTTAACCTCCTCGCCCCCCTAAGGAACCTGTCGACCAGATCGTGCTTACCTAGAGATTTTCCATCTACTAGCTCATGATTAGCGGCGATAGCGGCAACATAGACTTTGAGGGTGGAGGGAGACAGCCTTCGCTCCAACCCATCTTGTAGAAAGGCAAGCACAGAACCGATCGAACATCTTCGGGGGTCTTCTCGGCGAGAAGAGCACCAATCGACGAACAGGTTCCACTTCAACGCATAGAGGCGCCTCGTAGAGGGGGCTCTAGCGGAAGTGATGGTGTCAACTACCGCTTGCGGTAGGTCACCTAGAACCTCTGCGTCCCGTCCAGGGACCAGACATGGAATTTCCAGAGGTCTGGACGCAGGTGCCATAGGGTGCCCCATCTCTGAGTCAGGAGGTCCTTCCTCAGAGGAATGGGCCAGGGAGGTGCTGTCGCAAGGAGCACTAGTTCCGGGAACCAAGTCCGGTTGGGCCAATATAGAGTGACCAACAGTACTTGCTCCTCGTCCTCCCTGACTTTGCACAGTGTCTGCGCAAGAAGGCTCACTGGGGGAAACGCATACTTGCGTTCTTCCCGGGGCCAGCTGTGGGCCAGGGCATCCGACCCGAGGGTTCCCTCGGTCAAGGAATAAAACCACTGACAGTGGGTCGTCTCTGGGGAGGCAAACAGGTCTACCTGTGCGGCCCCGAAATGAATCCAGATTAGCTGGACCGCCTGGGGATGGAGTCGCCATTCTCCCGGAATGGCGAACACCATGCTCTCTCATGGGGGCAATGGCCACCTCCGCAACCTTCGTAAAGACGCGGGCGACAGGGACAGGCCGAAGGGCAAGACGCGGTACTGACATGCCCGTCCCTCGAACGCGAAGCGCAGAAAGGGCCGGTCGAGGGGAAACGAGAATGAAGTACGCGTCCTTCAGGTCAATCGCTGCAAACCAATCTTGGGGACGGACGCACCTGAAGATGTGCTTCTGCGTTAGCATTCTGAACGGCAGCCTGTGAAGGGACCGGTTCAAGAATCGCAGGTCCAAGACCGGCCATAACCCGCCGCCTTTCTTGGGTACAATGAAGTACGGGCTGTAGAACCCGGACCTCATATCGGCTGGAGGGACCGGCTCCATCGCGTCCTTCGCCAGTAGGACTGCGATCTCCGCCCAGAGCACGGGGGCGTTCTCCTTCGCTACTGGGAAGTGAACGCCCCCAAACTTAGGGGGACGCCTGGCGAACTGAATCACATAGCCGAGTCTGATGGTACGGCCCCGAGACGGGCTGGGAAGCTCTAGCCAGGCTTTCAGACACCGAGCAAGGGGATTAACCACAGACGTACCCGCAGCGGGGCAGCGACGCGGAATGCAGGGATCCGACTCGGACGGCATGGAGCGGCCCGAAGTGGGATCTGAGTGTGCTGTGCAACACTTACCTGCGTCCGCGGAGGGGGCGTGCGAGTGTGGGGAGGCCCTTGAGTGCGTTCCCACAGCCGGCGCCCCCTGCTGGCGAAAGGAGAGGTGTCTGAGGGTGGCGAGGCATGGGAGCGTCGACCACCGCCAAGCGTGCTCCCAAATGAAGGAGGGGCTGAGCGTGGCAAGGCTTTGTGGCGTTGCGCACGGTCTGCCTCACCTCCTTCCTCAGCGGGGAACAAGAGTGGCGAGGCATAGCGTCGCGCACTGTTGTCCACGCACCGCTGAGAAGAGGGGAATGAGAGTGGCGAGGCTTTGTAGCGTCACACACTGCCATTCTCACCCTCTTGTGGGGAGGGGAATGAAAGCGGCGAGGCTCTGTAGCGTCACACGCTGCCATTCCTGAACTCCCGAGACCCAGAGGTATTGGAACTGCTCTTTTTTTTTTTTTTTTTGGGTACCACTGGCTGTTTTTAACATCAGTGGCAGAACAGAATTACTAATGGTTTTCCACCCGGCCCTCCTCCGGGGAAGAACAGTTCCAGACCAAATCCGGGTCAATTGTGTTTCTGGACCAGGGTGGACATTGTCTAGCCAAGGGCCAGCGCTGTGCGCAGCTCAACCTCGGCTCAGAACTACCCTCGTGCACTAAGCAGGGCGGAGGTGGCCTGCCAGTGGCACTGCCACCCCACCGATGAGGGTTGTGAGAGAGAGGAAAACTTTATACAGATTATGGCCCTATTGGTGTTCCATATTTTGGCACCAATAGTTCCACAATGCCAAAGCCTTCCAATGCACATCCGAAAAAAGGCAAGGGGCAGGCAAGGCGATTTACGCGTTGCACTATGCCTCAGCCATCCGGGAAAGCATGGCTGTCAAGTATGAATCTGATTCAGCACGAGCGCCCACTATTACGGTGGGAATCTCAGCATCATCTTCATTTTCAACACATAACAGCCCTCTCTCCGATGCAGCGATTGACATCTGTCCTCTGCTAGAGCCCCAAATGAAACGCTAGGTCCCCTTTCAAGGACCACCAATCCCATCTGTAAGCTACCAGCAGACACGTGAGACAGTGGGCGTGGCCGTGAGACACTCAAGCCCTTATGAAAAAGGCAAGACGAACAGCGCGCCGACGTGGCTATGCTCTCATGAGAGAGCATAGACCACCCACGAACACAGTCTCAACATGCTTGCGATGCGATAGAGGAGTGAGGGGCCCACAGAGATGTACGCGGCGGGGAAGCCTCACTGTAATCCTCAGGCCATCCAGGCTTATCAGCCAAAATAGTCCCCCCTCTGGTGCACCAGAAAAGAGACTAGATCAGGGTATAAGCGAAGGGACTCAACCCCGTTTGAGGCATCATAGTCTCGACCGCGCATCGGAGGCGCCGAGTGACGCGCGCAGAGTTGCCGTGGCAACCCGCGCTGTCACCCGGCAGCCAGACGGCACACGGCGCGCTGAACACTCAAACCCTCACGCGGAAGGTGAGATGACCAGCGCGTTGACGTGATCCCGTTCCCCTGAGAGAACACGGATCACCCACGACACAGTCTCAACATGTTTATGCGAGAGGGATCGTGGCCGTCAGGACAGGAAACAACCGCATCCAGAAACGCACGAGTGGAATGACGTCTTGAAAAAGACGCAGTGTCACACCCGTGTTGCTCTTTTGTGAGGAAACGCTCTTTAAACAGTGCTGAAGCACCCAGGGGAAGACCGCGGCAACACACAGGTGGTAAGTGCAGTCCTGTGGTGCACTCACTGAAACAAACGCCCTCACCAAACCGACAGTTGCTGTGAGAACAGCAGTTTGTTATGCTGATGCAGCGGTGAACATGCGGTCGCGCTGATTGTGCCTTTTCGCCAACACAGAGCGTCCTTCTCGTTCTCTGGAGCATCTCTCTTGCAGATAGGCTCTCTTTTAGAAAAGCAGTCTTGCTTCATCAACGCCGTTCGGCTCCGAAGTGAATGACAGCGTGCATTCGCTCTCGCTTCCTGTTTATACCCGCGGCGCGGGGCGGAGCGCGAGATGCAAATCTCGCACGCCAATGGCCCATTGGCCTGTTCTCTATATCTCGAAGCTGATAGGGGCTCCCTGAAGTGATCCCAATTCGTCGGTACGTCCGGCGTACGTCGAACGTGACCGACTGAATGGGAACTGCTGTTTTGAGCGGTGAGATTCTGATCGCGTTCGAGAGAGCAACAACTATCTGTGATTGGCTACATTACTCACCGCTGCAAAAACACGCAGTAAATAGATGTATGTGATGCTCTCCAGAGCTCGGACACAAATTTGCAAATCTGTTTCGCCAATATTATTACAGTATCAACTGAGGGTGCTTTTGCTTGCGTTTGAGGGTGCTTAGTCATCAATTACTCACCCTCATTTCGTTCCAAACCTGTAAGACTTTCGTTCCTCTTCTGAACACAATTGAAGATCTTTTTGATAAAATATGAGAGATTTCTGTCCCTCCATTGAGAGCTACGCAACTGAAACTTCTCTGAGACTCGTTCACTTTATATGTTGAAGAAATTTAAATGTAGGCTTTTATTAATAAATATTCATCAACTCACACAGCTGTGGTAACGGAAGCATTTTCACTTGACATGCAAGAACCAATGAGGTTCAGTCTCATGTGTAACGCAGCACGTTTGAGCTTCAGCAAGAACCAATGAGGTTCATTCTCATGATACGCAGCACGTTTGAGCTTTAGCAAGAACCAATGAGGTTCATTCTCATGTTACGCATCAGATTTAATCAAAAATATCTTCATTTGTGTTCCGAAGATGAACTAAAGTCTTACAGGTTTGGAACAACATGATGGTACGTCAGTAAATGACAGAATTTTCATTTTTGGGTGAACTAACCCTTAAAAGAAAGCAAAATTATGTAGCATTTTTAAGTATAATATTAATAAAAATGTGTTTAAAATGTGTTATTTACATATTATATGCCGGTTCCACAGACAAGGCTTAAGCCAAGTCCCAGACTAAATGCATGTTTGAGCTTGTTTAACTGAAAACAACTTAAATTGGCATTTCTTAAAATAAGTCAGTGCCATTGTTTTGTCTCAAGATGCACACCATTTTTTTACTAAAGCATTTATAAAAGCTACTTAAATGTCCTAATTGAACTAAGGCCTAATCCTGGTTTAATCTAAGCTCTGTCTGTGAATCTAGGCCATAGTATATTATATTATATTATATTATAATTATATATACATATATATATTGTAATATAATATATATATACACACACCATACTTTCATTTTATGAACCATTGAATACACAAGCATAATTATGAAAAACATTTAATTAGTCAGAATGACAAAATATTTAAACTTTAAATAGAAGCATTAAAGACAGTGTTTTAATATTTTACAAGTATTAAAGTCGGCATGAAACTAGTCTTTTCTTCATTGTTGTGACATATCTGAGTAAAACAGATTCTCGAATGAGAAAAAACATATGGCAAGACTTAATTTTGTCCATGACCTCATGTGAGTGAGTGACAGGTTGTCCCGCCCTCACGGCAGTAAACACGTCATCAGAGAACAGACGAGAAGTCACTGCAAGAGAAGAGTTGGGAGAAAAGAAAACGAGCATACACTGGCATTTCTTTGCTCATAATAATGCCTAGTTTGTCTCCATCTCCCATGGCTTTCAATCCCAAGCCAAATCCTAAAACTGCCTCGCACTGATAAGCAGAACAGAGCGCAAGTATTCACGCCGCCAAGGTGATTTCATGCCATCCATGGATTCCTGCGCTCCCTGCATAACTTGAGATATCTATTTGACAGTCACTTTTTCAGACGGTGAGTATGTTTATCTTTTTAACTGTCAGGTGTAAACAGCACTTTTATCTTTCAAAACTGCTAGCCTAAACTGCCTCCTGACTCGAGCAACGAAATAACTTCTATGAGAGCAGAATAACATCTGTGGGAAAGACTAAAAATGCCTGCTGGTTATTTTAAATCTTGCAGTATACCTCATCAACTATCAAAACATCTTTGATGCGCATTTTAAAAGGCTTTGTTTTTATCTGTGCCTGACAGCAAAACTGCAGTGGCCTTTGACTGATCATTCCTTCTGCCTGCAGGTACACACAAAAGGTATGTTGTTGCCTCTTAAAGTTTTATTCTGTACATCATAAATAATACAACAGGACAGCGCTGAGATCTTGACATATATCTTCATAAGACCCTCACACAAAAAGTTCTTTACTGGGAAAATACAGCATATTTTAAGATGAGGGCCAAACAGTATTTTATTTTCCTCCACCATCCCAATTGGGCCTGGTTGGGACAGTATATGCACTTGCCATGTTTTAATTTGGCTGAAGAAATATATACTCTATTATATTTTTAAAAATCGCTCCTTGCACATTTTTTTTTCATAATATTAAAGAGATAGTATTAGGGATGCACTGAGATATCAGTATCGGCTGATATGCTCATTTTTGATGTTATCATTATCGGCCCAATAAGAAAATTTGCCAATATATTAAAGCCAATAAATAACAGATTTTTCCTTCAGCTGAGACACTTGATCGGAATCACCTTAAAAAAAGGAAAATACAGTTAAGTGCAAGCGCAAGTCTGTCATATAGGCTACATAAAAGAGAACATTATAATTGTGTGCTTGGGACATGGCTTTTAATGGTGAGTTTGTTATCAGGCTCTCAAAAATTACATACAAATTTGGATTTAGATTTATCAGCCAACATATCGGTTATCGGCTTTCAAATATAAAGAATTATCGGTTATCGGCCAAAATTTTCATTTCGGTGCATCCCTTGATAGTATTTTTGTTTCCTTTAAATGTTACATTTTCGTCACCCAAAAAAAATATGAAAATTTTTTTAAATGATTTTATTTGTATTCTATATTTATAAAATTTTTCCATAAAAGATCTTACAGTGAAATTTTTTCCTTTAATTTTTTTTTTACAGGAATAATAGAGCTATTATATAACTCCATGATGGCCATGTTGATAAACAAACTTTTGCTGGGGAAAAAAAAAAAAAAAAAAAAAAAATTATAATAATAATAAAATACTGATGGGTTTGTATTTTTTTTTTTTTTTTTTTTTAATGAACATACTTAATGATGCTTTCAAGACCATCATAATAATTCTTGCAATTTTGACAAAACCACAAATGAGTCGTAAAACATGGACAAGATCTGAAAATGTAAGATGTAGTGATAATGCAGCACTTGGCCAAAATAGCAGGTGGCGGTTCTGTCAACTGACCTGAAACTCTCTCACATGTGCCCCAGACCAGCAGGTCGTCCTAAATGCTGAACTCTGCAGGTGCTAGTACTACTAAAACTAGGTCAGTTCCTCCAGATATTAGCAACCACAAGTCTCATTCTTGAACAACGAGGTATATCTTAAGAGCACATCAATAATTCCATGAACAGTTATATGAGATCTTTCAGCATAGCCAACTTCTTGAATTTAACAGAAGCCCTCAATAGGAGTTTATTTTCTCTTCACATCTCAACAAATTGAGGCACTTTGAGAAGTAGCGAATTATGCCTCAGTGGCGAAACTGAGACAAAATAAGGGGCAAGGATAATATTTCTTCTTATCAGACAGCGCACATTTGCCTGTGGTTCAGGTGTTAAGACACATTATAGGATCCACAAGCTCTATACAAAACAAATGGATGACATGCTCAGCCCAACAACCTGAATTGCATTTACGTGACTGGCATGTAGTAGGCATGCAGTCTTACATGAACTGCATCGAAAAACACACAATTCATGCAATCGGGTGGTTGTACGCTTGATTTATGACCCTGATATCCACGAATGTCCATATTAAACTATCTTAACAGGCATTGATCAATACGTAAAAATATCTCTATCTGCATTGGTGCTCTGTTTGAAACGTGTAAACACACTCATTTGCCTGGCACAGAGCTCAACTAGAAAGAGGGGGAGAAAAGGTTTCGGTTAACAAACAATACTTCAGATTTCCACACATCCACTCCAAACTGTTGTGCTTCAAAGACTGCAGCACATCAGTCTGTTCAATTAATTATTAACAGTGACGACCAGATACTCTGGTTGAGGTGGCTTACTCACAGTAAATTACAATCATGTTACCCAAAAATAATGTCAAGTCAAGCATGCAGCACACCAGGCTTTGAGACAGAATATCATACATGATGCCCAAACAAATTGGCATCTCATCAGGTTTTCAAGAGACAATCAATGAAACCTACAACACACAAAAACGCTGTCTAGACAAGCAGCTCACTAGGTTTTGAAACGGTCAATCACACCTATGATGCCCAAAATGTTCCCTAGGTAGGCAGCTCAGCCATTCATTCAATATACTAGACAAATGAGTTTGGAAAGGCACGTATGCTTCAAATAATTAAGGGTTTCATTCATTCAACTGTCAAACTGAGTCATTAATACCAGTCTCAAGCATTCCTCATAACTTGACGGAGAGCAGCAAAGCTGTTACAAAAAAAGGAAGTGTCATTTGTGGCAGCTTTTTTAAAAATAGCTATACACCCTTGTTACTAATGACAACTGTTTATACTCAGCATATGCTTTTCCATAAGTAAAATAAGTGAACATCATTTTAGACTGCTGCCTTTCTCGAGCAAACAAACGGCAACAGAAATAAATGTAAGATTCTCTAGCTGAAAAAAACTTCCTTTTGGTATATGAGTAACGTTAGAGAAATACTTACCAAGCGAGAAAAGCAATAAATAGTGGGCAGCACTGCATCCGTGTTGAGAGTTTATGGGAAGCATAGTAAGAAGAAGCGCGGGTAGCGCACGCAGCCAGCTTGCTGTAATTGTGCTGTAGCAGAATGTTTGTCCTGGTCTTGTATCCAACACTCACTCCTGTGCGTGCCGATCATTACCCAGCTTTGTTTTGCGAGGACATTTCCTGTTGAACGAGCGTCTCGGCTGCGCCCTCTAGTGGCCGCATCGCTAACTACCGCAAAAGGGGCAGTGCTTATCACTAACATAACAAGTGCGATCAATATAGGGACAGTTGGACAAACAAAAATGAGAATTGCTAAATGTAACTTCCAACTACCATTCACGTTCATTGAACGATGGTAAATTATGGCAGAACAGGCGAACAATCTTTATAGCTTCCGTTATAAAATCTCAGTCTTTCTAGTCTATAAAATGTTAACCTGGCAGCATCCAACTTTTGATTACAGCCCCAAATTGTATAAAAACACACAGAGCTTTCAGTCTTACGAAAATAGTGACTGTTTTATAACATTTCGGTTTAACAGCTGTTTAGCAAACTGTCAAGACTATCACCCCCACTAGTCTTTTGTCACGCGTAATATGCTAACTGAATTAACCGGCCCATTTAAGAACAAATGTTATATAATAGGATATGGTCCATTTAAAACACAGGAGTAATAACACCCCCACCCCCAACCAATAACAAACCGCTCGTTGACATTAAAATAACGACAAGAAATCATAGATTTATGCTATTTATCGCTGTAGCGAAGCATCTATCTATGGTTACCACAGCAACCCTTTGGACGCTCCGCGCCGCTCAGCCTGCGCAGAAAGCTCTAGAAATGTCAACGCAATCACACTGCGCGGGCTGTCAATGGACCGAGCAGCGCCGCCGCTTCCGACACTGGGCTCGGAAGTTTCTGGAAAGTTCGCCGAAAAGAGATATAAATGGGGCGTACTAAAATAGTGCACGCGCTCTGGATTATTGGACACTGACAGGCGTGGTACTTGGATTACTGGACACTGACAGGCACAGGCGTGGTAGTGTGTTTGTTTATCTGATCTTAACACACCGTTCGCGTACAGAGGAGGGTCCGGGATGGCTGTCGTGGGCTTTGATGTGGGATTTCAAAACTGCTGTGTTACGGTGGTCAAAAGCGGGGGCATCGAGACCGTATCCAATGAATTTTCAGACAGATGCACGCCGTAAGTGGATGCTGTGCTTATCAAATGCATAAAACACACAGAGCTTCTTGCATTTCTTCTTGCATTATCAGATGAATGTTGACTCTATATTTGGGTTGTTGACCCATCACTTCAGTCTTCACTGTATTTGTCTTACATGGGCCTGTTGATAGACTTTGTCTTAAAAGTTGTTTTACATTTTTGAGCCATCTCAAAATTGTCCTATGGTGCTACTGTCTCAAGTATGGTTCAGTAAATTACAACTTTATTACATTAAAAATAAAAGCATAGTGTTAGTAAAAAAAACCTCAAGCATAATTTTACAAGTGTCTGTTTTAGTAAATGACAATCTTTTTTTTCATCCATATTTCTAAAAGCATAGGAAATTGATACATTTTGTCATTGAAAACCATGTCCTCTGGTGTGACACAATATCCTGATTTTAAATTGGGCAATTCAACTGACAAGTTTAATTAGTTGAAGGACCCCATTCAAGGTCATGTTTTGTCTCAAAATTTGTCTCAGAATTGTTCAAATATTTAACCTTTTTGGAACCACTATAAAAGCGTTCATTTCTGTTGTTCTTTGGTGGGACACCCCTATATTCTTAATTCTTTCTATGTCACACCATATGACACATTTCAGTAAAAATGTTTAAAAAACAGTGACAGAACTGACAAAGTTAGTGACCCCTTATATTTTCTCAAACATCCGACTTCACACTACATAACAATATGCATTTTCCTTCATTTTTTTTTTTTACTGCTTATTTGTCAACTACCCATTTGGTATCCATCCAGGCTGAAAGGTTTCTAGTCAAGCATAAGTCAAACTTTAGGACTGAAAATCTGATTGATAAGCTGTTATTATTGTCTTTTATAAATAACAAAAATGTCAAAACTCATTTCATGGTTCGTCATTTCATAGCTTACACCTGTCACTGTTATGGACATTGCCAGCAGCCATATCACCCTGTAGCCCAAGACTGGTTACCCACTGAAGCTAAGCAGGGCTGAGCCTGGTCAGTACCTGGATGGGAGACCAACTGGGAAAACTAGGTTGCTGCTGGTAGAGGTGTTAAGCCCCGTTCACACCGCCAGCGATGATGTCGCTGCATGTCGCCAGCGCCAGAGAATCATGTCGCTAGTGGGCGTTCCCACTACGGGTTGCCTATAAACGTCATTAGCAGATCACCCTCGTCTTTCCATGCATCTTTTTTTTAAAAATGTGTCTCTGTATGTACACAGAGACATATAGTAAAGAACAGGGAAATTGCTAACATCTAAAATCAACATCTCCATCTTAACACGACACCGCAGTAGCAGTACAGCAGACGGATCACGTGCACTCCACTGACTTCACTCCTATAGGTTGTCGCTCGCGAAAATCGCTTCTCATTTGCATAAAGTTGAAATTTCTGAACTTTTGTCGCTTGTCTCTAGTGTCGCTTGACACGCCCACATTCTGTCGCCAACGGTCACTGTCGCCCGTGTCGCCGGAAGTCGCCAGCGCTCCATTGAAATGAATGGGATCGTGTCGCTTTGTCGCTGCGTGTCGCTGGTGGTGTGAACGGGGCTTTAGTGAGTCCAGCAGGGGGTGCTCACCCTGTGGTCTGTGTGGGTCCTAACACCCCAGTATAGTGATGGGGATCTATACTGTACTATACTGTAAAAACCACCGTCCTTCAGATGAAGACGTTAAACCGAGGTCCTGACTCTCTGTGGTCATAAAAAATCCCTGGATGTCTTTCGATAAAGAGTAGGGGTGTAACCCCGGCATCCTGGCCAAATTTGCCAATTGGCCCCTTTCCATCATGGCCTCCTAATCACCCCCATATATATATATACGATTGGTATAATCACTCTGTCTCCTCTCTACCAATAAACTGGTGTGTGGTGGGCGTTCTGGCGCAATATGGCTGCACATTGGTGGTGGTTGAGGAGATTCCCCCCTTCTATGTAAAGCGCTTTGAGTGCCTAGAAAAGCGCTATATAAATGTAACAAATTATTATTATTATTATTATAGACCTTCCAAAACATTAGAAACCTGTACATATGAGCTATTATCTCAATTTAGGCCCCTCGACATTGAAATTGTTGTTAAATTTTAACTTTTTCTTTTAGAGCTGTTGTATCATTTAGTTCAAAGAACAGGACCATTGGTAATGCTGCAAGAAACCAGGTAGGCGTTCCTGTTCTCATCTGATGATTATGAATTGAAAGTGATCTAGTGATGTAACACCATTCTTCTTTTTTCACTTGTTCTAGATGATAACCAATCCCACAAGCACTGTCTCTCATT
The DNA here is from genome assembly GCF_949357685.1 of Gobio gobio. NCBI lineage: Eukaryota > Metazoa > Chordata > Actinopteri > Cypriniformes > Gobionidae > Gobio > Gobio gobio. The sequence continues at coordinate 26,610,705 of NC_137114.1, forward strand.
TTAAGAGACTACATGGCAGATTGTTTCAGGATCGTGCAGTGCAATCAGAGAAGGCCAGATTAGCGTATCAGCTGGTACCACTAAATGATGGGGCGGTTGGAGTCGAGGTGAACACTGTGTTTATTAGCCCCACAAGTAGTGGGGACAGGTTGTCATTTCTTATTTTTGGAGGAAAGAGTAAAATATTGGCTTTTTATGTCTTGATTAGGTCACGTACCTCGACCAGGAGCACCATTTCAGCATCGAGCAGATCACAGCTATGTTGCTGACCAAATTGAAAGACATTGCAGAGGCAAATCTGCAGAAGAAAGTGGTGGAGTGTGTCATCTCTGTGCGTTTTTGCTCTGGAGCCGTGAATAGTGCACAGAATAATTTATTTCCTTGATATTTAATAGATACCAGAGGCATGTACCAGAAATAGAGGATTTAGTTCATTAGGAATTCTCCCAAATTATAAGTCATTTTTAGGCTTGACGTCATGATATTTTAAATAAAAGGCCTTGCTTCGCTTTCATACAGGTGTAAATTTTAACCAGGCCTTTTTTTTATTTGTATGTAAACCACAAATGTGCGAGCCACCAATCCGATGGTTTGTTTGTTTTGTGTTATTTCTTTGGCCATACAAATGATTTTGTCACGTATAGATCCCCTCATTCTTCACTGATTCAGAAAGGAGGTCTGTTCTGGATGCTGCCAAGATTGTTGGCTTGAACTGCCTGAAGCTAATGAATGACAACACTGCAGGTATTTGCTTTTGAGTGAATGAAACTCACAACAACTGCCTTTGCTATGTCTAAAGCAATGTTCACAGTATCGTTTATCATTCCAGTGGCTTTAAACTATGGCATATATAAGGAAGATCTTCCAAGCTGTGAGGAGAAACCAAATATTGTGGCATTTGTGGACATGGGCCACTCAGCCCTCCAGGTCTCTGTTTGTGCATTCAACAAAGGCAAACTTAAGGTGAGTCTCAGTCAAAGTAAGACACTTGTGTAGATCCCCGACTTTGCATTTTCATGCACATCCGTGCATGCTCTGTATTTTGCAGGTGCTGTCCACCGCCTTTGATCCTTATTTGGGAGGGAGAGACTTTGATCAGAGGCTGGTGGAATATTTCTGCGCTGAATTTAAGTCCAAGTACAAGATGGATGTAAAGTCCAAGGCTCGAGCTTTGTTGCGACTGACACAAGAGTGTGAGAAACTCAAGAAACTGATGAGCAGCAACTCTACGGACATTTCCCTCAACATCGAGTGCTTTATGGATGATAAAGACGTATGTGGGAAAATGAACAGGTACATGACTGTTTAGGATCACTTAAGAGATCAGATCTGTTATGCCTTTAAAATAGGGATATGCACTGTATATCCATTCCATATTGTCTGAGATTAGAGATGTTTTTTTTCAGTGTTATTGGTCGATAACTGATATTTAATTGCGTATGCTCAGTTTTCTCAAATTTTACATTTAGATTTCCTTCACTGTCATCTAACACTCACTTAGTTTATTTTTATAAACACTAACAATTTATTAACACTTTTATATGCAATCTTTAGCAAAGTTCATTTTTTATACTGTACATTATAATGTTTTGATGCTTAAATTCACTTGTAGCATTTTAAACTATTGATTGAGTTTTTAGAGTTTTATTTGTAATTTATTTAAACAAAATGGTATAGAATTTTAATATCAGCTATTTACTGGTTACCAGGCATAACATACAACTAAAATAACAACTAAAATATTTATCAGTTTATCGGTATCAGTGAATTTTTAAATGTAATCTTTATCAGATTTCAAAATAAATATTTTTTTTTTGCACTGTACATTATAATGTTGTGACACTTAAATTACTTTTAGCATTTTGAATGATTAATTGTATTTTTTATTTTAACTTATTTAAACAAAATAAGGTAACACTTTATTTTACAGTATCATTGTTACATAGGTTACATGCAGTTACTACAGTAATAACCATAAATTATGCAAAATTGCATGCATCTAACCCTAAACCAAACCCTAATCCTAACCCTATAGTAAGTACATGTAGTTACTTAATAATACTCAGTACTTAAATGTATAATTACAGTGTAACAAAGACCTAAAATAATAAAGTGTAACCCAAAATAATATATAATCACACTTTATTTGAAGGTGTCATTGTTACAGTGTAATTATATATTTAAGAACTGAGTAATATTAATTAACTACTTGTAGTTACTATAGGGTTATGGTAGGATTTGGTTGAGGGTTAGTTGCATGTAATTATGCATAATTTACTGTTATTACTATGGTAAGTAGTACATGTAACATATGTAACAAGGACACTGTAAAATAAAGTGTTACCAGAATTTTAATATCAGCTATGTATTGGTTACCAGGCATAACATGAAAATATTTATCTGCTTATTGGTATCAGCTGTTCATCAGTTATCAGGCATAATATATAAAGAATAAAATATGTATCTGCTTATTGGTACCCTTACTTTGAAAGTACATCCATTTATTACTTCATAAATAATTAAATACATATTGCATAAGATTCATGTCATATTGGGAGCAGTCGTATCTGCATAAGTGATGCACATCAACACAGGCTTGTATTCTAATAGACTGTATGGTTTCCCCAACCCCCTAATCCTGTCATTTCAGTCTCCCCTCCTTGTGTTTTGTAACATGCTTAAATTCACATTTTAATTGGGTATCTGTCTACACTTGTCATATTTAACTGTGATTATTTGCAACTAAGCGCATGTCTATAAAGCACCAATGATGTTATTGCAGAACTGCAATTGGGTTACGATTGAGAAGCGAAGAGAAGTAAATGCCTTCCTCTTCCACACAGGGCAAAATTTGAGGAGTTGTGTGCTGACATGATCGAGAGGATTGTGGTTCCTTTGATGGCGGCTCTAGAACAGGCTCAAGTGCGGATTCAGGACATCAGTTCTGTGGAGATTGTAGGGGGAGCCACACGGATCCCTGCTGTAAAGGCCCAGATCAGTAAGTTCTTCAAGAGAGATGCGAGCACTACATTAAATGCAGATGAAGCAGTGGCCAGAGGCTGTGCATTACAGGTAAGTGGGTTTTATTCTACATAACATATCATAATGTGGTTCATTTGAAGCTGAAGCATATAATATTATGTTAAAATGATTTCTCCTTGCCTCGTTGAATATGCAGAGACAACTATAAGTAAATCATTTGTATGTTACTTGTCCCCCATAATAGCTATTTAAGAGCTGTGTCTTAAATAGCTATTATGGGGGACAAGTAACATACAAATACTTCCAGCTATGCTTACTAACAGCTTCCAGTCAGGATTTATTAAAGACTCGCAGTGAGAAATGAGAAATTAGCGCTGAAAAGGCATGGATAGAGTTATTTTTGCGGCTGACCTTATTGCATATGCATTTGTAGGAATTTATCTTTCAGATGCAAAATGTATGGGAGAAGAGTATTTAAATGAATCATGCAAGGTGATTTACTAAGGTTTGTGCTAGTCAATGTCTTAACCCTCAGAGCCCGATGGCATCGCCCACGACGTCACACGGCACCTCCGATAAATATCTATATTATTTCATGAAACTTTTATCGATTTTCTTACCGTTTTTTCCAGCAGAAAGCTCACGAGCTAGCCATCACGGGGGTGTCTTTGGTGTCTTTGTAGCCTTTACAGAAGGTTTTCTATCCAGCCTGGAACATGTGCATCTTTTTGGAGTTGTTCAGCAATAAATCAAAACGCTTACATCCAAGATATATCCACTTGATGTCCATAATTTATACATTTTCCGTCATTTTTGCCGCTAGCGCGATGCTAGCTGCCATTTTGGATGAGGGTTTGGCCAATGACAGGCTGATCCGTCATCCACGTTGGTGTGCGTCATTACGCATGAACCACAGCTCTTTTATTGTGGAGAGAGAGAGACGCACGGCCAGTGTTGAGGAGAGAGAGAGAGAGAGAGAGAGACGCGCTGCAGTTTTTAGTAGTTTTGTGGAGAAAGTTTGAGGAGAAAGTTTGAGGAGAAGTTCCTGATAGGAACTGTTTTGAGGCTTGGCACCAGTAAATATCCAAAATCCAAAGAGGCCAAAAGCGCCTGGACTTTTTTTGGAAAAATGTAAATAGTTTTGGTTCTGTATAAGTTATCATGTTTATTCCTGAGTTCCAGGACTCTAAAGACTTGAACAAACTGTTTTCCAGAGGAAATATGCTTAGCTCAAGATTCAAGAGTTTTATTTGTCACATACACAGTTATATACACAATATACAACTGGCAGTGAAATGTAAACAGGTCCGCTCCATGGACAGTGCAAATAACAGTTACAAGAAATTAAATAGAAATAGAATAAAGTTAGAATAAAAAGTATTAACATAAGTAGAATTATAAATAAATCAAGTAAAAGATAAAAATAGGAAATAAGATAAAAATAAAAATATAAAAAAATATGTGGATGATAAGTGAGATAAACTGTAGACTTAAAAATAAGTGGTTAACATAAAATATATAATATGTATATATAAAGAAGTATAATGTGCAAGGTTTATTACAGGTTGTTACGCAGTAACAATAGGGACGTAAAGTAAAGTGCAGTGCAATTGCAGTATGTGGATGTTAATGTTGAAAGACTGTATGTTTATGCGTGTGCGGGGGTGAAGTGAGTCACGTGACTGAGCTTTTATTTATTTGTGTGTGTTTTCAATAAATATTTGAGTGATTCAATTTACGTTTTATGTTTTCATTTGTCTTTATGGTCCCATAACTTATTTTACATTCAGGTGACATCAATGCAACACAAATATACTGACAGTGCAACTTGTCTTGAAAAAAAAGAGGTGTGTCAATTGTCTGCACAACAGGGTTGATGTTTTACAAGCTTTTTTAGTAAATAACACCAGGCGGAAAATGTATTGTAAAAATACCCTTAGGTCTTAAAGGGTTAAACCAAATGCTAATTTGCACTGCTCGTGATAGATTTTTTTAATCATTATAGAAATGATCCGGCTGCATCTGTGTTCTTTAATTTGCGCGTCGCCGATCACTCCCATCTGCGCTTTTGTGGAATTGCGCTCTCGCTAATTTGCCCTGGCCTGTTTAGTAAATCTGGCCCTAAATATCTCTACACTAAATGGCAAAATTGACTCTACCAATGGCATGGATTTAGGGCAGGGCTATCTGTTGATTGACCAATGACAGGCAGATAGAACTTGGAGAGGGAAAAAATATATATTTTATAATTTGATGATGCTAGTAGCACAAAGATTACACACTTCAGCTTTAAGAACCAGAAATTCTTAAAAAGTAGATGAATAAGAATCCTAAAATGGAAAAGATTTAGAAAACCAGCAAGAATGTTGTACATTACCATTTAAAATGTTGGCGTCAGTAAGTACTTTTTTTTTTTTACTTTTTTTACAATTACAATTTACTGTATTTACTGCATTTATTTGTATTTACTGCATTTATTTGATTACAATTTACTGTAAAAATAGTGAAAGTGCCCCAATTATGCTATTTTAAAGGCTCCTGATTTGTTTTGGAGGTATCCTACAACAGGTTTACATCCATCAAAGGTTAAAAAACATTTCAATTTTCACATAATATACATTAATGCACATCACCACATTTTTTCAATGATTCTCAAACGACTCATTGTATAGTCCGTAACGATGGGGTTGATTTTACCATATCAATCCAAGCGCGAGCAGGACACTTTTCAGTGATACGCTACTCATTTTGAGGTACATTATGAGATGTTGCAACTGTAATTCCTCACCATCAGCATTGACAATGTGTATCAACAAACCGATGTGCATTTCTAATTTATTGCAGTGCACATGCGGGAACTGTATCAATAACAGTGAATACGTTAGCCCAGCACTAAAGTGAAGGACTGATGTAACATTAAAGTTTGCAAAACAAATCTTGCTCCATCCTTTATCTTTACTCAAATCTTTCAAGAGCAAGCGGTCTACAACGTACAACATATGCAGGCATGCAAGTGTCTTTTCTAGTGACATAGAACCATCACGCAGTGAGATTCAAATTAAAAAAGGAGGAACGTTTACATTCACAAACAGCTATATTAAACTGCATGGAAGGGAATGTTCAAAAACCATAATAGGGGGCACTTTAAGTTTTAATATTGGAAATCACTATTTTAATATATGTTAATCTATTCCTGTGACCGCAAAGCTGAATTTTCAGCATCATTACTCCAGTCTTTAGTCACTTGATCCTTCAGAAATCATTGTAATATGCTTATTTCAAAAATGTCTTATTCTAATCAACATTGAAACCAGATGTGTGGCTTTTTCATGGAAACCGTGATTCATTTTTTTTTTAGGATTCTTTGGTGAATAGAAAGTGAAAAAAAAAGCATTATGTCAAATAAAAAGATTTTGTAACAATTTATTTAAAAAAAAAAAATCCTATTGACCCTAAACTTATTAATGGTAGTGTATTTTGAGGCACGTTGCACAGTATATTTCATACATTTGAAAACAATGTGAATCTATACAAAAAATAAAATGATATCGATTGAATGGAAAGTTAATGTGTTGTATAATGGTTTTTCCATAGTGCGCCATGCTCTCTCCTGCTTTCAGAGTGAGAGAGTTCTCCATCACAGATGTAATCCCATTCCCTGTTTCTCTTTCCTGGACAAGTGAAGCTGATGAAGGCAAATCGTAAGCCTCTCAGTTAGCTATTAGAACCAAACATTCTGTTTTAATACTCGAATTAGTGTAACACACTACACATGTGCTTGGACATGGACAGGCTGTACTGTGCATCTCACATAGTAACCTTGTGTGTGGTTTGTGTGTGGTTTGTCCTTACCTTCCAGTTGTCATGAGATATTTGGCAGGAATCATCCCTGTCCAGCAGCCAAAATGATTACGTTTTACAGAAACAAGCCTTTCATTCTGGAAGCTTTTTATTCGGATCTGACATCACTGCCTTTTCCTGAGGCAAAGATTGGTGAGAATCAAGGGATTTTCCTTCAGGCTATAATAGTGTTTATTTGCAGCATACAGATGAAACTGAAATCATATTTTGAAAGTGAATTAATGCTATTCATGTGTGCAATGCTTCCACAGGGGAATATAAAGTGCAAAACATTCAACCTCAGAAGAATGGAGAAAAGGCAAAGGTGAAAGTAAAAGTTCAAGCAAACACCAGTGGTATAGTCAGTGTGAGCTCAGCTACTATGGTCCTGAGGGTCAGCTCAGACAAATCTGAAACCACAGAAATAAATGAGATTTACGGTCATGGCGGCTCTGATGACCTTGAAATAGAGGTGGGTGCCACATTGGGCTTGTGTTCCATAACCATGGGTGTACTAACAGCAAAAACTAATTGATTTGCCATATAATTCTTGTCATCTTTATGTTATAGATATTGTTTTCTTACTCAGATGTTATTCAATCATTAAAGGGGTAGTTCACCCTAAAATGAAAACAAATACATTTACTCACCCTGGTGTTGTTCTAATGCCGTACGCTATATTATATATTACATTTTGTTTTTCACCAAACCCTGTCGTATACCCCAGAACACTTGGAATATATGACACGGGTCACATGGGATCAATCTATGATAGTTTCATTTCCAGTCGCTATTCACTGGCATTATATGGATGAGCATGAGCGGGACATTTTTAAAAAATTCTCCTTTTATGGTCTCAAAAATACAGAAAGGCGTACAACATTAGAACAACACCAGGGTGAATAAATGATTACTTAATTTTCATATTAGAATAAAATATCCCTTTAAACAAGGGGATGCTATATAATGAAAACTGAAACTGTAACCATACCGATTGGCACGGAATTGAACGGTTATGCAATGAGAACCATTCGGCCTGACGGTGGAAAAGCGGCTATTGTTGTACAAGTTAATGTCAAGAAAAACAGCCAATAGTGCTTAGTTTTACACACATTCATACCTAATGAAAAAAATAAGTACTGCATCATAAGCACTATAACAAGCACTCAACAGTTCCAAATTAAAGCAACACTCTCTATTGATGCTTTTCTTTCTCAGAGGTTATAAAATGTCTTCTGTAGATGTTTTTTTGTAAAAATGTTTTTAATTTTTAAACTATAAAGACTATAAAAGGACTATTATGAGTTTGGAGCTGTGTGCTAGTTAGACCTTTTTGACTTCAAGGCCCCCCATTGTCCACAACAACAATATTTGAAAGCCCTTCCTCACTCACAACTTCCTACCTGATTAAATATGTTAGAGCTTGTTATAACTAAAAATATGTATATTTGTCATAAAACTAACCAAATAATAAGAAATATATTGATTCTTAGATGTTTTAGCTTATTTTCATTCATGTTTTGTCGTTTTAAATAATTTTAAGTCACCTTGAGGCCCCTTTGGAAGTTTGTTGACGCCCCCTGGTTGAGTTAAAGGCAAGACTCTGTAATATACGTTGCAAACCAGGAAAGTCTTTTCAAGGAATTTAACCACATACTTTAATTTACTTAAAAATTGCTATTCTAAATCCCATTAAAAATTCCAGAGGGAACCCACGCAAATTAGCCTTCCAGGATGGTCTACAAATTGACATCATGACTGAACAGCTCAAGCTTTTAGTGATGAAATACACACACACACACGCTCAGTGGTGAGGGTCTGAATTAAAAAAATATAGCTTAGTTAGTTATGATTTATATGATCAATAACGTTAACTGGTTTCTATGAGGGTGACAGTGAGAGATTGGCTCCTTGTTGTGATGCAGTAGCATTGTTGTGTAGAAACGTAACTACTGTATCAGCTCCCTGGTACTGTGATTTCTAGGACAAGATACTGGAGCCAAATATTCAGCTCTTGGTAGACAAAGAAAACCTGCCAACACCACAGTGTCCCCCCATGGAAAAAGCACAGAATCAAAGAGATGCACTGAGCGTAAGTGAGCTACATCTCTCACTTACTGCTTGGCCAGTACATTTAGCTTTATACTGTATGTGCATATCAAATGGACATGTTGATGTGTAGTTTATATTAAAATCGTTATTCACGGCATGCCTTGGAAAATATCCTAATATGTACATTTCGTACCATAATGCCAATAGACATTGTCTGTTCTTTACAGTTGAATGGAGAAGTAAACAATCACCCCCCTGATGCTAAAAAAGCCAAGATGAAGGTCAAGCATGTTGTTCTGCCAATTGAGGAGACGTTTACCCAACTGTTGCCAAAGGATCGCCTCAGCACTTACATAGAGAAGGAGGTACTGTTGACTAAATGTTTGTTAGATGTAATACATGTGACAAAAAGTAACAAAGCTTGTTAATAAGGGAAGGAGGCAGGAGCAGAATAAATAAACAACCAAACGAAAGTAAAGTCAAAAGTATACTTCGTTTTTTTTTTTTCACATGTACATGAGTGTATGCGCACAGTGGAACACACAGCCAAAGTATACTTTTTTTGACTCGTACGCATACAAATGTGTTTGACGCATGCACAGTTTTGAGCAATCTCTCACCACGAGTTACAACCCATGTAAATGGTGAAAAAAAACTATTTTTAATTTCAAATTTTAATCCGGCAGTGTGCGTACACTACTGATGATGAAATTAGATTAGATTAGATTAGATTCAACTTTATTGTCATTACACAAGTACAAGTACAAGGCAACGAAATGCAGTTTAGGTCTAACCAGAAGTGCAATAGCAGCAAGTGCAGGATATACAATGGATGCGTAAGTGCAGGACATGGATATGTACTGAATATGTATAAATATGTATAAATAGAGAGACGTTATTACTATAAACAGAACTGAATTTACAGGTGAATATGTACAGTGAATAAATATACAGATGGCTATTACTATAAACAGAATTTTACAGATAGAGGTATACAATAATATGCTAGGCTAATATGAGGAATAGCAGTGGATTAGGGTAGTGCAATAAATTATGGACAGACCTATCCGGAAAAAAAAAAAGTGTAAAGTGCAGTGGAAAGTGGTTGCATATTACAGTTAGAAGTACAGTGCAAAATGCAAATGTAAACATTGGTACTATAAATACAGTCGGCAGTGCAAATGAGCATAATCCAGTTAAGATATGGCAGTGCAAGATGCATATGTAAACAGTTGTTACTGTGATAAACAGTCGGTAGTGCAAATAACAAAGTGAAGGAAGATGTGAGGTAGGAGAGTTATCAGTTTATGAGGGAAGTGGATCAGTGGGGGTTTGAGTTCAGTAAAGAGACAGCTCTGGGGAAAAAACTGTTCTTTAGTCTGCTGGTCCTGGTCCGGTGGATCCTGAAACGCCTGCCGGAGGGCAGGAGAGAAAACAGTCTGTGGGCTGGGTGAGAGGAGTCCTTGAGGATGCTGCGAGCTCGATGCAGACAGCGTTTCCTCTGGATGTGCTGGATGGCAGGCAGTGGAGTCCCTGTGATGCGCTGGGCAGTTTTCACCACCCGCTGCAGTGCCTTGCGCTCCGCAACAGAGCAGCTCCCATACCACACTGCCACACAGTTGGTCAGGATGCTTTCTATTGCGCAGCGATAGAAGTTCACCAGGATAGCCGAGGAGAGCTGATTCTTCCTCAGTGTCCTCAGGAAGAAGAGGCGCTGGTGAGCCTTCTTGACCAGGCTGGAGGTGTTGGTCGTCCACGACATGTCCGCCGAGATGTGGATCCCCAGGAACTTGAAACTGGAGACACGTTCAACAGCCATTCCATTGATGTGGATGGTGTCGTGTGTGCCTCTTGACTCCTTCCTGAAGTCCACGATGAGCTCCTTCGTTTTGGTGGTGTTGAGGAGCAGGTTATTTTCGGTGCACCATGTGGCCAGGTGCTGGATCTCTAATTAAATTAACGTCACGCGCACTGTATGCTAACCATCACATGCGCATAAAAAGTGAAGTATACTTTGGCCTTGAGCAATAGCCCCTCACGGATGACATGGATGCCACATCTAAAAATAATAAATCATCAAGGTAAATTTGGTCCTTTCTCATCGCTCCTCCTTTTATCCTTTCGGGGCTTCTCCGAGGGAGTTGAAACCGGTGCATGGCCTTGCCCTGCTACATGCGACAATAAAGTTTTAGGATGTTGAAACACTTAAAACATAAATCATTTTAGGACTTAAAGGTCCATTTTTCAAACTTTAGTTAGTGTGTAATGTTGCTGTTAGAGCATATATAATACCTGTAAAATTATAAAGCTCAAAGTTCAATGCCAAGCGAGATATTTTATTTAACAGAAGTTCCCTTTCAAAGCCTACAGCGAACGGCTGGTTAGGACTACATCCTGGTATTTCCTGCTTTAATTACGTCAGTAGAACAGTTTGTCGACTAACCTCCGCCCACAAGAGTACGCGAAAAAGGGGGCGTGGTCTTGTTGCTCCCGCGTGGAGAATAGGAAGTGTTGCGTTCGGTTGGGTTTGTATAGTTTGTTTGTTGCCATGTCGTCGAGACGCTGTTATTTTCATCCCGGAGTCAATTCACCTTTGTTTGGCTTTCCCAGGGACGCTGTACTTAGAGATCATTGAGCACATGCATCCCCGTTTTGGTAAGAGGCGTGACTTTTCCGGTAACGTGCGCTCTGTGTGCGCTAAGCTGCTGTCGAATCACAACACGGGAACCGCTGGCACAATCAGAACTCGTTATGTGTTTCTGAAGGAGGGACTTCATAGAACAGGGAAATCTTTCAAGCCGTTTTGAGGACAGTGAAAACAGCGGTATACAGATAAGTACATTGTGTGAAAAATACTGTTTTTTTACACGCGAAACATGAACACATGTTATATTGCACACTGTAAACACAATCAAAGCTTCAAAAAAACACGAAAAACGGGACCTTTAAAAATTAGTAAGAAATATTTATGATTCTAGGTCGCAAATCCATCAAAAAAAAAATGCTGCATTTATTTGATGAAATACAATCCATGTTGAAAACAGTTGTGCTGCTTAATATTTTTGTGCAAAACTGTGATACTTTTTTTTAGGATACTTTGATCAAACACAGATGGAGTAGATTGAGTCCTTCAATACCCCAAAGCGTGCACAGTCCAATAGCTCGCCATGGGTCGACATTTCATTCAGTAATGTTAGGCAGTATAGGCAGTTTTGATTTATATGTGGTTTAATGTTGATGTTTGCATTATTTTACATATGTTATCGCTTGTTTCTGCTTCATCCTTTCCTGTGTTTTGATTCGGAGATTCCGTACTCTTTCTGAATATGTCATAGCGCCCCCCACTGTATAACAGTGATATAACGGAAAGCCAGTCAATGGCAGGGTAGCGTTGTCTCATAAATAATGGTGGGTAAAGAGAAAAATTCGAAACAAAAACATTTTCGGTAACACTTTACAATAAGGTCTCATTTATTAACATTAGTTAATGTATTAACTAACCATGAGCAGTACATTTGTTACTGTATTTGTTAATCTTTGTTAATGTTTGTTAATAAAAATACAGCTGTTCAGTGTTCATGGTTTGTTCATGTTAGTTCACAGTGCATTAACTAATGTTAACAAGATTTTCATGAGTAAATGTTGAAATTAATATTAACAAAGATAAATGCTTTATAAGTGCAGTTCATTATTAGTTAATGTTAAATAATGTAGTTAACTAATGAACCTTATTGTAAAGTGTTTTTTAGACCCCACTGTAAATGTAACAGTTTTGTGATGAAAGCAAAACAAATATAGCTGTCTTTTTGCATGAGATTGTTTCAGTAAAGCTCAAAAGACGATTCAAAAGCTGTGATAGATATTTTGTTAGCCTAAGAAGTGTATCTTGACAATTTATGAAGCCATAAACATGAATAAAGACATTCTGGTAGATTTTTGAATCTTTTCAAAAATCCATCAGTCGTTCTCACCATCTGGCGCTCGCTTAAATTCCCCTTCTTTTTTCCTGACAGAACAAAATGATACAGCAAGACTGCCAGGAGAAAGAGCGTCACAATGCGAAGAACGCAGTCGAGGAGAATGTCTATTACTACAGACACAACCTGGAGGGCCCCTTTCAGACGTTTCTAAATGCTCAAGTAATGTATCTTCCGTGCAGCTTTTCCCAGATAACACGCCATTACCTGTAGAGTGACATGTAATCTATTTAGCTCAGAGGAACTGTTATCAACAGATTGTGATTTATTCATAGCGCTCATTTAATGTTTTCATGTTCCAGAAGCCTGTTCCTGATTGCTAAATCTCTAAAGGCCATTTCAGCTCATGCATAAATGAAACAAACTCTCATTCAAATTAGTTAGTAGTTCATACGAGCAGCATAAAATATTGCCAAACAAACGCTTGTTTTTGCTTTTGCTTTTCTCCAGGACCATCAGACATTCTCGGAGCTTTTAAATGGCACAGAGAACTGGCTGTACGATGAGGGAGCAGACCAAGATAAGCAGACTTACATTAAAAAGCTGGCAGAAATACATGTGAGTCGTTTGTCCTTTTTGATGAACAAACACACTTGATCATGGGTTAGCCTTTGTGTGCCATGACAAATTGATTTTGTGTTCTCTCAGAGATAGCCGAACTCGTACGATGCGATAGGTTTAACATTACGCTCTGTTTGATAGGTGGCCACAGTTTTGTGTTTTAATTGACTTCGCAATGGCATGTGCTTCGCTTAAAGGATGGGAGAGTCGTTTGTGTAGCTTTCAAAACCCCTCTCATGCACTTTTAGGAAGAGCACTAATTGGCCGCTGTGTGCTGCAAACCAAACAAAAGCATTCATGCTTACTAACAGCGATGTATTAAAGCCTTTTGTTTTATTCAACAGAAACTGGGTTTGCCTGTGCAAAACAGATACCAGGAGTCCATTCGGAGACCCAAAATGTTTGAAGAGCTGTCAGCCAAAATACAGAGTTATATGACTATTGTGGAGGAGTATAAGAATGAAGTAAGTTTTCTCTCTCATTTCCTTTGTCATATATTATATCTTATTTAAAACAATCATGCTCTGCAAGGCACATTACAACACAGGGAGGCATTATGTTAAATAGTTTTATACATTATAATGGATCCCATGCAGTTCTGCAGTCAGATTTTAGTCATCCGTCTCTTATGACACTATAAATAGTGTCTGCTTTTACATTTATTCATTTAGCAGACGCTTTTATCCAAAGCACCTTACAAATGAGCAATGCGACAACACTGCAATTTATCCTAATGAGACCGTAATATCTGAAATGCTGCAATACTTTTAAGTTCCTACCTGACTAGAAAAGTATGAGCTAGTGAAACACTAGTTTGTAAGTATAGTTAGGCATCAATGGTTGTCTTATAGTTAACAAAATACTATAGTAAATTAAAAAAATTATTGCCAATAACAAGGGATGCATGATATGTATTCATAATTTAACGCCATATCAGCATTAAAAGGCGCAAACTCAAGAGTAATACAATTTAAAATAATACTAATAATATTTCCATTAATTTTATACCATGGTCTGTCTGAATACTCAATTCTGATTAGTTGGAAGGTGTGCAATAAAACTGCACAGGTAGTTCCAAGTCAGTTTGATCACCGTTCTATATTAATACAATGTTTTCATTGAATCGCACACATGCATTAGGCTGCTTGGTTTTAATGTACATATTGAAAATCTTTAAACCAAAATTGGGTTTTCTTTTTCGTTTAAAGAAATGTTTTCCTTTAGAAGCAAGAAAGTGAATTAGACAAAATATGTTTCTTCTCAGTGTTGGATTACAGCGATATGATTTATAAGCATGCAAGTTTATCTTCACTAAAAAAGCTGCCTTACACTTTGTGACCAGTGCCTCTTCACACACTCATCATTGTACTTTGTATGAATTAGTTGGCTGGTCCTCCTTGTTTCAAAGAAGAAAAATACACATGTTGTTTTTTGCCAAGACATTGTTAGGTAAATTACCCACTTATATCTGCAGTATTTCATCTTATTACACCTGTAATTATAGCACTAGATCTACTGCTAGACTTCTTTATATGTTCCTAGCGTACATTTGGAGCTTGGCAAAACTGTCTTCTCGTTTTATGATCCCTGGTTATGGAACGAGTTACAGAGTACTATAATGGTGGAAACACTCCTGTCTTTAAATATTTGAAATCTCTTACACACCAACCTAAAGGAAACATGTGCATGTTTTAAATAACTTTTGAACTGTGGTCATATGAGTGTTGGATATAATTTTATGTATGCATTATTAGCTTTATGGGCCCCACTTTATATTAGGTGGCCTTAAGTACTATGTACTTGCATCAAAAAGGTGTGATACGGGTAAGGTTAGGGACAGGTGTGGTGGTATGGGTAAGTTTAAGGGTAGGGTTAGGTGTAAGGGAAGTGTCAACTGTGTAATTACAAATGTAACTACAGAAATTAATTACAGATGTAATTACATGCAGGTATTTTTTAAAATGTAAGTACAATGTAAAAACATGTATGTACACAATAAGTGCATTGTATCAAATGATTAATTAAAATGTTAGTACATAGTAGTTAAGGCCACCTAATATAAAGTGGGTCAGCTTTATGTGTTTGTAAATAGTTTTATGTGAAACTTTTGGTGCTGCCATTTAGGCCAGGACTCCATGGAGAAAATCTTAATGGGACTATCCTGGGGCCTATACCATGAAGCCGGTTTAGCTGGCTAGCCAGATATGTTTAAGCTTAGTTTGTGCCAATCCTGGGTTTTAGGTACCATTAAAGTGGTTTGGCTTTTAGCAGTGTTCATCTCCATAGTAACTTGCGCTCCACGGCTAACCTGCTCCAGGGCAGAATTAGACCAATCAGCTGTGAGCAAAGTGGCACACCTCTGATGCAATGAAGTTTCTACTCCAAATTAAAGTTCACTACATAGCAAATGGTTTTTAAAGACTAAAGCGTCTGGCTTTTAACAATGCTTATTTATTATAATAATAATTTTGAATCACTTAGATATCATTTATGTAATTATTATACCCTTAATCAATTATACATGTATAATTTTAGTTAATCAATCATTAATAGACACATAGTTAAAATTAATATAAATAGCCTATATAAAGGTATTACAACTAAGCTTTAAAGGGTTAGTTCACCCAAAAATGAAAATTCTGTCATTAATTACTTACCCTCATGTCGTTCGACACCCGTAAGACCTCCGTTCATCTTCGGAACAGAAATGAAGATATTTTAGTTGAAATCTGATGGCTCTGAAAGGCCTCCATTGGCACAATGGCACTTTACACTCTCAAGACCCTTAAAAGGTACTAAAGACGTCGTTACAAAGTCCATCTCACTACAGTGGTTCTAAAATAACTTTATGAATCGGCGAGAATAGTTTTTGTGCGCAAAAAAACCCTAAATAACGACTTACATAGTGATGACAATTTCAAAACACGGCCTCATGAAGCTTCGAAGCGTTATGAATCAGTGAGCAGAATCATGATTCGGATCGCGTGTCAAACCGCCAAACTGATGAAATTTGGCGATTCAAACCGCTGATTCGACTCGCTGATTCATAACGCTTCGAAGCTTCATGATGCCTTGTTTTGAAATCGTCATCACTATGTAAGTCGTTATTTAGGGTTTTTTTGCGCACAAAAACTATTGTCGCCGATTCATAAAGTTATTTTAGAACCACTGTAGTGAGATGGACTTTGTAACGACGTCTTTAGTACCTTTTAAGGGTCTTGAGAGTGTAACGTGCCATTGTGCCAATGGAGGCCTTTCAGAGCCATCAGATTTCTACTAAAATATCTTCATTTCTGTTCCGAAGATGAACGGAGGTCTGACGGGTGTCGAACGACATGAGGGTAAGTAATTAATGACAGAATTTTCATTTTTGGGTGAACTAACCCTTTAAAATCAATAAATAAAGCTATAAAAATTACTACATGTGAGTTTAAATGTTCAATTCTCTCTATATATCAACTAAACTAACTTCATAACTTTTACTTGCACTAAGTAAGATTTTTCTTAAAGTTGTCCACTTTCATAGACAGCTCTTTTCTTCTTCCTGTGAAAATTTGTTTAAATTCTTAATATTGTCAATCATGTAATATTCTGCAGAAGAGAGAAATCAAGTAGATGTCAGTTTCACTGATCCACATCGTGTGATTGGCTGTTCACTACTGATGTCACAGCTAAAATCCTTAACTCAGGATCAAAGCCTGAGTTGACAGTGAAAGCTGATGATCATCATCATGGGACCAACAAAACCTGAATAGATTGGTTTGGTTTTGTCAACTCGAAACTAATCCTGTAACCCTGAGTTTGTTACACTACCATCATGGTACAGGCCTCAGGTAAAATAAAGGATAATAATAATGCGTCTTTTGCACACAGAGAGTGGAGATCTTGCTGCGAACACACAGAAACATTCAGGAGAATAGAAACTCATAAACGCTGTACCGGGACTTTTGTTATAATTTTAATGCACTTCGCGAAGGCAACAACCTTCTGCTTTATATGTCTGGCGGTTCTTTGCCTCCACGTCGTGCATTAAAATCGTTCAATGTACAGCTAGCCGTGGATTATCCCTTACGTATTATCTCTACAAACAAATAAAAATAATGATACCGATAATAATAATAATAACAACAGTTATATGTTTTTTATTTGATATTCAATAAAAAAAGTATTTATATACTATATTATAATACTATTATTTTCCTAAAATATTTACTAATATTTTAAAAGTGTCAATCAATGTTATCGGCCAATATTAGAGGGTTTTTAAACCATATTTAACCGAATATGCTTATTTCCTCTATTTTTTGCCATCATTTAATGCTCACAGTTAATATTTAAAGAGATATTTAGAAACTTTAGTGAATCTCAAAATGTATATCCATTTTTCTTACTGTATATTATATTGTGATGCCTAAATTTACTTGTAGCATTTAAATCTACTGATTTTAGTTTTTAATGTTTCATTTAATATCTTAATTTTAAAATCAGTACATCCCTATCAAAAAACATTGTGTTCTTTAGTAATGCACTGTTTTAAAGGTGCAGTAAGCGATTTCTGAGGAACGCTGTTAAAAGTGGATTGGACCGAGCACCACAACACACTTGTTGCCAATCAGCAGTAGGGGGCGTAAACACTCATGATGGAGGAGGAGAGTGAGCGAGAGGGATATTTGAAGAAAGACTGTAGAAAGAGAGATGACTGAGAGACATTACATAAGAGAAAAGGTCAAAGGAATATCACTGGAAAGAGCAAGAGCTATGACCCACGTTAATATTAGAAAAGCTTTCCAGCGCTGGGAAGGCCTGAAAACGGACGCTGAGGCCGTGTTGTTTCTGCTCCATACGCAAGTAACATTTTTGAGTGTCATTGTTTGTCTGAAGTCTGAAGCTGCAACAAACTCTTTCTACCTGTATATACTCTTGTGTGCTGCATGTTATTTTTTTGTTCTTCCTTGTCGTTTGTTCCTCATCTATTTTTCGTGAAGCATTATTTTGCTTTGCTTTATCTATGATAAAGAGACATGCACTCTTGCATTGCGTGTTTGTCCATTTGGGGGCGGAGCAATAAAGGGCAGGGGTGTGTCTGTTTGGGTTGTTTTTTCAAATATCAACAGTGTTTCTCCAGAAATCGCTTACTGCACATTTAACCCACCTTAAAATTTAAAGTAGTTTTAAAACCAGTTTAACAACTCTATAAGTGCATTTTAATATAATGCTAACTTTTGTCTCTCAGAGTGACAGTTACTGTCATATTGACGCCATAGACATGGACAAGGTCAGAGTGTGTGTTGAAGATACTCAGGTGTGGATGACAAACGTACAAGATTCTCAGGAAAAACTCACACCTGATCAGGAACCTGCCATACACAGCACTCAAATCCAGGAGAAATTACAGGTGAGGCAAGACTAAAAGCATAATGAAAGCATTTCATTGGGGGAGACCGATCTAAGAATAACCTTATAAATAATAAGTGTTGATTTCTATGTCCGAGCAGCCAAACTTTAAGCCTTTTTTTACTAAAGCATTTCATCAGGAATTTAGCACTTTAGTTTTACTTTTATGTTTATTTATTTTCAGGATATCAGAAGTCGTAGTGAGCATGTTACAAAATTAGTGAGCAGGTTATTAAACCTAAATATTTGTGCATTTGTTTTCAATAGTGTTAAACATTTCTGTTTATAATTCTCCAGGCACTCAACAATGTTTGTGAGGAGATAGTTTCCAAACCCAAGCCCAGGGTTGACTCCCCTATGGACGACAGCATTCAACCAGAGCCCCCACACAACAAGAAAAGCCCAGAGGATGTGACAATGGAATACACTGATTTTGTTCAAAACGACGCAAAAAACAACCATGTCAATATTTAGCAGCTTATTATATTGGAAATGTGGTTGCTGGTCATTCGGTGTTGCAAACAGAGGTAAATGAAGCTTTTTTGTTTCTTATATTTGATGTTTAGAGGCACATTTGAACCTTGTTTTCTTATTTTGAAAATGATATAACTTTTAGTTCATCTTCATTTAGCATCTCTAGCTTGAAATCTTTAAAGCTCCCACTGTTTTTCTCCACATTTTTGTCTGGTCTCTCAAAACCGTCTTAAACCAATGCAGTTCCACTGACTCAAAAACTATATAAAAATATTTCAATTGCTGTTTTGGATTAAGAAATGAATAGATATAGATGTAATAGCAGTCAACAACATTTAGATAACAGCAAATGGAACTGAAACTGTCATTGCCTAGCAGTGACTGAAAGAAAGCTAACGCTGAAAGAAACTATGGCTCTAAAGTGAAAGCTTGCAATTTCAGAAATGGATGTACAAGGGCTGCTGCTATACGCTTGAGTGTTTTGCCTTATTTTCGCTGTGCATTCAATAGGGTATGTCATGTTAAATTTATAGCGCATACTGACAGACAATCTGTGCAGGTGGAAATACACCAGCTGTCCTTGTGAAATTTGTCGCTACAGTGAATTGTTGTTTGTTCCTTTGTGTTGTGCCTGGAACTTTCTGTAAGTTTGAAATCACAATAAAATAAATCCTACTAAAACGTTATTTTCCACGTTTTTCTACAAATCTCTGTAAAGGTATAGGTTACCCAAAACATTTTAATTGTGTCATCTTTTACTCACCCTCATGTCGTTCCAAACCTTTATGAATTTTATCTTTGGAACAAATGATATGTTGTAAAATGTTATTTTGGACCCCATTGACATCCATTGTATGTAAAAAACAGTTTAAACATTCTTCAGAATTAGAACGATATTCTGTAGGTTTGGAATGACATGATGGTAAGTAAATGATGACAGAATTTTCCTTTTTGGGTGAACTATCCCTTTAAGGCTTTAAATCTCATGTTAATGAGTACATATAGAGTAGTATTGCATCCTTCATATCTCCAAAGAGTCTTTAGTTTTATCATATTTATAAAAGACAGATACAGCTGTACAAACAGAGAAAAAGGGTGTCAAAATTGTACCTTTAGGGGTACAGCAGCTTGTCGCTGGGGCAGTACCCTTAAAAGGACATATTTGTACCTTCTTCTTTTTTTACCACAAAAAGGTTCATAGTAGTACCTTAAGGTACGTTGTACTCTAAGGTACTACTATGCACCTTTTATGAGTAAAAAAGGTACAAAAAATGCGACAAGCTGCTTTTTCTCTGCTATACCGATTCTTTCCGAAAACAGTCAAGGTCTTGGAGGCTTGCCGTGGGCGGAGCTAAAGAGTCACGAGCACACACACAATACATCATGGCATTATCCCTGGATAACTTTCGATTCACTAAACATTCATGTTTTTTACATTTATATACACTTACGCGCCATATGGCCATACAAGGAATTCTGCCCTTTATGACGTCATACAGGGCCCTACTAGAAATAAACTTTCAGAAACTTGTTCCTATTTGGCACAGAAATACGTCCAAATTTATTTATTTATTTTTTGGCCATGTTTAGCATGAGAATCCAACTCTTTAACAGTGTAAATAAGTCAGAATGCATCAAATGGCATTAGACCCCTTTAAATCATGAGATGATATTTAAGGTAAAAGACAACTCATTGCTTTGATAGCACTGTCATTTATTTGTCCTCATCCTAGTTTCTTTATCTTGGCGTGCTGATTTTGATGTGACTAGTCATCTGCATCATTGGATAGGAATTTGATTAGATCTGGTTTTTTAATTGCTGGAAAGTTAAAAATAGTGTCGAAGTCCTCAGAAGTGTGGTAGTCCATGAGATCCATTCTGCCTGAAGTTCTGTTACATTTGGATCTTGCCCTCCTCCTATAAAAAAAAAAAAAAAAATCTAATTTGTTACTCTTTGACTTGGTTTACTATTAGATGTGTGTTTGGTCTGCTTGAAAATATACACTAACCTCTTGCAAGACTCAGACAGACAACAGGAAGTACTCGGTGCAGCTTCAATATCTTTGAGGATTGATGGAGGGTCATTCTCATCGATGAGGACATCCAACTGCAATTAAAGCACATTAGGATTGTTTTAGAAGCCAGAATTTAATCTCAGAAACACCACCTGAGCCATTCGTGGGGAAAAACAGCTTTATAAAACAACCCCCAACCACACATGGCTCTGTCCAAATAGCTTACCTCACTCTTTTTATTTTTAGTTTCCTCAGAGTCCAAGACATCTGACAGATTGGTCTCTCTATCCAGTTTGGGTTGAGAAGGCATGCTTAAAGGATCTGTGAGAATTTCAGAGGGAACAGCGGGGTGCTTCCAAGAAGATGGTGTGTCGATGCTCCAAATCTCGTTTTGTCCAAATGTACCTGTGGAGTTCAATGTAGTTTAGGTTGTCATTCATTTGATTCCTGAACAAATGACTCCAATTAATGGGGTTCTTTTCATTGAATCAAACACGTATAGCTTATGTCTTGTGAACCTACAAATTGAAAGTTTAGATTTTATAATTTCAAGTAGTTGTCTCTAGGTCTACTAATGGTGCCGTCACATTAGCAAAATCTTGGGGACAAAAAATATCTATTGTCAGAATTGTAGCAATGGTCAATGTGACACATTTTGTAACTTTAAAATTTTTTTAAGTATCTGTACTTTGAGTATTTTTTTCTTTCTTTTGGGAAATGTTTATTTCAAAATATCATCCTTTTTACTCTACTTCATTTCATAAAAACATATCGTTCCTCGTTATTTTGAACGGGAGAAATCGCCACCCGATTTGAGACACGATAGATTGATTCATGAAAAAGGCAATTCTTTCCAATGAACCTGTTGAATTGGCTCACAAATTGCACTGAACTATTCATTGATGAATCTGATTCATCTGATTGCAGCTGCTCTTGAGTCAACAACTCACTGATTCAGTGATCCGGTCAAAATGTTGTATCGTTGTAGCTTTAATCGTGCAAAAAGTCACTAATTCTGAATTTTTGCATTGATTATTGTAAATGAAAATCATATTTAGGCCATGACTTGTCAGTTATTTGTGTACAATAAGTATAATAATAATAATACGTATATCCTTATATACAATAAGTTTAAGTAATAAATTAAGTTTGCTTATTTCCAGACCAATCCATATTACATGTTTGTAATAATATTTCTTATTTCTGCTGATAATGACTAGAACTAGCTAGAATAAATAAGCATGTGCTTTTAAAAGGGAAGTACATTCAAAATTAACTTTTAAACTGAGTACTTTTACTGGAGTAATATTATATTAGGATATCTGTACTTTTATCAAGTACTTGATGTCTGTACTTTGTCCACCACTGATTTTAACGACGTACCTTTAGTAGCAGGCACGTGTACGGGTAGGGCTCAACCTGTGCAGAGCACATGCCATTTTGCCCTAAAGGCCTTTGCACACTGAGTCTGAAATTTTCGCATGCATTTTTTCGTATTCGTGATCCGAAAAATTCGTCACGCACAGAGACCTTGCACACTGAGTCTGATGCGTATTAATGAATGCGTTACGAAACAAAACAATACAAAATGCCGTCTTCAAGTAGTGAGGATGATTTTTTTGTCCTCTCTCTTCTTAAAAAGAGAAAAAGAAAAAGGAAATATTGGGTCCATCCACTCCTGCGATCGCGTAAAGAGGAAGGAGAGTTCCACCTCCTTATCAAGGAGCTGCGGGATTATCCAGACCGATTCAAAGTTTACTTTAGACTGTCAGTGGCTCAGTTTGATGCTTTGCTAGCGATACTGGAGCCATATATTAAAAAGAAGACCACCAATTTCCGTGAATCAATTGATCCTGAACAGAGACTGCACTATGTCTTGGTATGGATCCCCGCGCGCACACACACACACACACACACGGTTTACAGGGACTTGGTGTGCTATAATAGCTGTGATATAATAATATCTTTTAGTATTTTTGATACAATAATATTTGTATATATAATTGTAGGTATCTGAGCACTGGCGATTCATTCACCACCATTGCCAGCAGTTTTAAGTTGGGCATCAACACTGTAGATGGGAAAAAAAACGGATGCGAAAAACGCAGAAAATCGAACCTGTCCCGATTTTTTTTTGACGGACTAAAGTTTCGGATGCAGTGTACAAGCGTGATTGACATAACGAGAGGTCGAATTTATTTTTTTTCGCATGCGAATTTCGGACTCAGTGTGCAAAGGCCTTTACTCTCCGAAGTGCCCTTTTTTTGGTGGTAGTGTTTTTCTTCTTCTTCAATAAATCATTGCTATTGGTCACCCTTTACGTCTGTATGTTTACAAACATTTTGCCAATGAAAGGTATTAAAAAGAGCTTGTAACTAAATCTTGTTGGATTTGTCAGTAAACCTCATATCCTCTAGCCTGGATGCCAGCCGAATTTAGCTGGAAGTTCGGTCTGGACTTGATCCGTTGTGGAGCAACTATGCTCGAACCAGAGCTGTTCGGACCAATCAAATTGTCAGGGCGGGCTTTATACGATGATGAACATTCACGTCACCAAAGAGCAATTGGGTTGAATTTGTTTACTAAACGGAGAACTTGTTCGTATATGCATTCACCTTTACTATTTCTCTCAAAAATGATGATCGTGTTGGCAAGTACTCTGTGTATCCTTAAATTCTTTTTACAACACCGGCAAAGATCGTTTACACTCATCTTCTTCTTCTACTTCTTCCGTCGTGCGTCCAATTGAGTTCTGTTGAAAACGATGCGTCGCTCGTCATACGTCACTTACTCTGTTGCTCTGATTGGTTGTTGGTCTATCCAATTGAGTTCAGAGCCATTTTCTTTTTTCTGGTTCGGTTGAAACATGCCCCATAATCACAGCCCAATGGAGCAGTATCAGACTCATATTCTGACTAGAATCTGAGTATGATGACGACAGGCTACATAACCTCTATCTTGACTGAAGTTCCGAAGCAGCGGCACAGCAGGCAGCAGCCGAACGAAGTCTTGCAAGGGTAAATAGAGATATTGTTGTTTGAATCAATACAGCGTATTCTTTACGCAAGAAACACTGTCTATGAAGGCTCATTTTGAGGTCTGAGACCAGAGAGAGAGGGCTAGCATTTGCCATCTAGTCATAGGCAGTGGCCTACACTTAAAAAGCCTGTGCATACAGTAGCATTTCTTTTATAAAATTAGATTTTGGCCAAATGTATTTTACAACAGGAAAAACTGAGCACCCATATAGCTACAACAAACTTTGTAACCCACAAATGTGATGCCGGCGTTTTATGACAGACAAAATGCAGATTTGCACACATTCGCTGGTCAAAACCCCCGTAACTGCATTTGAGTTTGACTTTTGTCAAATGTTAATAATATATTGATGGGTAATACAACAACATATCACTTGTTTTTACCATCTGAAAATCATAAATTTCGTACTGGAACTTACACAAAGCGAGTGATCCTCGTCACCTAGGTAAAATATATTTCTAAGAAATGTGTTCTTTGATTTATGATTGCTGATACACTTAATTTATTAACATTTAATCATATTATGGTGGCATGTTTAATTAATGTTTACACTGTTAATATTCTATACTCTCCGCTCGTCTTCACATCGTAAGACTGGGAAAAGCTAGCAAAATGCCAGAATGTCTGGTTGAGGAATGAGCACTCTCTGAGAAAATAAAGGAAATTAGCATCTGAACTCACTCATGCATTTAGCATCCCCATCCGAGACGAGGTCACGCTGAGTGAATCATCTTAGAACGACTTTAATCTACATGCCTTTCCTTTCACCTCAATCTTCCCCCAGAATTCACCCAAAAATCTATATGATTTAATGTGAATTCTCACTATACAGTGTTATACATGTTTGATATCGTTTGAAATGTCTCAGTGCGACTGGTACAAAGATCTCATCCCCACAGAAGTAAACAAGAAGATAAAAGTTAAGAGTTTAGAGATATTTTGATTATTATATTGGGTGTGGCTTCGGACAAATGGTGATTAATGTAAATTCCCATTTTTAACACGTTTCCATTTGAAAGAGGTTTCTGTCTTGGTCTGAGTTTATAAGGAGATGTGAAAAAGGGTCAGGGCGTGAACTTTTACATCGTTCAGCCCATAACGCTGAATGTCTACTAGATGTTCAGCGTTATGTAATTTCCAGAAGTCAGGTATCCATATTTTATTCTTTACTTCAGAAGTATTTGATGTTATGTATGGATTATCTTTGAATTGATTATGTCATTGCCATTATACATTTACCTGGCTGTTAATAAATTGTTACATTTTGATTTATTCGGACTATTCTGACTCTGGAATGATTAACTATCTCTAGTAGATTATGAATGAGTATAATTTAAACAAAGGGTTAAACAGAATAATTAAATGTGTGATTAACCATTAAATATAAATGACCAAATAACCAATTGGCATGCTAACCTAAATTCGAGATTATGATAAATGGAGTCAGATAAAGAGGAATTGGAATAAAATCCTTTTGCCCAGCTGAAAATACAGAGCGTGCAGAGACCCGTGATCGTTAGCCTCAATTGGGACTATTTTAGTGGGCCTTACAACATGTATAAACGTAGTAAAACATATTTTTACTACAGTAATGTTGTCGTTTACATTAAGTGCAAATAGCCCACCTTGTTCACTAAAGGTCTGATTGAGCCAGCCAAAATTAAGGAAGACACCAAGTTATTTACTGCGACAATAGCGTAGGGATAAAGTATATGGTTCAAAGTTGACTCAAATCGACCTGAGGTTCGAATTCGCTTTTTGCAGAACTCGCTCTACTCCCTTTTCCCATCACACGGAAGATCGGAAAGGCATTTATTTTCAATAAAAATGAAGAAAATAAAGTATCTAACTTGTGTTGAATAATAAAGTGTTTATCGGCTAGGGGTAGGTGAACAGACATGCAGTTGCCCTTGGGGTGCCTTTGATAGAGCCAGTTCATTAGCATCATTCGTTCAGGTGCTGTGCTGAAAGTTTTTGATTCACTAAAAAGTCATTATTCCGGAATCAGACTACACTGGTTACGTAGATTTAGTAGTGGCATTATGGATCTGTTGACTAAGTATTGCAGAAAACGATGCTTATTAGCAAAAGAACGCACATTCCACAACCGTTACTTCCAGAAAAACTTGTAGATGTACCTATAAACTCCCCATGGATACTCCACAACCGCACTGAGAAGTCCATTGAGGAGGTAAGCAGAAACTGGTCATTGTCAATGATCTTCAAGCTTGCAGAGAATATGGTAATAATGTTAATGAGATGTAAATAACAAATATAAAACATTAACAAAAAATGTAATACATGAAATAATAGTAAATAATAGCTTAGAGACTTGTTTGTTTTTTCACTTATTGAACCTACCTAGTGATGCTGCTGATGTGTGCACGCCAGAAGTTCACCTCTAGAAATGAATAACACCACATCAAGACTCAAAATAAACATAAAAAAAAAAAATTGGTCTGTCCTTACTCTCAGGAGGGTTTTGTTCAGGCTCCAGGGCATATTGCTTGACATCGTATACGTAGATGAAGCCGACATGATCGGCTGTAAAAAGCATGCTGTCATCTTGCGTTAAAGCCAGTTTCATGATTGCCTGCTGATGCTGAGACTTAAAAATAAGATTTAGATTAGAACTTTTGCCTCATTCTGTTGACACTGAATTTATAATCAAACTTGGGAAAAGATATGATATATAAGATGTACCAATATAGGTTACGATACTTACGGCCTGAAAAGATGTGATGAAGTTTCCGCCATTCAGAACACTCCAGAAATGAACATAACCTTTGAAAGAGATGAACTATGTCCTGCAAATTGTATATGAACTGATTTCTATCATTTTATTCATCACAAAGACCAGTTTACCTTCAGAATCTGAAGATGCAAGCCAAGCAGAAGAGGACAATTCAGGAACAAACGCCCGAGTATTTAAGAAGATGAGGCTCAGCACTATCAATAAAAGTATTAAAAGCAGTCCATATGAGTTGTGCATAATATACCAAGTTTTCATATTACAGATTTGATTGAGGATCAGCAAATCGAAAATCATTATTCGCTGAACATTCATAGAAATATTGGCATACCACGATAACGGCTGCTCTGCTGAGGGGTCGGTTGAGGGGTCTGGAAGCGACACAGTATGCGTTGAGACACTACATTCCAGATGATGATCTCCCCATCGTAGCTGCCAGTGGCCAGGAGGTGTGGTGTGCATTGAGCAATGCACAGGATATCCGCTTTGTGCCCACTCCTCTGTGTGTGAAACATTTAACACATTTCCCCAACTTAACAAGTGCCCCTGCATATTGAAGGGGATTCAAAGTACATGTGTGTGAGTTATGGAGGATGCTAATACCACATCGTCCTGCCAGGAAGGTTTTGGTTTCTGATTTCTGATAGTTTCCTCTTTGGAGTCCTGTCAAAAGAACCAAAAATGAATACCATGTTTAGTTTTAAAATGTAAATCACCAGCAATTCTCACTATTCGGTTCACTTCAATTAAATTTCTGGAATTAAATGTGGTGCATATTCTGGGTTAATCTGGCCAAGAATGGTCTATTCAGATATGCAGAGGCAACCTGACCAAAAAGTTAAAGTACTAATTACACATCTTTGATTTTATGTAACATTTAGTGGCGAGAAAAGATAGCAAAGGTTTGAATATTTGTATTTAAAAAAAATACATAAAAAAATGTTTTATAAACTGGACAGCCGTGTCCCTCAGCAGGTAAATACGTGTATTTTGTTGGTTATGGAATTAATCTAATTCATTTTTCATTCATGGATAAGTTGATTTTACTTCATTAATTTCTCTAAATATTCAACAATATTACTGATCTGCCTGCATTGACACCATTGTATGAGAATTGAACTGAGCTGGACAATGACATCACTGTTTTCTCCAGAGCTGCTGTACAGCTGAAACAAACTTTGTTACATTATTTTCCTGTTATCACTGTAAAGCTGCTTTGAAACAATCTGTATTGTAAAAAGCGCTATATAAATAAAGGTGACTTGACTTCATTTAAAGGCACAGTATGTACGATTTTTAGATTAAAATATCTGCAATTTACTGGCAGAGGAACGGCCCGAGTCAATGCGCCGCCTGTCAGTGACATCATGAACCAGTTTTACTTCCTTATAAACCATGGAAACATCAAAGACTTTTTAATATATTGTGTTTTATTAGACAGGTGAGCAACTGTTTGATACATTTATCGACAGAAAGCGAATCATTGTTATAGCTCAACACAGTTAGGCTTACTGTTTGAGTCTCGTTTTCTTGATTTACCGCGAGTAACATGTTTGTACCATGCATCAGAGACAACACCATTCTGTCAAGTGGCTATCATAGCATAATATGATATTCTAATATCGATCTAGCTTACTGCAGTGTTCAACAAGCAAGTGGGGAGTGTATGTCATTTGAAGGTTGTAAACCTAAACTAGTAGAATAAGTATTAATGTAATATTTTTATAGTATTTCATATTAAATCTTCCTCTACCACTGAAAGAATTACTAAATCAAGGTACCCTGAACACTTAATACAGAATTGACAATAGATGGGAGAGAATTTTTATACATATACGCATCTTTTTTCAAAGCTCTGATTCTCTTTTCCTAAGTGAACAAAAGCTCTTGTAATAGATAGAATAACGGACTGTCAAAAGGGAATGGAGGAATAAACCACACCAAACAGCTCTCCAGCACTTTTGAGGAGGGAGGAACTCTGAAGTAAATGAAATATGGAAATGGAGTGAACAGCAATAAAGGCAAGAGTACCAAGGGGAAGAAACAGGTCATGGCAGTCAACCATTTTATGAGAGCCATCTGGGGAACAACGCTGATATAAAATAAGGTCGTGAGGGAAGCAGGCTGGTCACTTTATACTCACCGAGTAAATGTCAATCCTGCGGTCCCAACCAACAGAAATCACAAATCTGCCAAAAGAAATAAAAAAGTGAATCAGCCCAAAAATGAGGAGGATAATATCCATGAAGATTATGGTGCTCACAGTCAGCAGAGACTCACGCGTTCCTGTGCAGTGTCAGATAGAGGCAGTCACAAATTGCTGCACATTTTCCATCTGGTGGAAAACATAATGCAGGGCTTTGCTTCACAACAGCTTTATAGGGAATGTGGGGAACAAAGCAAATCGATCAAATGCACATTAAGAACTATAAGGAATTATTGACCTTTCTTGAGTATCTTCACGCACTGGCCATTGTTGAAGTTCCACAACTTAAGGCAGCCATCTCTTCCACCAGTCACTAGCCTGGTGAAAAAACAAAAATAAAGAAAACAAAAAAAGTAATATTTTGCAATGTCATATATTTAAATTAGCTTTAATAACCTCCTTCCGTTAGAGTCAAAAGCCATGCAGTTAATTGCAGACGATCCGTGAGCACCTCCAAACTCAAACGTTTGAGCTCCAGTTTCCACATCCCAGATTTTGACAACCTGAATTCAATGAAATATGTTACATATTTAAGTAAAGTACTACATTTAGAAAAGAGGGACTAAAAACAGGTCAGCTGAGTTTAAATGATAGAATTACCATTAAAACACTTCTGGATAAATGTATATCTATTATTTGGGTCTAACTAAAAATGAAGGAAACTTGACTATTCACAATAAGCAAGGGATTTTAGTCACAATTTTGCTAACTTCAACCAAAAACCCTACTAAAGTCAAACAAACCTGTACCCATACATTTCGAGTTGTTACTCACACAAAGCTATCATATGACTGGAATACAAGACCTGGAATATAGCACATAAGTCGTATGAAGTACTTGTGTGTTTTAAGTTGGTAAGCTTTTTTTTTTTTTTTTTTTAATTAATACTTTTATCCAGCAATTGATCAAAAGTGACAGTCAAATCTTTAACACTGTTATGAGATCTTTCTATTTCTAATAAATGGTTCTCTTTTGAACTTTATAATAAAAAATTATAAAACAATGTGTCATGTTTTCCACAAAAATATTAAGCAGCACAACTATTTTCAACATTGATAATAATAAGAAATGTTTCATGAGCAGCAAATCAATATATTAGAATGATTTCTGAAAATTTTTTACATTTTAAAATATATTAAAAGAGAAAACAGTTATTTTCAATTGCAATAATATTTCACAAAATTACTGTATTTTGATCAAATAAATGCAGCCCTGGTGAGCAGAAGAGACTTCCAAACACAAAAATTAAAAAAATAAAATATCTTTATCAAATGTTGTCTTTATCATAGCTTCATAACATGTTTTATAAGAAACTATGATTTTAAAAGCTACTTTTTATGGGGTTTTTTAGTGCTGGGCAATCGATTAATCGCATTAAAAAATAAAGTTATTTAATAATAATATAAAAATAATACCGTATATATGTGTGTGTTGTGTACAAATATTATGTACAGTATATATAAATATAACATTTTTATTAAATATATACATGAATGTGTGAATATTATTTATATACATAATAATTATACACAGTACACACACATATATTATGTAAACACAAACTTTACATAAGTTGCGATTAATCGATTGCTCAGCACTAGTTTTTAATGTTTAATCGCCTTGAAACTAATTGTGTTGATAATAATTATTAACTGAGTTAAGTGATTTGCTCTGGATCACTGATTTGTGGGTTGCTTATAGCTGATACACCTCTTCATGGCAAACTTAGCTTCATATAATCACCAAAAGATCAGGTTTCAAAGCTCAACCTATGAGCATGAGGAACAGAGCATCTGCATCCTCGATGTATGTCCTACAGATACTCCTCAAAACCACTCACCGAGCCCTCAGAGCAGCTCACCACCTGCTTAAACTCCTCACTGTATCCGCAGCACAACACTGGCTCTTCATGGGACATAATCTGATTGCCCATAGGCTGTGGTCTACAACAGATGGCATTTGAAAGGAGAAAGGAAGCAAAATGCATGACAACTGAATGACGTGATAATTCTAACTAAATACACATATAACCTAATGCCAACTGATAATCATAATAGACCTTTATCACACTTCCTATTTCCGGTAAGTGAAGCAGTGTATCGCTACTTCCGGTACTACTGCAACGCAATCAAAACTAATGTAATCCGGCTGCTCTAATTCTAAACAACGACAGCCTTACCTCAGATTTCATGATTTCCTGACACTAAAGGTATAGAGGAAAGCATGGGTGAGACTGTAACGGCGGGATCAAGGTCTTTCCTTTAATAATATGCAGGAGTATGTTCGTGTGTAGACCTGTGCATTTCCAAACAGAGGATGTTTATATCTCATATCCAAATGTGCATTCTGAATAATAAATACATGTATTTCCCAACTAACCTGCCGCAGTCCAGTGCTTGTCTTCTCATTAACAGTGTTTTCTCTTACTGATCATAGTTCATCCCTGTTGAATTTACATTTTTAAATGAATTTGACTGATAAACACCCTTATGAAAATTAACCATGGATTTATTATAGTAATAATGTAGTAACCATGTTTTTTTCGTGGATTGATTGCCATTTGTATTACCACAGTTTTACTACAAATACCATGGTTAAACTAAAATAACCATGTTTTTTTTTTGTTTTTTTTGTAGTAAAACCATGGTTAATTTTCAAGAGAGCAGCATTAAAATGGATGAATGAATGCGCAGTAACTGCCTTAAAGAAATTTCATGATGTTAAACATTGAATTCCTCTTATACAGTAATGCATTGTCAGAATTTTGGCATAAATGTGTGAATTACATACAGTGAAATGATTGTCAATGAATAATGACTAAAATATTTAATAAAATTAAATAAAATATGTCCATTCTGATCTTATTCATCAGGTCTCACTTCAGCGTTGCGGTCACTATTTAGACGAGCACTGAGGACTTGTGGTGAAATAAATAATCATGTATATTTACAAGCATCGGCTTATGTTAAGTTAAAAAAAAAAAACTATGATTCCTTTGAGTTTGGAAAATCCTGTACACAATAATTATCAGTTTATCTCCTTTCACTGAAAATGTCCGGATTTTAAAATTATCCTCCAGATGCTTATTTTCAGATTCGTTTGTTCAATTGGGTGTTACTAGCACATTGAAAATATACATAACCGGAAGAATCGCCACACTGCTTCGACGCGCACTGGTATTCAATTCCGCTGTGATAAAGGCCTATAGGCTTTGAAATCATATAACATCCATGATACATACTTTGTCTGAAGGGATAGTAAGGCGAGAGAATCTGTGGCAATGTAGAGCCCCTTCACAGCTGAAGAGTAGAGGCATGCAGACAGTTCTCCCTGGATTTTACTTGCCCATGGATCGGCAGTAAACAGACACGTCTCATCCTTAATGTGCCATATCTAAAATAAATAAAATGTGACCATAAAAAAAATATACACTTTCATGTTGCACGGCTCTAGGAATATTTCACAGAAAATGACAATTCTATCATCATTTACTCACTCTCATGTTGTTCCAAGCCCATATAAACTTCTTTCTAACGTGAAACACAAAAGGAGAATTTTAAACAATATTCTGCCCACTGTTTTCAAAATAATGAAAGTACATGAGGGCTTGGGCTGTCAAGCTTCAAAAAGGATTCAAAAGTAATAGTATCATAAAAGCAAGTCTTCTAAATAGCTTTGTTTTCTAAACGACTGAAATTTAAGTTGTTATCCCATGCTAATCTTCTCTTTAGTGGGCATCATCGAGTCGGTGAGTTACACTCGAGAACCAGATCAGTTCAATTCATGAACGAATCATTCAGACCGGTTTTGTGGACTGGATCAACTGATTCATAGAAAAGAACGATTCCTTCACAAACTGGACTTTTTTCTTTTCTTTTCATAAATGCGACATGGAGAGATTGGGTGGATTTAACGATTTCTGAATTTAGAAGACTTTGAATACAGTGCATGAGTCATATGGATCTTTTTTGTGGTGGTTTTTTGTGCCCTTATTCACCTTCATTATACTGCCAAGAGTGACAAAGATATGCTTTAGAAATTCCCCACCTGTGTTCAGGATAAAGATGAAAGAAAGTCATTCAGGTTTACAACAACTTGAGGGTGAGTAAATGAATTGTAATCTTTGGGTGAACTATCCTTTTAATAAACAAATGGTGTCTATAAATGTTGCATTTGATTTGACTAATTATGAACATTCAGTTTAACTTTAGCTCAGTTTAATGTTTGGCTTTCTCATATTGACTTTTTTATTTAATAAATCCTGAATTTGACTCTGGATTGTAGTAATTAATGAATTCCTCACCTTAGCAGTATTGTTGGTAGAGACTGAGTAAATGTGCCCTTCTTCTGAGGAGATACAGAGGTACGAAACAGGGGCATTGTGACCTTTCAAAATCCCCGTTGGTCTTCTGCAATTTTAAAATGTAAAATTACTAGCCAGGAATTGAACATCAGTATTCGATAACACAGTATTGTTTATTTTCTGAGGCCTATATAGATCAGAGAGGAAATTGTCCAAAAGAATAAAAACTGTCTTAGATGTTTAAAAGAATTGAAATCAGAGTGATGCCACTTTATGAAGAAGACATCCTGAATATATAATGCATACTCAGGGACATAAGGATTCCATATGCGCAACAGCCAGTCCAGCCCGCCGGTGACCAAAAGATTTCCCTTCTCACAGAAATCAAATGTCTTGACTCCTTTAGGGACGGTGAAGATTGTTTGGTTGCTGGTTGCCCTCTGTTTGACTTTCGTAGACTTTCCCTTTTTGTTCACCTCTCTCATCTGCTCTTGCATGTAGGATGGATGAATGTATCCTAATTAAAAAACAGATTGTTAAACATTCATACACGCATATTCACTCAAACAGATCACAGCTGACAGATTCAGAGCCCCTTTCCCCTCTTTCTGAGTCACGGTGTGTTATTCAAATGA
This sequence comes from Gobio gobio, assembly GCF_949357685.1. NCBI lineage: Eukaryota > Metazoa > Chordata > Actinopteri > Cypriniformes > Gobionidae > Gobio > Gobio gobio. Next base: position 26,644,935 of record NC_137114.1, read on the forward strand.
GTTTAACCGGAGCTTCATTACATTGAGAGTTTTGACAGATCTCTCTTCTGGCATTAAACATGCAAGACGCCAGAGTTGCTATTTTCTTCCTTCTGCCATATTAAACAGACATCACTTCTGAGAATAAAGTGAGAAAGGGAGACAAATTTTTTCTGCACTCTCTTGGGTGAATTTGAATTTTTAGGTTACATTTCACCCTAAAATCAATAGTAAAAATAACTCAAATTATATTTTGCACAAATAAAATGAACGCTATTATCTTCATTTCGACCCCTATTCTCATTATCATATTGTGTCTGTATGTTTCGCTTGTATTTCTCATTATTTTGAATTATGATTCTCATTACTGTAATACAATAATAAGGAGGACAATGTGCTTAACTGCCAAGAAATAATGTAAAAAACTGAAAATAGGCTTAATTTCTAATGTTTCCTTTTGATTTTAGGGTGAAATATAATCTTATTAAATTAGAGAAAAGAAATTTTCACATTATCCCACTGTCCTGCAAAAACAATAGAAGTCATTTAATTGTTAAATGTTACCTATCACAATGGCAGAGTCGTCATGGCCAGATGAGGATACAATGGCCGGCATGCTTTGAAAATATTTCACCTGAATTGATAATAAAATATTGTTATATATTTGAAGCGTATTTTTTCTTTCGCAAAAAAGATGATTATAAAAAAAGTAATTTATTAAAATATTTCACTGCCGGTATCTTACACTAACGCACTGATTTCAATGTATATCCATGTGCATTGCAGCGATAGAACCACACTAGGATGAGAAGACAATAAAATTCTTAAATTAATAATAACAAATATTAAACCTTTGACACGCAGTCTTGGTGGACTTTCCATCTGATAAATATTACTTCTGGAGACTGAACTGCATGGTCAAGGCTTATGTTTGGCATGCGATCAACCAGCGGCAATCTTTTCCACAATCTAGGGCATAAATGCATTTTCTTTTTAAAGCTTACAAACCATGCACAAAACATACTATAAAAAGGACTGTTACTTTCCTATGTTATTAGAATACACATGTGATTGTAAATAAGATGAATAGCATACACAATGAGCAAGGTAATATAATATTCTTAACATGTCAGTTATCTCTCCAGAGAACAGTCTCAAAGTTTCGTAATTAATTTATTCAATTTATGAAAATTAGAACATGCCTGCTTGACATGCTGTTGTAATTTTATTTTACAAAACTGCACACGGACAATTTGTACTATTGAGAAACCTTGTTTACCTCAGTTTCTCCCTGATTGATGTTATTAGCAGGATGTTCACACAGCCCTAGAGTTCCCAAAGCTTTGTGATTAGTTAAACACGTTGTATTTCATGAAATTCATATGTGTAGCACTGCCTTTGTTTACTTACCTGAGTATCGCCATATACAATGATACATTCATCCGGGCTAGTAGAGCTAACAAAACCAGAGAATATTTTTTAGTTACAAGAAATGCAAACATTGACATATCATCAAAGAGCATAGTGTGTTCTTGTTTTTAAATATTTCAGCACAAAAAAGAAAAATGCATGAGCTAACATAACATACCCTAATTATTGTATTTGATGTGTTTTCTAATATCATGTTACATTGTAAATGCAGAGTAAATTAAATTTTTTGTAACTAAAATCACATCTGAAAACATTGAACATGAATTGAACATTATCAACAACTCCAAAACATCACAAAACAATGTCTGACATTGATCTGGTCTGCTCACCAGTAATCCAGGTGTAAAGGCACAGTTTCTAGCGCACTCAACTGACAGCAAGGCTCCAAAGAGGAAAGCTCATAAAACTGGATCTCTCCGGATCTGTAAAGTGGGAGAAAAGATGTTGTTTGGATTGATTGAGGGAAAGGCTGAAATCAGATGTGGCTGTTATATAAAAAATATAGATTTTTCCTTAGAACACTACAAAGTTACATGGTATACTCGAGCAGAATAGCAGAGCAGTCTCCAGGCTGCTCCAAGGGAATCGTCACTTTAATAAATGTAAATTGCTTTGGATAAAAGCATCTGCAAATTGACTACTTCATCTTCATTTGAAACAGCATGCCATGGGCAAAAATCTTCCTTAGAAGGTTTTGTACATTACAGTGTATTATAAAGACTGTAAAAACAAATGCATTTTAAGAGCAGTTTACCCAGTTCCAATAATCAGTTTGTTGTATTCTGGCATTGGCACAAAATCCGTAGCCCATTTTGGTTTTCGAATGGCGGATTTTTCAAGCTGGATATACAAACAGAGAAATGATTCAAATTATATATGGGATAGTTAAAAAATGGAGGAGAGCAGGAACAGGAATGCAGGAGAAGTAAACTAAAAGTAAAATAAAATGTAACCCACAAACACACTCTTCTTGCTCTTCAAATGAAGCTTGGGGGTCCAGAGGTTAACAACCCCATCTTCTCTTAGAGTCACAAGGGAGCCATTAGAAGGCAAGTGGATTCTCATAATAGGCTTCCTACATTTTAGAGACTTAACGTTAGCCGGCAGAACAAAGGCTGCCATTTTACTGCAACGTATAGTCTTTTCCTTCGCTTCATACTCCAGGCATATGTATGTGCAGAACTCACGCTAAAAGAAAGAGAGGAAGACTTAAATAGACTTTAACAGATTTTGTTATGGAAGTTTGTACAATATTTCATGGCAAAGGTTATGAGTCTCATTCACTAACCATGCAAGTACACATATTTGTGCATGTAATAATTGTGTATGTATTAATATAAATTGTGTATGTAATAATTTGATATTAATATTACAATATTATGAAACATTAAAATTGGTGCAATAACATAATATAATATTGGTATAACATCAAGGCCATCAAGAGTACAATTTTTGCATAAATTTGGAAATTAGGAATATGCTAACTTGATTTCAATCATGACTTCTATTTGAAAATGTTTGCAAACAATTTTCTGCACAAATACGTGTGTATTCAATGTTACTGAATGAGACCCATTTGCCAACAAAGGTTTTTCATATGCAAAAAACTTGACGCAAAAAATGTATGCAACTGTGCATTTAACAAATTGTCAGTTCATCTGAGAGAGGAAGTTTGAGATTTAAAGAGGATTCATACCCATCCGATTTTGCCATCACAAGTGTAATCGATCTTCATGAATAGCTGTTGAATGTGAGATTCTTTCTGTGACATTGCAAAAGTAATGGATGGGAAGACAGTGAGAGAGAAAATATTGTACAATCATATATAGAGGTTTTATAAATGAAAACATAAACCTCTCAGTACAGTACTTTTACAGTATGTTAATTGTACTTACAACTCCTTTCAAACCTGGGCAGTTTTTCACAACAGATTTGAATTCGGAAAAATCCAACTGATGGATGCCAGCCTTTGCAAACTCCTGCTCAAGAGAACAGAATTAGGAAAATCACATTTTGTTTATTTAATCATTTAAAATTGTATTTCCAAATTATCTAAATATTTTGAATACTTACATCATAGGCCAGTTTAATTTGCTTTAGATCATCAATGGACACCATCTTCTCAATCTGTGTTGGACAGCACAAATAAATGAAACAAGGCAAAAATGTGCTGAAGGAGCCACTCTAAAAAATGCTGGGTTAAAAACAACCCAAGATGGGTTGAAAATGGACAAACCCAGCAATTGGGTTGTTTTAACCCAGCAGTTGGGTTAAATGTTTGCTTAAAACAACCAATCGCTGGATTAAAACAACAAAATCGCTGGATTAAAACAACCCAATCGCTGGATTAAAACAACCCAATTGCTGAATTTGTCAATTTTCAACCAAACTCAGCATTTTTTAGAGTGCTAGCATGTGTTAAATGTGAAAGTCTCCGCAGAGAGGTTTGTAAGAATGAAGATTAACAGAGATCGACATTGCATAGTCACTGTGGCGGATGCTTATTCAAATCGACAAGTGTTGTTTGACATTTGTTGGATGATCAAACAGCACCTTCCAGCATGTCAAAAAATGAAACAGCTGCTGGTTTTCGACAGGTTGCTGTCACATGTTCTGCTCCTCCTTGCAATAATGAATTCACTTGAAATTGAAATGGCTTCGTTGCAACGTGATGATGCCCTTTAATTATGTTGTGGATCAAAAAGCCGAATGCTTCATCAATCTGCAGAAAATCAAGATATTGCATGCCAGTCAAATCAGTCAAACCATCTTCCATGCAAAGAAATTATATGATGAAAGATATAAGATAAATATAGGGGTTCCTTCTGGAATTTTTTTATAGGTTTTTAGATTAGCGTTTTTGTTTTTTGATTTATAAATACAATCTGTGCAATTTGTTGTTTTCGAAATTAATGTTTGAAACAACAAACGTGAAAGTCTCTATAACAACAACCTCAATTTACTCTATTCTAAAAATCCATAGGACATTGCAGAGAGAACCCAGGGTAAATTAGCCTTCCCCGATGGCCTATAATGGATAAGTGCTGCATTTGCCACATAAACAATAAGGATTTGAATTAGGCTGACAGCATTAAACAGCAAAATGAACATATACATTACTGAAAACAGCTGAGCTTTACACTACTGAAAAATGTAGTTAGCAGTGTCCCTACTTGTAGTCCCTACTTAATTTGCTCTCCTACTGATAAATACAGATTATAATTTTCATGCCTTTTTCAGTGTGCAGTCAGATGGCAAATTACCTCCAGCACAAACAAATTTGGGCTTGATAAGGGAAAAATAATTGATTTGCTTACTGGGGTGCAAGTTCAAGCACTCTGTTGAAATAAATAATACATGTCTGTGTCATTTTTAGTCATGACAGATTACCCTGCAATGGTTGCCCATCCAAAGGTTATCCTGCTAATGAATTAATGGATTCTGTACTTGATTCAAAATGTCATTTTAGGAAAAGACTGCAGTTTTGTCCTGCAGAAAGATAATGATTTGGATTTGGCATATTTAATGAAGCTTTGGTGAGAAGAGTGACCAATATAGCCTACTTTAATAGCCAAATTTCAAATCGACAACGTGAATGTGTTAAAAAAAATATAAAATTTAATACAAATATAATTTCACGCAAATTATATCGTAAACTATATCTTTCGCGTCCCAGATATTTGTAAAATGCAGAGTGATAAGAAGATTGAAATGTCCTGCTTACTATTTTCACGAATAACAGACATATTACTAAATTAGGAAATAATCAGAAGATCACGGAGAAGTGGGTTTGTCTGACAGACAGGACTGCGTGTAACTTTTTATTTGTGTAAATTATATTTCACTTTTTAAATGGTCTATCTTAACTGATGCCTGTTTACGTTACTCATTCTAAAATTCGTTTAACGTTAGAGCTTTTTGGATTTGTAGCCAACGCTACGTTAAACGAAAAAAAGATTGTGTCGACATTTGCAAAAACCTGCAATGTGTGAAAAACCTGGCTGTGACAACTTTAGGTTATGAGATTAAACGATGGTAACTTCGGCTAAAATGGCAGTTACAATATAGTTGGTTAGCCTATAACGTTACAACAAAACCTGGGACATAATAATTAGTTTTTTGAAGAATTAATTATGATATGATAAAAGCTACACTGTGTGATATTTTCCCCCATCTAGCGGTTAAAAGGTATATGACCATCCAGTGAATATTAGTTTCTCTTCCTCTCAATTGACCTATCGGTAAGCCCCTCCCCTCGAGCGCAGATGAGCCAATAGCAGTTGAGTATCAGTTGCGCTGGGACCGGAACTCGGACATCTTTAGGTGTTAGCGCCATAGAGCTGCATTGGAAAATCCGAAGCTCTCATCAGTTTGATGGTGTTTATGCTACAAAAATGCTAAAACGTCGTGCCTGAGGTACTGTAACACTGATTCCAGGTGTCCTGAGCGAATTTTCTGTTTGTTATACTCTCGTTAAGTTACGATTAAAGTCCCTGCTAACATACAAACCTACTAACTAACTGTTCTCACGTCATGTAACACTGTAGGTCAAAAACACGAAGGTCTACATTTGAGTGCTTTTCCATATTAAACTGGTTATATGTAAATTAATTTCATTTTAGATATGTTTAAGGTCTACATTATCTGTCCTACTAAGGAGGACTCCTATTTTGATGGGTATTATAGTCTCCGGGTAACGAAAGAAAGAGCTCGATAAACCATCAGTTAAGTTTGGCCATCATTCGGACAGGATATACGCTACAATCTGTGTCCAAAAACATCTTGGGATAAGGTTTTCACACTGACAGCTGTACATTGTAAGATATAGCAACTCCGTTTGTTTGTCCGAGTTAGCAACAGTAACTAAGGGGAGCGGGGCTTACCGATAGGTCAATTCCGATTTCGTTTTAACTCCTACGGTAGCCGATTTAGTCCAAGATTAATATGGCTTCCAGTTCGACCTCGTCCACATTCGACACGGTGCCATCGAGTGTTAAAACGCGAAAGGCGAACCTTGAATTCACGGGTATGTCCCTCTTTGGCTGATGTACTTTCAAGATGGAGGGGCAACATAGCGACCCGCATTCGAACCCATTACCCGTATGTATTTTCAATGGCATATTATAAACTTCGAGAATACTTTATTACTTGAAAGAAGTAAATATACATTAATGAGCACATATATTTTTGAAAGAACTAAGTGTTTTTAGCTAAGAATAAACTAAAAAAGTTACACAGTGTAGCTTTAACATGGGGCTCAATGAGATTCTGCTCCCTTTTGTCCCTAGCGGCCAGTCAATGAATTGCAGTTGTTTGCTTTCCATAATAAGGTGGCAAAAACATGGCAATAATTACTCGTTTTTATTCTATTGTTTACTATATTTATATGCTTGGTCAGTGTTGTTGTGGGTTTTGGATATTTTGCTTAGACATTTGAAATCGCTGAAATAATTTGGCATCAGCCAATCAGATTCCAGCATTCAACAGCCCTTTAGTACAAGTAAAATATTAAATAGTAAAATACATTAGACTCTAATTTCATATGCAATATTATGGATCTACAAAGTGCCTCAGTCCAGCCTCCTCATTTATCATTATAACATTTGCATTTGCATACCTTGACCAGTGAGAGATGATGCTGGGGCAAGTTGCCATTCAATCTAGGTAGAATAGAATTGTTGGGAAAGGCAGCCAAGCAGCAGATGCTGCACAAGTGTGGCCATTTGACTTACCTTAAGCTCATAGAGGGTGCCAGCAGGGTCAGCTCTGTAGCGTTTTCGCATGCGGAGTTTAACATTGTCTCCCAGAGCAAGAGAGTGTCGTCTGGGTTCTTGCCTCAAAAGTTCTCTCTCGAGCCAAGCAGGAAGCGGTTGGCTCCTCTCAGTAGGGTCTAATATGGACCCAGTAGAATGCAGAACCCCATCAGTCTGCTGTCTGTACCGCATGCCCTGCTTCTGGTTCAGTCCAGCAGCTCCATACACTGGTCCAAAATCCGTCGAAATACTGCATAAGAGTGTTGCATTGAATATTGTTTATCATTTCTTTAAAGATATTAAGCAACTTCTTACAGGTGCTTGTGACAACATGTCTCAACAGTTAAAAGAAGGCTACTTTAAAAAAAGGTCTAAAATATTAGCAATATTTTAGCTGTGTTGCTATGTGTCATGAGTAACCACAAACACAAAAAAAAAACGTGTGTGGTTCAGATATACCGTATGTTATGGAGACAAAATGTCCCCACAAAGATTGCAATATCCAAAATCCATATTTTTGAGGATAACCACTTATAAATCATACTAAGTGATGTTTTATGAAAATGTAAAAATGCAAATGCAGTTTTTCTTAATGGGTTTGGGGATAGATTGTAGTTTGTACAGTAGGCTATAAAAATCATTGTCTATGGAATGTCCCCATAAAACATGGAAACGATTTTATAGAATTACTTTGGCAACCACAGATGAGTTTTTTCTGTAGGACAGGCTTTTATTTTTAAGGGAGAACTTTACACCGCCTAAATTTCATTTTGCAAACAAAGCCAAGAGTGTGTTAAGTCAAGTCAAATCAAATTAGAGTCAAGCAATATCTTCATATCTGTCTGTCAAAACATAAATAAATTAATCTTCAAGGACACAAATTGGCCCGGTGTTCCAGCATGGCACCAGAATTATCCACATTCCCTGGCAACAGTAAACACTATGAACAACAGGAGGAGCGACACTCAAGGTCAGGAGCTTGAAAATAACTGAATACCAATGTGGTACGAAACCTAGTCATCATACTGAGATGAAAGTCATGAAGCAGAACAAATTAGTCTCTGTATCAGGAGCTTTTTCAAAGTAGTGCTGAGCAAATTAAATACTTAAATATGGGAACTGGAAGCCATGTAAATATATAAATAAAAAGCATAAAGCAGAATACCTGGGCTTGTTATGTGTCTCAAGTTGTGCTCCAGCAGACGAGGCACGAATTTTCCTGCCTGGCGGCATAACTGAAGAGATTTGAGAGTATCTCTTCTTTTTCGGCTTGGCTTTCGCTCTCTTTAGAGACTGCTTGCTTGTTTTGCAAGGAGCTTAGAGACACAGCACACCTGAGTCTCAGGTTACCTCGTGTAGAGTGGGGTGACTACGCATACATTGTGACGACAGCCACATTTAAATTTGATCATGTTAAAAATGCCTTTTAAGCAGAAACGTTTGCCATAAACTGATTTTCTTCATTTTTCGGGGAGAAGAAAACTGAAGAAAAAAAAATTCTGGACAGATATTTTCAGTAAATTTAAACTTAAGGAGAAATATATCTGTGGTATTTAGATTAAATTTATTTTTTATTTTCTACACCTTGCTGTGCATATCTCTACCTCTTTATTGGGCTCTGCATAATGATTCAGCACCTGATATTATTGATTTATACATTTACTATGATTTTATCAAAGTCAAAATATGTATTTGCCAGTACAAAATCTCAAGAGATTTATTATTCTCAAGTGACAAATGATTAATGATATTTTTTTATATCAATTTAAGCTTGGACAAATCTAGAGAGAGAGCAAGAGAGAGAAATTATTTATGTTATCAGTTTTGCCTTCAGTGTTTTATTAAGCACACCATCAAATATGCATAAAGCCATATCATTATATTGGGGGTGTTCTGTGTCCTGGAAGAAACCCACTGAAAAACACTGCAAACATTTTCATATAGCATTTCATGGTTCAAAATGCCATGTTTATAAAGGGCCAGGCCAGGCAGACATCCTCTCCAGTGTGGAAGGGGTTTGCATAAATACACCATTAGAAGAGGATCCATGAGAAGAGGAGCTGCGTATGTGCAATGTCTTCACATCCTTCTTTTCTGGTAAAAGACAATATAAAAAAATAGAACACTAAACACAGTAACATGCTACACTGTAGGTGTCTGTTTCTCAAGCAAATCTCTACTAGATCTTTTAACAATCTAATTTGTTTGATTTTAGTTTGAAGTTATAAAATCACAGAAATCTTAAAATCAGGAAAAAATGACTACCTTTCCAACAATAAAAATTGTATTGAATAATTTAATTGAACTTTAGTATTCTAAAATTTCAGTAAGAACACACAGCATTACTCTTTCTCACCTTTATCAGATAATTTCTTACGAATCTGTTGAAACGTCTGAGGTGGGGTTGATTTGAGCACTGAGGAGACATCTATGTGCCCGTTTCCAAAATGTTTATTGTAGGTGGTCTGCAGTTTACTGTTTTCTGGATTATTGATGTGGCTGTGAATCACTGAAGGTACTAAAATGAAAAAGAAAAGTGTCTCATTCATCTCTAATATATGTGCCATATTGGTATAGTAGTGTTTTGTTATACTAATATTATGCTTTTTTTTCATTTTCAGCTTTATTTAGTGTATAAATGTTGCTGTTTGATGGGAAAACGGTCTGCAAAGCTAAAATACACAAAGTCCTCATAGGAACTCCCTGAAATGCCTCGATTATACACTTAGAGTTTTCTTCCAGAAACGTCCACATCACAATGTTTCTCATTAAAATAGTTCCTACCAAAGGTAGGCTATATGTAAAATAAAGGGACGAGGACTGGTTGCATTAGTAGTCTGTTGAAAAACACACAGTTATGGTAAGGGGCGTGAAATTTCTGAATCATGCTCGAAGCAGTTGACCTATCTCAACACACTGGTCCAGCTGTACAATCAGAGCACATTGCGCTTTTCTGAATGAGGGGCTTCATAGAGACAAGAAGTAAATAGAGCGTTACCAAATAATTTCTGTCGTTACTGACAGACTGGGAAGAATGGGGCTGCAACAATGTAAAATATGTTATATACGTTTTTTGAACATGAAAATCTATTCTAGTAGACCCCAAAAACTAAATCAAGACTTTGTAAAAGGGCATAATATGGCCTCTTTAACAATAATTGAATAATTATAAAGTGTACCTTGTAATTGTCAACTAACTCAGGGGTTTTCAAATTGGGGTCCTAGGTTCTAAGGCAGGAAGTCCAAACTCTTTCCTGGAGGGCCACTGTCCAGCAGAGTTTAGCCAAACTTTGCAGGACAATGGCCCTCCAGTATCAGGATTTGACACCCCTGTTCTAAGGGGTGCCCAGAAAATTTCAGAGAATAAAAAGACAAAGCAAAAATAGGTAAAGTCTATACCGAACGTTTCATTTCTAAATGTTTCTCTCCTTTCTTGCTGTATACATACTCCAGATTTGTATACGTTTTTTTGTATCTTTCTAGCGAGTTTTTCTCACTATAGTCCCCTTTATCTCGCTCACTGGGAATGTCAGACAGTATTCTTAACGCAGTATGGAAGATGCTTATATACCTTTATTGTGAAAGTTGCTAATACAAATATTTATACATCCAACAGTAAGTATAGCCAATTTAAGTTTGGAAACAATATGTTGTATTTATAATGTCACACTTACTATCTAACATAATCATATTTGGGGGTCCTTGCCATCATAAAGTTTGAAAACCCCTGAACTAACTGACCGATTAACTCTTATAACTCTTATAATTAACTTACAATTCAATTTGTAATTCACTGCATGTCTAGTCTACCCGTTTGTGTTTGCATTGTGTCTAGGCTACTGACTGGGTTGGTCATCTTCAATTTCAAACAATGTAGTTAGGTATTTTAGCCCTAGTTGAAACAGAAACGTTGCAGGTTTGCGGAAGCTTACCAATGCCCCTTGCTGCTATACCATGCAGCTTATTGCACCCATAGCGAGAGTTGTTCCCCAGAAGCTCATGTTTCGATTTGGGTGGGCGATAGTTGTGTCTCATTTCAGTCTGGGTATAGTAGTGGACAGCATGACTGTGGTCAAAAGGAGCAAAGGTTGCATGGTTCTTCACAATCCCTGTGATTCGGACAGAATATAACAAGAAATTGAGATGTTTCAGTCATAATAAGATAGACAATCTTTGGAACCAAGAGGCCTTGGCATTAAAGGAACACGCTGACTTTTTGGGACTTTAGGTTATTCACCGTATCCCCCAGAGTTAGAGAAGTCCATCCAAACATACCATTCTCATCTCCGTGCGTGCCATAACTCTGTCTGACGCTCCCACCGCAAGCCTAGTTTAGCACAAAGACTGGAGGTAAACGGCTCCAGCTAGCCTACTGCTCAATAAGTGACAAAATAACGCCAACATTTTGTCAGCTGCATAATGTAATTGTGCCACTGCACCCATGGTACGGCAGCAAAGTTCCTTGATTATTACACAGGAATGAGAGTATAGTTCCCAGCCATATCAGTCTAGAAAAGCACAACTTTTCATTTTCTGTTGGTCTTAGTACACGATGTAACTAAACACATCACAACATGTAAATAGGAAAATGTTGGCGTTATTTTGTCACTTATTGAGCAGTAGGCTAGCTGGAGACAAGTCCTCCTCAATAATTAGCAATGGCCAAATTGTACCCCCTCTGCTCTCTTACGTTCTCTTTTGACTCGTTCACAGTCTTTACACAGACACCCACATCAATCTATCACTTAAATGCCATTACGGGGACTCGTGTGAAATCAGAAAAAAATGGCACACAAACGTGTCCATGCTCTTAATATACAATCATTGAACATCTTTGAATTTAATGAAGACAAAAACTATAGGAGGGCGGAATTAAACATCTTTGAATTTAATGAAGAAAAAAAACTATATGAGGGCGGATTAGAACCTGTAACCTTTGAAGGGGTTTACAAAAATTCTACTACCAGACCATTACGGAATTCGGATGTTAACAGCGGATCTATGTATTTATTCACTAAAGTGAAGAATCTCGAGACTAACAATATATTTGACGCAAATTAATGCAAATAGTCCCAAAATTATTATTTCACAACTAGAATTAGACCTAGAATCTCGTTCACAGTTCTGTTTCTTTATGCTTTATAAAAAATAAAAAAATTTGGTCCCCCCCAATGTTCAAGACATGGTTACGGCCTTGATGTGTAGTCATTCTTAGAACTCACCTTGAGGTAATCCAATAAAGTCAGTCCTGTAGGTCGACCTGTACTGGGCACTCAGAGCCTTTTGGATATCCTTCTCAGTCAAAAGAAGCTGAAGAGAGGAACTACCATCAAAGTGTTTCATTTGATCTGCATTATGCCTCCATACCATGAATGCCTATGTGTTAAAAAAAGAAAAAGTATGATACACTCTTTCCACGTACAAAAGTAAAGTGGAAAGATTAAAATGTTCTTCACACTATGAAATAAAAATGGTTCTTTTAAGAACTGGTCACGAAAGGGTTCTTTGTGGAACCAAAGATGGTTCTCCTATGGAATCTTTGGTAGAACCTTTATTTTAAGATTACATTCTGATGATCTCTATGTTACGCTACTGGTGTGCTTTTTTGAAGTTTAACAATCAGTACACACATTCATACAAGCAGATGCTTTCATAATTATACATTACAATACCAAATAAACACAGCGACAAACACAGCAAACACAAAAATGTGTAATTTACCTGGTTTGGGTGTGGGTTGTTCCTTCTGTTTCCTGATGCTGTGGCAGACCTTATACAGGCTGTCTTTGACAGAGGCTTCCAGCAGAAGTCTTCACTGTATGCAGTCGCACCCATTGGATCATCCAGTGCATATGCATTTCTATAGATCTTACCAGATGTTTTTGGCCTTGTATTTGAAACAGATTGAACAAAAAGAGAGATGATTCTCAACTTAGACATTTGCATCCCTTCTGTTAACAGGAAACTCACCATATTAGAGTTGGAATAGATGAGATGGGTCTATAGATGAAATCTCTTTTATGAGAAGTTGTATACACATCCCATTTTTTGTTAACATCTATTAAAATGCACATAGAAAAAACACGAATTATGCATTGAAAATGAACTATACAATACAATCACAATAAACGCGTCTAACCACAATTTGCCATGGTTGTCTTGACAGATATTAAATATCCGACTCTGTTGTCCAAACGACCATATGTGGTTTCCGTGTTGTCCAACAGTATCTCCGTCGTTTTACAGGTCAGTGCGGTGTCCTGTCCTGACTTTTAATATTGATGCACCTGTTTTTGGAAACTTTTAGCCTGTTGGAGTGAATTGCAAATGTCCATAGGATGTTATCTGTAAAATGGCGTTGTTTAGGAAACGCACAACAACGTGCGCGCAAGAGCAAACTGACGCTCCACGGGGGTCTTTCTCCGTGTGCAAGGCCGCACGTGAACGCACGCAAGCAGCTGACAATGTCGAGCATCCAAAAATGTTGTAGACAGGACTGAAACCAGGTTCCACGTTTATGATTACATTTTGACTGATATAATTGCCCTATACTATGCAAAACAAAACATTAAAACATGCAAAAGATTTAAAACACGCATATAGTCCACGAGCTGTATTTCTTTTGTCACTTTCTTAATAGGCCTACTAAAAAATCGTTATAGTTAAAGAAATAGAATCAGTGAATCCCAATCCCAGAATCTTTTCCAACCTACAGGATTCAGTCAGTGTGATTTTATTATGGCGTAGCGCCGCTTAGTGGAAAACATGGTGCATTTCAAGATTTCCATTTTTTTATTGTCAAGGGATCACAAAAACATACATGAATAAGGAACGCTTATGTACAGACTTACAGTACATATAAGGAATAAAAAGCACAAATTATAAATAATAATAACAGCAACAATAATAACATAGGCCTACAATTTTATCTCGACAAAATATATTGCGTCCTTTAACAAAATAAATTAAAAAATCGTGCTGCAGCAACTCCGAGAATTATTGGAAAATTTACTACGATGAATGTGTGGGTTGTCAAGGAGCAATACAAGTTTAATAATAAATTACTATAGAATAGTTTTATAGAAACTTTAAAGGCTTATCGTTACAAAAGCAGAACCATGCCAGATGTCCCTGTCAACGATGACATCATATAAAGTCCTAAACACGGCCACGTGTTTCTTCCTATATGTCACGTTTTTTAATCATATATATATATATAAAAAAATAATTCTAGTTCACTATGTATTCGTACAAGGATAAAAAATCAGCTTTTGCATTTGCACGAACAATTAATGCATATATGAATATGCAATGAAGTGCTAAATGAGTTATGTGTGCTTTGCGTTCTCATCAGAAGAGGAGCGTAGCTACTGTTGCTATGGTTGTGAACGCAATACATTTAGTTTGTGGGGGAAATTATTTGAAATCCTATTGAATCGTTACTATATATATATATATATATATATATATATATATATATATATATATATATATATATATATATATATATATATATATATATATATATATATATATATATATATATATATATATATATATATATATTTATATATATATTTATATATATATATATATATATATATATATATATATATATATATTTATATATATATTTATATATATATATATATTTATATATATATATATATATATATATGATAAGTGTGTTTAATTTACTTTGTAAAACAATTTGTTTTGATTATTTAGGGGGTTAAAGCCTTCATTAGTGGACCAGAACCCCCCACCACCCACCCCATAATTGGCACCCTAGTAGGACATACTTTTCTTCTTTTTTTCTTCCGACAGTTATCAGCGTGCAGTAGTGCTGTGAAATCTTTGAAATACCATGTATTTTAAAGCAAATATTCATTATACAATTTGAAACCTTTACTTCAACGACAACGCTGTGCTCACATGTACTACAGTAAGTTCACAGCAGTACAAAACGCTGTCTGAAAAACTACACTTTTACCAATGGGTGGGTTTTCATATTCACGCGCCGTTGAAAAAATATGACGTTTCGTCGACGAACAGCCAACCACACCTCAGCTCTCGTAGGGGCTATAGTGCGCCGACAGCCAATCGCAGGCGCCCAGAACTTGGCGGTAGCCAATAGGATTCGTGACTGTATACCGTGTCTCTCCTGAGCGGAGGGTTCTGCACGCACTTGGAAGAGCGCGCATCGGTGTTATTGTACTTCAAAGCCCCATTATCTAGGCATCCACTGAAGCTGCAAATAGAGAAGGCTGGTGAGTTTTGTCAAAATATGCTTGTCAAGGCCTTAATGAACTGTTTTTCAAATAGCGTCGTATATTACTACACATTTCCCTTGGTAGTTGCGCGGTAATTTTGTGAACGCAGAGGTAACGTTACCGATCTTTGTCAGAATCTATTCGCCAGTCAGTGCGCACGTAGTGAAATGTCCTGAATGAAGAAAAAAAACCTTTTGAAGATAAAACATTATTGCTTTTTTCTTGTGAAATGACAGTTTTCTTATAGTCTTTAATAGGATGGGTTGTAATGTTTGTCAGGTAGCCATCCCAGCTAAAGCCGTTAGCTTTTTGAGGTCTTTTTGAGGTGTTATTGTGTGAGCCGCTTTGCATTCTCACATGCACAATACAATAAAACCTCCGATATATTTACCAGTCCTGAGGGAATGTACTCGTCATTTTGTGCATTTTCCTCTCTCAACGGGACGTGTGCGGCCGTGTTCTGTAATATAATATGGCTGGCTCGCGGAGGAGACTCAGTGCGTTTTGCCTGTGAGTGGCGGGGGATGAAGACGGACGGGGTGTAAGCGCCATTCAACTTAACTAATAGAATAAAATTAATTCAAGCTCGTTTGCATTGCTTTTTCACTCGTACAACACCCCAAGGGTCTATTTCAGGGAACGACGGTGTTTTCCAAGCGAACTTGGGGGGTCTAATTATATTTATATTGTTTCCCTCCGCCAGTGTTGTGTGTGTATGCGGCTCTGGCTGGCAGACATAAAGGGAGAGAGAGTGGAAGCCATGTTGGCTCTGCTAGCTGTGCTCATGTGGCTCCAGTTGAACGGCGGCCTTACGAGAGCGAAACTCCCATTGCATAGCGCTTATAGTTACAGACACTGTGTCCATACAGACCGACTTCTTCCATAGGGGAGGCGATAGTATCGGAAAGCGGCGGGACAGGGGCGAAAAACGGACAAAGTGCGGTGATTTTAGGTCCTAGAAATTACCCAGGAATGTGGGAGGAGACAATTGAAGGGGACTTTCTCTCATGAAGACGGCTTTTTCAAAATGGAAGAAGAAATATTATTGTTGAACCGTTTAGGCATTTTAAGGCGGGCCCAATGTAATCAATCTGCCCGCTCATGGTCGATGCTGCTATCAGTGTCCCGTTGATGTGAAATACACATAAAGGGAAATAAAATAGTGGGAATAAATATGAAGTCATTAAATATGCGATTTTATTCACGAAATGGAGGATGTCCTTGTCTTTCACCGTGAACCTGAGGCGGTCTTTGTGCATCTCACCGTCCATCTCAAACGTGATTTCACTGCACATTTCATCATTAGCCTTATTATTATTTTATTTAGAACAAATATGTCCCTCACAGTGCATAATGACTATATATAGTTATATATGCACACAAAATGATTTATATATATATATATATTATATTTGTTTATAATATAGTTGTTCATATATATATATATATAATTTTGTGTGCATATATAAATATATATATATAGTCTGAGGGACTTATTTGTTCTAAATAAAAAAATAATAAGGCTTCATAATGGTTATGCCTGATCAGTGTATGTGTGTGTGTGTGTGTGTGTGTGTATATATATATATATAATATAAACAACTACATTATAAACAAATATAATTATATTTATATATATATATATATATATATATATATATATATATATATATATATATATATATATATATATATATATATATACATGCATACATACATACATACACATACACCGATCAGGCATAACATTATGACCGGTGAACATTATGACCGGTGAAGTGAATAACACTGATTATCTCTTCATCACGGCACCTGTTAGTGGGTGGGATATATTAGGCAGCAAGTGAACATTTTGTTCTCAAAGTTGCTGTGTTAGAAACAGGACAAATGGGCAAGCGTAAGGATTTGAGCGAGTTTGACAAGGGCCAAATTGTGATGGCTAGACGACTGGGTCAGAGCATCTCCAAAACTGCAGCTCTTGTGGGGTGTTCCCGGTCTGCAGTGGTCAGTATCTACCCTAACCCTATATATATATATATACACAGCCTTCATTAATTCCTATTAAATTGCTGTGGAAAAAAAGCAGTAAATACATGTAGGAAGCATTTGCGTAATAATTGTACAAGAATACAAATGATAAAATGAGTATAGCATGTCACCTTGGTTAAGAATCTTTTTTTTCTTCTAGAGTGTAAAGATGGGTAAAGATCCAAGGAAGCCGAGGGGAAAGATGTCCTCTTATGCCTACTTTGTGCAAACCTGTCGTGAAGAACACAAAAAGAAGCACCCTGAAGCCTCCGTAAACTTCTCTGAATTCTCCAAGAAGTGTTCAGAGCGATGGAAGGTACTGTTCTGAAAAACGTGTATACATATTATGTTGATATAATATATAAATATTAGATTTGTTGTGCTTTTGGGCTTACTCAGAAAAATCTTTTGTAATGTAACTTGCACTTTTTGATACAGCGTTTTCTCGTTCTGAACAGACAATGTCTGCCAAAGAGAAGGGTAAGTTTGAGGATATGGCCAAGCAAGATAAGGTCCGCTATGAGAGGGAAATGAAGAACTACATCCCACCGAAGGGAGAGAAGAAGAGGCGATTTAAGGATCCCAACGCGCCCAAGAGACCACCGTACGTTCAAGCTTTGCACTACTATTAAATATATAGCATTTTTCAAGATGGTTCGGTTTGAATGCATGTTTCCTCCCCCCTCAAGGTCGGCGTTCTTTATTTTCTGTGGTGACTACCGCCCTAAGATTAAGGGTGAGCACCCAGGTCTTACCATCGGAGACATTGCCAAGAAGCTTGGAGAAATGTGGAACAGCTCATCGGCTGAGGTGAAGCAACCCTATGAGAAGAAAGCTGCAAAGCTTAAGGAGAAGTATGACAAGGTAGTGTATAGTTTCTTTTTTCTTTCCTCCCTGAGTTCAACCTTTTAGAAGCACCTGCCCTATTTGTTATTTTAATTTTTATTTTATTTTATGTAGGATATTGCCCTATACCGCACAAAGGGAATTGCAGGCTTGTCCAAAAAAGATGGTGGGGAGGATGACGATGAGAACGAAGATGAAGAGGAGGAGGAGGAGGACGAAGATGAGGATGATGATGAGTAGATTAGCTACTGATGTAGCCTAAGTTCTTGTTCATGCCATAAACCCAATTGTACACGATTCACATCTTCAAACGTAATACAGCAGAAACAAGAATTGTTAGGCTGTGTATATGCGACGTTTTTAAGATGTACAGTGTTATTCTCCTTTTGTAAAGTTAACACTATGTGTCTTCAGTCTTTAAAATGTTCATTTTTTATCTTTGTTTTTTCGTTAGTGGTAGTTCTTGCCAGGAACAGCTTAAGGTTGAATGATATGATTTGAACTGTTTCTCTGAAGGTGCATAGCACAATTATCTGGTTCATGTAGATCTGTAGTGCACTATCATATTAGTTTTTAAAAATATTTTTCGTATTTGCTGTCATAAGGTCCTTTAACTGTACTTTGAATACCACTCTAATTACAAGAATGCAGCTTTGTTTGACATTCAAGAATGTGTCTGAAGTAAACATTTCTTTTTTTTAGAAAACTGTCCTGTTTTTTTTTCTTCTGTAGCTACTGTAGTGACAGATTAAGCATATTATACTTAATATGTGAAGTGATTGTATCAACTATGAGTAATTTCTCCCTCATCTAAGAAGTGTTATCGGTTCATGTATGCGTTGTACTATAAACTGGTTAATTAATATTGCAAAATCAACAAAGAAATGATCTGCATCAGCCAATTAAACATTGCAGCACATTTAAGACTCTAAACGTTTTTGAATTATCCAATTATTATGTGCAATATAGATGAATTTCAGAATGTTGCTTCACACAAAGCCTTTCCCCAGTGTTGCATGAAGTCGTGCTCAGGCATATGAATTAATGCAGTGTATTGGAGCATGCCATCAAAAATTAAGAGAAGACTGTACGCGGAAATGGAAAGTTAGATACATTCTCACTGATCAGACAGCATAAAGGTAACCTAAAAATCAAAATGTTTTGAAATAAGCAATGTGACTGAACAAGAGCATTGAACGTATGTTAAGGAATACGTAAATACAGTGACGCCCCGTGGCCGTGATGTGTAACTGCTTTGACTATTATACTGCAGATGATGTCATCCTATTCAGGTTTCACCTTGATGTCTTCTGCAGGGACAATTTAACATTATTCTAAACTAAAGCACCTATTCAAAGCATTGTAACTACAGTTTTGGGGTTAAATGAAGTCTGATATTTCTGCTCGTAAGTGAATTTACCTGTTGTGATAATGATTACTCAAGATAATGGGAAGGTCCACAAGAGAAAATCACTATATTTTTGTGAAACAAACGGTACTTGACACTTGAAGGCAATTATCTGGAAGATGGAAGGTAACAAACAACAAGGCTATAAATATAACGCAGACTCTATTTAGTTCCGCTAGATGGCGCTTTAGGGGTGCCGTTGATATGTAATTGCAACCCTTATCAGTTTAAATAATGTGGTTAATGGAGCCTTTTGATTGCAGTTGACAAAGCAGTGAAGCAAACAATAAAAACGGAACTACTTTAAAGAAACCCGAACCCTAAACGTAAGGGGCTCTTGTGGTAGGCTAACAGTACAAATCAAGAAGTTTTCAGGGAAAAAAAGTAGCTTTTTGTGTGTGGCTAAAAAGACAAGTAGGCCTGCATGAAATATGGCATCACTAACAATAAGCCTGTAAATTACCACACTAAACACAATGGCCTCATTTTCTGTATATTTACAGAAAGCCACCTGCATGCTTCACAAAGGAATTGACAGACAAATATCATTAATAATGTACACTCATATGTTTTTGACCTTTTTACAAACATTTTTTACAAACACAACTTGACTTTGAAATTTAAGATTGTTGTCAAGAATAATTCCAAGATATTTGGTCTCTTTTACTTCTTGAATAATTTCATTGTTTATGCTTACTTTAAAGGTACTGTCAGAAGGTCGTGTTTTAATTGAGAAACAAACAGCAACGGTTTTCTTCACGTTTAAGGTTAGATGAGACGACTCAAGCCATTTAGAGATGTCTACTAGGGCAAGTGTCAACCGCTGCGCTGCCAGAGCTGGAGTTTTAGCAGATAGATGGATGACTGTATCATCTGCATACAGCTGGCAGTTGGCTCCTTGGCAGCTATCTGGGAAGTCATTGATGTACATTGTGAACAACAATGGCCCCAGTACTGATCCTTGAGGAACTCCCATGTTGTTAGGGCAAAGATCTGACATCACCCCATTAACCTTAACGCACTGTTGCCTTCCCTCCAAATATGACTGTAACCATGCTAGAGAACTAGGTGACATTTTGAAGAGCTGGAGTTTGTTAATTAGCACACTGTGATCCACAGTATCAAAGGCATTTTTTAGGTCTAGAAATACAGCACCAACTACTTGCCCTTTGTCTAGAGGCCCTTTGATCTTCTCTAGCAAGTAACAATTAGCTGTTTCGGTGCTGTATTTGCATCTAAAACCAAACTGTTGAGGATGTTATGAGTATATTGTTATATAGATGTTATAATGTTATGAGGACTCAAGACGATTTGATCCACATGGAGCGGGTCGCCTTTTCATTTGATCACACTGTTTACATCAAATGACCAGCTGAGCTGCTTCAACTAGACTAGAGTCTTGCCGTAGCTGGGTCATTCCTGGTATGCGGTAACATTTTGGCTTCATAAATGTTGGGGGGAAAAGTACATGATTTTCATGTTTTTAGCATGTTTTCTACCAAAAATAGTGAGATGTTTAACTAGTAGGAATACATATTGGTCAAGCTCAGGGACTAAAAAAATAATAATTATGAGTAGATTCATTGTTCAGACCTTCAGACACTGGCCGGGAAGGTGTTCCACCCTGTTAGGGATATATACATAGTTATCACAAAATGCTAATTATGTAAATGTTAATACGTTTTTCTTGGATAGTATATGTCACTTATGCCATCGTGGTATTTTTTTTTTTATTCTTTAACCAATAACAAAACTATTATTGATGAATAGAATGTCTTGATTATTAAGAACAGGTACTTTTAGTACCCATTTTTGCCAACAAAAACATATATTGTATATGCTGTTAATGATCCTCACCTCCCAAAATAAAACATAAGTATGCAAAACATTTAACGTTGCTGTCAAATTATTATTAAAAAATGACTCGCCTAACAGGGTGGAACGGAGCATAACAGTGGATGAGTTTCCCGTCATTGTCCTGCATTGCCATTAGTATTGTGTGGAACTGCACCTATATAATATTGTTTTATATATATAAAATGTATATATACATATATGTGTATATAGAATTTGCAATATTTGCAATGATCACTAAATATGATTCTAACAGGGTCGAACATTTTAAGCTAAGTTAGCCGTAGCTCTTTGAGTGATCAACATTTAGCTAGCAAACCTTCTACAGATAATATATGTTTTTACATTTTTTTGACTGGACAAACATTCTTCATAACAGAGCCTAACAGGGTGGAACTTTAAGAGTGGGACAAGCAGGATAACATTTCAAAAACTAAAAAAAAGTAGAGGTGAGAGTTGAAGCTACTTAATTTTGAAGCTTTTTAATTTTTTTTGGAAGTCAAGAAATACATACTAACAGGGTGGAAGATGACTTCAGGGACACAGTAAATGAAGACAATTGTAAAAAAAAAATAACTATAGGTTTCACATGAATTATATGTATAACTAGAGGTAGTTTATCCTATTCTATAACATAATCTAAAAATATTTAGAGATTTTTATCATTTCATAGTTTATAGTTCTTGTGGAAGTTGATTACTTTGCACTGAGGACATGATAAAAATTATTGCAAATATCAATAAAAAGGTGTGTAAAATACAAAATAGTATATTTTTAATGTCTTTTATATCTGTTTAAGTGATAAAGAAGACCTAGCCTACATTTATAATTTAAACCATTTCTTATAAATATATGACTCGTTTTATAGAAAATATGAGTAGCCTAAGTAAATCATAAAGACAGAAAAGTCACTGTACAACAGGAACGAACCAGCTACACATGACAGGCAACTCACGGCAGTTTGGGCAGTGACACCGGCAACGCGCATGCACAATTCAGACAATTAGCAGAATATCAGTTCTTATTCCGAATCACTGGTTCGAAACAAATTATTCGCAGCTTCACGAAGCGTGTTTTTAAAGCGCTCATCACTAGTCTGGAAGTGTTCATTGAGAGCTGCTCTAAGATTAATATTCCCCAAGTAGTTGTATTGTATTGTAGCCTGTTTAACGGTTGTCTGGATTCACCTTTTGTGCGAATGTTGGCATCCTCTAAATTCAAACGGAGACAGAAACAGGACATAAGATCTCTTGGCTGCCATATGAGAGGGGGAAACATTTAAATAGATCAGTTCACATTAAAAGTGAACAGACAGATATGGCACCAAGCCAATGGAAGACCAACCGACTTGTAAACACAAATGGCGTCACAGCTACCAAAGTCCCTTTTAATCTTTTTTTAATACTCAAGTTAGATAATAGAGACATTATTCACCTATAAAATAACTCATACCAGGGAAACTTATTTATAACGTTAGTGCTTTTTGTTTGATATAACTTAAGTAGGCCACCGTGGTGTAGTATACTTTGAAAGACGGGAAAAAAGACGCGGAAAGTGAAGTATACCCCGGGCTTTAGTGACGTTACCTGCGCTTTTTGGCGTTACAGCTGGAAAGGCGGTGTATCTGGAATGGAGGCGCCAGTAAAATCGTCACAGCACAGGACATCTACCACCCACCCACACACTGCAGTGCACACTACACCACACCACTGCACAGGACGCTGGACAGAGAGATGGTGCACACAAAGTTATTCAAATATATATTATGTCCGAGAAATGTTCATATTTTGGTAGAAAGGTAAATGGATACGAGCAAAGATGATCAAGTTTGGGTCAATACATCTCTGTATATTTCTCATGCACGCGACGGTGAGTATTTATTTATTTATTTTTTGTAGCCTACAATTAAAAAAAACTTTGATTGTTTTAGTGAAAAGTTTAATTGCGAAAGGGCTCAAAATATGTAGTTTCCTGAATATCATGGTCTGAATGTCCGATACAATTTGTGAACACATTAAGTAGGCTATGCAATATTTAATTAGATACACATATTAGATACATAATTTTAAAATGTAATTAAACATATGAATAATTATATATGTACATACATGCAGGCCTACGACATATGTTGATATATTATGCATGTATTTAAATATTTTTTATCATGTATTTATATGATACAAAAGACAATTGCATACTAAATCATTTATTTATATATATATATATATATATATATATATATATATATATATATATATATATATATATATATATATATATATATATATATAATAATTAATTATAATGTCTATTAGAGCTGCACGATTATGACAAAAATCATAATTGTCAATTATTCCCATGATAATTGCAATAATTAATTATGATTAATCACAATTTACATTGAATGATGTTTTGAATAGGAGCTAATTTTGTGGGACAATATGGCATGCCATTGTTTGAACAACTGCATGCCATATTGTTATATCAAAATGAACAAGCTGAAAACACTCTTCCTGGAAAACTTTTATTGCTTTTCTATAGCATTAACCCTCAAATGTCAAATATACATTGGTTTGATTTCTTTAAATAAAAGAAAAAGTAAAAATATGCATATTATCATAATGTTATACTAAAACTAAAATTAAAACAATGGAAAAAATCTTTAATATAAACAGAAAAAAGAAAAACATCTTTTTTTCTTTTTTTGTGTGCAATTGTGCCTTTGAACGATTACATAATTGTGGCATCTGTAATTGTAATCACGATAACACATTTGATTAATTTTGCAGCCCTAATGTCTATAATTTAATGTATCTATAGGCTAATACAAATATGAATAAATAAGTGTGAGTTACTTGAAATATAAAATAAAAAAACTTTTATTTTTTATTTAAAAACGAATAGACTAATGAAGTGATGCTTGAAGCTAAACAGGATTAGAACATTCCGTTTTATTCAGAGCCTCTCATTGGATACCAGATTGTCCAGATCTAAGTTGACATTTTAGAGCTTAACAAAGGCAGGTACCTGGGGAACCCAAATAAAGAAACATATTGAGGTTGTCGTGGGATACTGTGGTAAGGGGAGAACCACAAGAGCTCTCAAAGCACAGACCTTACACAAATCAAGGTGTACTGTTGCCGCTTTTAGAAAAGGTCTCTTACAAAGAGTCTTTTCCTGTATGTCATGGGATTTAATGGATCAAAATGTTTCAAGTTTCTTGCTCCACACCTTTGCTTTGATGTATTTTCTCAGTAGTGGTTAATTTATAAGTTAACGTTTCCTTCTTTTGATCTCCCGCAGATTTTCTTCAGGTTTACGGTTTATGGTACTTGCTGCACCAGTTTACCAAGAACACAGTTGGATAATAGTAATGAGAAGAAGTGGTTCAACATCTCAGCACGGCCATCTATGAGTAAGTCAGGCTTAGCTCCAGTTCGTAGTAGAAGGTTCACACAGCTATCCTTTTCCAAATCGGTATATTCATTTGAAGTGAGGGAAGACACACCCCCTGGTGAGCATTGCTTATATATATATTCAAACATAATTTTTTCTACTAATCAAGAATCCAAATATTTATTTAATATTACTTAAATTCAGCCTTGTCTATCACCTTCATAGGGACAATTGTGGGACATGTGGAGGCAGTATATAGTGAAGAGAATGAAACCTCAGTGTACTCTGTTCAGGAGGATGATGGCGATGGCCTCTTTCTTCTCAATCCACATTCCGGTGAATTCCTCCTGTCCCGTGCTCTGGATTTTGAGATGGAACGCTACTACATCCTGACTGCAGCAGCTCAGCATGGGGGCAGTGAGCTCACCAGGGTCAGGGTGTACTTCAATGTGATAGATGTCAATGACAACCCACCGGTGTTCAACCAGAATGCATTTCCTGTCTCCGTACCAGAAGACTCACCTGTTGGAATGTGCTTCCTAAGTCTGAATGTTTCAGATCCAGATGAGGGTAACATTGCACTACACTACTGTTTATAGAACAGAATACTTTTATTCAAGAGGGATGCATTAAACTGGTCAAACGTGACAGTAAAACATGTATAATGTTAAAACTATTTTATTTACAATAGATGCTGTTCTTTTGAACTTTCTATTCACCAAAGAATCCTGAAAACAACGAATTGCGATTTCAAGAAAAGTACATGGTCAACATCGATTATGGTTATGTGAGCACCAAATCAGCATATTAGAATGATTTCTGAAAGATATTGTGACACTGAAGACTGCTGAAAATCATTGAACATCCAGCTTTGACATCACAGAAATTAAGTACTTTAAAATGAAAAGTATTTTAAAAATACATTAAAATAGAAAACAGTTATTATAAATTGTAATATGATATCCACTGGAGGCGAGTTGCAGAACCCAAATGCAGATTATATACAAAACAGACAGTGAACAAACAAAGACTTGAAACTTACCAACAGCAGTATACACAAACATTCAATACTAGACAAAGACACACGGCAAACATGAGGGCTTAAATACACGAGACTAATGACTAACAAGACACACCTGTGAACAATCAAGACAATGAACCGTTAGGCTTGTTCGACTTCACCCAGCGATGCGCAGACCGATCGGCGGCTGACTTGAAGCAGTGCATGCCGGTTAGAA
Organism: Gobio gobio; assembly: GCF_949357685.1. Taxonomy (NCBI): domain Eukaryota; kingdom Metazoa; phylum Chordata; class Actinopteri; order Cypriniformes; family Gobionidae; genus Gobio; species Gobio gobio. Next base: position 26,671,141 of record NC_137114.1, read on the forward strand.
ATTTTGTCCGACTTGAGGCAGCGCCGACGCCACGTGACAGTGACGTATGTCAACAAAGTGCCGCGAGAGCGATTCGAGAGCAGCCGGCGATTACAGCCGTGCAGTTTCTCCAGAGCAGCTGCACAAGGCTGCACGGACTCTGATGACGACACAGCTGTTCCAGGATTGGCCAGATTCACCGCATGACAGCGATGACGTGTGTTTCGTGTTTATTCTAAAACCTTCAGCTCCACTAATGCGCACAAATCTGTTTTTTATAACAGTAAAACCTCATTTCATGTAGTCGCGATGTTATATTGTCATGTTTATCAAAATATAACTAATTAAAAACATAGACCCCACTTCATTGATAGTGTAGGCTTATATGTTGAACTTTATTCTTGTACAAACACACGCTGTATTAAGCAGTGCATAAAGTATTACATGACAATAATGTCTCTGAAACATCTGTGTATTGCCAAATATTGCATTTATTTCACTTCAGCTGATAAAGTGTGCAGACACAGCGCGAGCGTCACTGCGGGAAGCAGAAAGTGTCCGACTTCATGTCTCCGTTTGCAGCTCCTCCCCGCCTGCACGCGGCTACTCTCGCCGATCAGTTGCTTCCAGCCGCAGCCGATGTCGAACACACCTAATGACAAAACTGAACTGAGTACCCACATGACTAAAACAACCAATGAGAACATAACACATGAGGACATGGGAATCACATGACAATGGAGCACATGGCAGGATCACATGACAAACAGGAACACATGACAAAAACCAGGAACAGGACAAGGAGCATAAATACAAAGACATGAACACAAACAAAACCCAAAACCATTACATATCCCCCCTCTATGGGCGGCTCCCGACACCCAACAAAAACAAAAATATCCAAAACAGTCTAGGAGGGTGGTGGAACGGAGGTGGGATTGAGGGAGGGATGGAGGGCCAGGCCCATGTAGGGGGACAGGACATGGACCCTGGCAAGGCATTGATGGGGCATGGGCGGACCTGGGCCGTGGCGCAAGGGCGGACCTGGGCCATGGAGCATTGGCGGACCTGGTAATTCAGGAAGCCAAGCGGTGCAGGAAGTTCAAAGGACCATGGCGGTACAGGAAGTTCAAGGGACCATGGTGGTGCAGGCAGTTCAGAAAGTCATGGTGGTGCAGGAAGTTCAAGGGACAATAGCAGTACAGGAAGTTCAAGGGACCATGGCGATGCAGGAAGTTCAAGGCACCATGGAGGTGCAGGAAGTTCAGGGGACCATGGTGGTGCAGGAAGTTCAGGGGACCATGGTGGTGCAGGAAGTTCAGGAGGCCAGAGAGGCACGGCCTCCATGGCCTTAGCCAGGTACCTACTGCCCTGGACCCTGGCAAGGCATTGACGGGCCTGGGAGCATGGGCGGACCAGGTAATTCAGGAAGCCATGGCGGTGTAGGAAGTTCAAAGGACCATGGCGGTGCAGGCAGTTCAGAAAGCCATGGTGGTCCAGGAAGTTCAAGGGACCGTGGTAGTGCAGGAAGTTTAAGGGACCATGGCGGTGCAGAAAGTTCAAGGGACCATGGTGGTGCAGAAAGTACAAGGGACCGTGGTAGTGCAGGAAGTTTAAGGGACCATGGCGGTGCAGAAAGTTCAAGGGACCATGGTGGTGCAGAAAGTACAAGGGACCGTGGTAGTGCAGGAAGTTCAAGGGACCATGGAGGTGCAGGAAGTTCAAGGGACCATGACAGTGCAGGAAGTTCAAGGGACCATGGCAGTGCAGGAAGTTTAAGGGACCGTGGTAGTGCAGGAAGTTCAAGGGAACATGGAGGTGCAGGAAGTTCAAGGGACCATGGTTGTGCAGGAAGTTCAGCCGTCTCTGGACGCTGGTCAGTGGCTGGAGCCATCGCCGGATGCTGGTCAGTGGCTAGAGCCCTTGCTGGACTCTGGTCACTGGCTGGAGCCCTCGCTGGACGCTGTATGGGCTGGAGCCCTCGTTGGATGCTGGTCACGGGTTGGAGCCCTCGCTTGACTCTGGTCATGGCCTGGAGCCATCGCTGGTCACGGGCTGGAGCCCTCGCTGGATGCTGGTCACGGGCTGGAGCCCTCGCTGGATGCTGGTCACGGGCTGGAGCCCTCGCTGGATGCTGGTCATGGGCTGGAGCCCTCGCTGGACGCTGGTCACGGGCTGGAGCCCTCGTTTGACTCTGGCCATGGGCTGGAGCCATCGCTGGTCACGGGCCAGAACCCTCGCTGGACACTGGTCACGGGCCAGAGCCCTCGCTGGACGCTGGTCACGGGCCAGAGCCCTCGCTGGACGCTGGTCACGGGCTGGAGCCCTCGCTGGACTCAGGCCACGGATTGGAGCCCTCACTGGACGCTGGTTACGGGCTGGAGCCCTCGTTGGACTCAGGTCACGGGCTGGCAAATGCATGGTAAACATGAGGGCTGAAATACAAAGAGACTAACGACTAACAAGACACACCTGTGAACAATCAAAACAATGAACCAATGACAAAACTGAACTGAGAACCCACATGACTAAAACAACCAATGATAACATAACACATGAGGACAAGGGAATCGCATGACAATGGAGCAGCACATGACAAACAAGAACACATGACAAAACCAGGAGTATAAATACAAAGACATGAACACAAACAAATCCCAAAACCATTACAAATATTTCACAAACAAATGTAATGTTTTTACTATATTTTTTGATCAAATAAAAGCATCCTTGGAGAGCATATTAAGAGACTTTTTTCAAAAACTTTAAAAAATCTCACTGACCACAAACTTCTGAACTATATTGATCACATGTTCATAAGATTCTTGTTTAGGTCTAGTCTTTGAAAAATAAAAAAATCTTTTCTTTTTGATTTTTACATATCCTTACCCAAATTGAGACATTCAAGCAAAATTATGATGTTTTACAATACATAAATACTTACAGAATTAGCACAATGGATACCGCTCAGCTTTTATTTTCCTTTAAGCTCAAAACCCCCAGGTTCACACGTTTGAAAAGCTTTGGGAAACACCGAACATGCTAAAGTGGTCTCATTAAATCTTACGTCATTTCTCCTTTGTAAGTGTCCTGAGACGAATGAATAGGGTGCTCTCTCGGGGATGCTGGCAACTGCTAAGAAAACCCTGTCTCGACTTCTCTTATTTCAGGTTCAGGTTGAAGCATATTATGTATTCCACATACAAGTGCACAATGAAATTCACATTTTTGTTCCTTTAAACCCATTTAGGAAGTTGTTCAGGATTAGACACAAGCTTTATCAGCAACAAGAGTGACCAAGATTAATGAGATGTGTTTGAAATGACAGGTTGGAGGCAGACATTTGTTCTGGAAAGAGAAAGACATGCTCTTTATTGAAGATGTTACACCAAAACAGTTGCTTTCAGCCTCAGGGATTGAAGTTCTGTCCTTTTAACAAGCCTTTTACTAAATTACTAACCTTTTTATATGCATATCTGATGATTATTAACGTCACCTTTTCCATCATCTAACATTCAAAGTTAATATTTAGAAACATGCATGCATTATGGAAAACCTTATCTAGATTTTTTTTAAATTCTTTTTATTACTGTAATATGATGCTAAAATTGAAATCCATTTTAATTTTTACAAAATTCAGTTTTATTTAAAAATTATTTAACTGTCCACGTATGTGTACACCATGCAACAAAGGCGTAAAATGGGACAAAAAGCCACAGATGACAATATGGAATATTGTGCTTTTATTATGTCATTTTATGCTATGCATAACAGCTCATATATTTAAAACATTAATATTACAATATAACAACTATAAAACACAGAGTGTAGGAACTATAATGCTAGTTACATATATGTGGAAACCTAATAGCAATATGGGCTTGGCTTTGCTGGCACACACTCCTCATCAGTGCAGTCACTGTCACACACACACACACACACACACACACACACACACACACACACACACACACACACACACACACACACACACACACACACACACACACACACACACACACACACACACACACACACACACACACACACACACACACACACACACACACACACACACACACACACACACACACACACACGCACACACACACTGTCCTCTGGGATATTCTCTGTTATTCTGGACTGAGTGCTTGACCTGTGCTGTCCCTGTTTGGTAGGCAAAATGCAATTTTATCTCAGTATGTATGTGTAAAGTTGCCATTTAATGCCATAATATGTCACTTTTAATAGTTATTTATGTTGATATATTTGTTAAATTTTTTTTATTATATATAATATAATATTTTTTTATTTTTATTTTTTTATTAAGTTTTATTACAATATAAGACAATTCAAAACATATTTGCAAAAACAGAACACATATACTAGCAGGTTACAGAAATCAGACTTTATGCAATCTGACTCCACTGTTGCATGACGTCCACATACGTGGACAGTTCGTTTTTGGTGTATAAAAACGTCATTTTACTCTAAATTTTAGTTTTTTAAAATACTAACATATTCATCATACTTTACTGTACATACTAATATTTTTTTTTAGCTCAATTGACCTCCTTATGTAAAAGTTTTTCACAGATATGCCTGGGGCATTTGGCACATGGCTATCGCTGTCAGCCATCTTGGATTAATGATGTCATCAAGCAATGAATATTTGGGTTACAAGACAGTAGCCATTGTTAAAATATTGCTGTCAATCTACGGACACTGCCCTCAAGTGGTTTGGAGAGAATTACCAAGATAAATTAACCCTAAATGGAGTTAAATTAACTGTCATACAACAAATGTGGACACCATGCATGAAAGGGTTAATAATTTATTAACGCTGTTAAATCTTAAAATGAATACTAATTTTCCATATAATGATTTGATGCCTAAATTCACTTTTAGTATTCAAAATGATTTTATTTTTTAGTGTTTTATTTTTAATTTATTCAAACAAACTAGTTTCAATTCTCACTATTAATTAGTTTAGTTTAAAGTAGCTTATTAGCATGCATATTGATATTGGCTGTTTATTAGTACTTATAAAATACATATTAATGCCTTATTTTGCATGAACATATTTTACATCCCTTTATCCTACCCAATACCTAAACTTAACAACGACCCTTACTATTAATAAGCAGTAAGTTAATAGTAGTATTTAATAGTTAGTTAGTTAGTTAGTTAGTTAGTTAAAAGTGAGAATTGTGCTCGTTTGCCAACAGGCATGCTAAACATGGTTCTGTGTAAACTTTGGTTCTTTACTGTAGTAAAGCCATGGATTAGTCTTCGAAATGTGCTCATAGTTCTGGCAACAGATATTTGGCTACACTCATTCTATAAAGACAAAACTAATGGTGCTCTACAATCAGTAGTGATCACTATATCCACAGTCTGTAATAATCCCTTTAAGCATTTACAAGTAGCAGTGTATCTAAAAGTATTAGACAACTACAAAAAAAAAAAAAAAAACATCATTCAGAAACGTCCTGTAACAGCTGTTCTTGCACAGGTCCTGCTCGATCCTCTTCACTAAAATTCTCCGGGTCTGATTCTGGCTCAAATTGATAAGGCAATATTGACGACATGTTTACTGGGCCAGCTAATCTGAACCCATTGCGTAGTATTTCTAAGGGAGGGGCTTCATAGATCCAGGAATTCATCAGACTGTTTTTACGAGAAGTAAAACGAAGCATGAACACATGTTAGACTGCACCCCATAAACACAATCAAGCCTTCGAAAAAAGCTGATCAACGACCACTTTAAAACAATTGTTTTCAGCCTCATGGATTGATGTTTATGTCCTATAATTGTCATATATTACTGTTACTTTTTATTAATCACTAAGCTTTTTATGTAAATTTGGTGATTATTACTATAACCTGCTGCATTGAATCAAAACCATGTTTTATGTTGGCTAGTGTTATTCAGATTTTCTTTTTCTTGCATCCAACAGGTATAAATGGTGAAGTGGATTTGGTGTTGACATCTGGAAATCTAGAGAGTAAGTTCTCTATAAACCAGGAGAGAGCTCTGTGTCTGCAAGGGGAGTTAGACAGAGAGACAAACGCAACGTATAGTCTCATTGTTCAGGCCAGTGATCGTGCTCAACCCACAGAGACTCGACTCACAACCTCAGTGCATATTACCATCTATCTTCTTGATGTCAATGACAACTCCCCGGTCATCACAACACCCAGTACAGTTCGTTTTCCAGAGAACGCTCCTCTTCATTCTGTTGTTACAGTCATACAGGCCACAGATGATGATGCTGGATCCAATGGTGAAGTGGTTTTTATTTTTGAGAGTGCAGAAGAAGAATCATTCAGTATAAATAGTTCAACTGGGGTTATGTACCTGCAGAAGCCATTGGACAGGGAAACCGAGGATGTCATCACAGTCACATTGAAAGTCAAAGACAAAGGTGTACCTCCGTTGTTCAGCTCAATGATTCTCACAGTGCTCATTGAGGATGTGAATGACCACAGTCCAGAGTTCATTCAAAGCTCTTACAACCTTTCAGTACACGAGGATGTACCTCGTGGAACAAGCCTGCTCAGAGTTAACGCAAGTGATCAAGACATTGGGTTGAATGGGCAGGTGCGGTTCTCTGTCTCCGAGAGTGGGTTCATTGTAGACTCTGTTCTAGGTGTGGTCTCAGTGATAGACAAGATGGACCGTGAGAAGAAGCCTTTCTACAGGTTTTCAGTCCTAGCAGAAGACCAGGGAGATGTTCAAAGGTCTGCCACAGCAACCATCATCATCACAGTCCTAGACGTTAATGACTGCGTGCCTATTTTTTCATCCGAATCACTGATATTTCATGTCTTCGAAAATGGGGAAGACTCTTCTCAGCACACCCACCAGGTACTATGGAAATGATACATTCACTTCACTTTTTCATCTTTACTTTTTCATTTATTGTTCAAAGATTCCTGAAGATATGAAATATGTATTTTATAGATATATGCCTCTGATGAGGACTTGGGAGTTAACGGTCAGCTGACATATTCTATAGAATCTGGAAATGATGAAAGTCTCTTCTCACTTCATTCCAATGGAACGCTCCAAATCTTAGAAGATCTTGATAGAGAAGTGAAAAGCCAATACTTGTTGAAGGTTATTGCTGTTGATTCAGGTAATCAATTGCTTCATTCACCTTAATGGCTCAACAGGTATAGCCACTTATTTGCTAGTTTATCGGTTAGTTTGCTATTCTAGGGATGCACGATGTATCTGTGCTGTATTGGTTATTAGTCAATATTTGAGATTTGTTTTCATTAAAAACAAGTATCGGTTGGTATTGGATATTTAATTGTGCATGTTTATTTCCTTTGTTTTCACATTTAATATTCATAATGTTAATCTTAAATAAACACTAATAATTTATTAACAGTTAAATGTAGTCTTTAGTGAAAATCTTAAAATGAATATCCATTTTTCATAGTGTACATTCTGATGTTGTGATTCCTAAATCCACTAGTAGCATTAATACTTTTTATTTTATGTTGTTAGTGTTTTATTTTTAATTTAAACGTATCAGCCATAATGTAAATATTTTTTTATTTATTGGTATCAGCCAACATTTTAATGGGTGCATCCCTAATTTATTAATATTCAATGTATTATTATTATAATTTCTTTGTCCCTGCTTTCTAGGATTCCCATCACTGACAAGCACTGGCACCTTAGTTATTGTTGTTGATGATGTCAATGACAATGTTCCAATATTTGACAATGACACGTTCAATACTCACATATCGGAGGATTCTCCTGTTGGGACATTTTTTTGGAGAATTACAGCTTCAGACTTAGACGAGGGGACAAATGGACAACTAAGGTAATTTGATAAGCACACTATAATGTGGTCATAATATTAGCATTCTTGGTAAAGAAAATCACTTATGTGTTGTCTTATACAGTATGTGCCAGTGTTATTTTAGTATTATTTATATACTGTTATAGAATGTATTAATATTTTGTATTAGCGTTTGTTTTTTATATTTTTAGTTTTAATTTTTAATTTTAGATGTAATAATTGTGTTATGCGTTTGTAATTTTGTATTTATTTTTACATATTTCCATATAGCTTTAATTTTTATTTCAGCTTTAATTAACTTATTTATTTCAGTTAGTTGTCAAGGCAACAAAGTTTTTTATTTAATATTTATTTATATTTTAGTTTAGTTTATTTCAGCTTAATTTCAATTACCAAAAGCACAGTTTTAATTGTTTTAGTTTTAGTAAGCAACAACAACACTGATATGTGCCTGTGTAGAATAATATAATTGACTATTTAGCTATTTAACTTATTTCACTTGCAGGTACTCTTTAGAAGGCCTAGATGTTCCTTTTTCCATCAATGAAACATCTGGAGATTTATTTACCATAAGTGCCTTGGACAGAGAGGCAGTGGCTTTGTACAGATTTTTTGTGACCGTCACTGATGGACATCCCACGAAGCCTCTTTCCAGCTCAGCTGATGTTTCAGTGAAAGTTGAGGATGTGAATGATAACTTTCCGTCCTTTCTTTATGGACCATATGTAGCCAATGTTCCTGCCGGGATAACCAAAGGTGAATGTACATGCTATCATAGTGACCCTAAAATTATAATCCAGTGTTCTTAAACAACTGCCTTTTAGATTAAAAAAACTGTTTTCATTGTGTATTTTACAGGATCAATTGTCTGCACAGTGATGGCAGACGATGCAGACGCTGGATTGAATGCAAAACTAAAATTTTCTCTACATGGCCAACAGGCCAATCTCTTCTCAATTAACCCTAGCACAGGAACAGTGTTCACTACAGATTCTGTGAAGAGAAGAAATGACATCACAGTTGATGTTTATGTGCAGGATGGAGCAGATATGCCAAAAATGGACACAACAACCTTTACTGTCAGATTCCATAATGACTCATACTTTCCTCGAAATACAGTCCAAGTATATAAAGACGCTCTCTCTGAGGATTCAGCTACTGGGACCCTTGTGGCTACTGTGACTGCAGAAACATGGAGAAACGTATCAGTGTCTTTCTATCTGGCCTCTGGAAACTTTGGGGAAGTTTTTGAGCTTCACCATAGCACTGGCGAGCTGACTGTCAAGAATCCCTTAGATTTTGAAACCAACATGCATTTTCATCTCGTAGTTGAAGCCAGGGATTCAGGGATACCTCCATTTTCATCATATGCCGAACTTCATTTGAATATAAGTGACGTGAATGATAACCCACCGGTGTTCTCGCAAAGCATCTACAGATGTGACGTGTATGAGAACTTGGCTTCAAGTAGGGTGTGTAATGTGTTAGCAACCGATGAAGACTCTGGAGTGTTTGCAGAGGTGAAGTACTTAATTTTAGCTGGTAATATTGGGGGCACGTTTAAAATAGACAAAAATCATGGCAGTCTTTCCACAACAAAGCGTTTAGATCGAGAAAAATTGGCTTATTATAATCTCACCGTCAAGGCCATTGATAAAGAAAACAACAGTCTTTCGGCCATTGCTACAGTTATCATTGTAGTTCTCGACACAAATGATAATGCACCCCGTTTCTCACAGATTTTCATCACAGAGGTTCCCGAGGATGCCCCTGTTGGCTTTTCAGTCATTCAGATAACTGCTACAGATGAAGATGTTGGTTTAAATGCTGTCATTGAATATACAATCATCGGCCAAAATAGTGAGTTCCCATTCAGTATTGATAAAACCACTGGCACTTTACTGGTACTGTTTCCTTTGGACAGAGAAGATCAAGATCATTACATAGTGATGGTTAACGCCAATGATTCTGCTTGGAGCATTAGCACTGACATCACCATAGACATAACAGATATCAACGACAATACACCGATCTTCTATCAACCACTGTTCACTGTCACTGTCCCTGAGATGAGGATGCAAGAAGTTTCCCTTCTTCAAGTTAGTGCTACTGACAGAGATCTTGGTGAGAATGCCCACATCCTCTACTTCATTGACCCACCAAATGAACTTTTTTTGGTAAATGCATCAACTGGGGAAATTTCAAACAAACAGCCCATTGTTCTCAGTGAATCTGAATCTGTACATTTTGCTTTCACAGTTGTGGCGTCTGACTGCGGCAGTGTTCCTTTGAACAGCTCTAGCATTGTTTTAGTGACATTAGTAAAATATAATAATTTCCCACCCTCGTTTTTACCCTTCAGACTTTTGGTACCAGTCCCTTTAACCCTGATTGTGGGAACAGAAGTGATCCAGATATCTGCAATAGATCAAGACTCTCTTGCAATGAACAACAGTGTTGAGTATTTTAATAGTGGTGGTAATGGATCTCTTTATTTTGAGGTGGAACGTAACAGCGGAAAAGTGCTGTTGAATAAAACTTTAGCAAATAGACTTAACGTCATCTTAACACTTCAAATCACTGTGAAAGATAAAGGCCTTCCTTCTCTTTCTGCACAAACTGAAATCCATTTTGAAGTCACACAAGAGAACCTGTTTGCACCACATTTTCTTGACAGCAGAGTTGAGTTTTTTGTTCCAGAAGATTTGCGCATTGGTTCAGTTATTGGAAAGATCCAAGGCAAAGATAAAGATTTGGGCATCAATGGTGTTATTTCCTATTCTTTTGATGGTGGGAATGAATTGTTTTCCATTGGACACTCTTCAGGACTGATCATGCTGGTTAAAGCACTTGACTTTGAGGAATCAGAAACTTACCATCTAAACGTCATTGCCAAGGATGGAGGCTGGGATCCTAAGATGGGGCGACTCAATATCACAGTATATGTTACAGATTTAAACGATAACCCTCCTTTATTTACATCTACAGATTACATTGCCACTATTTCAGAAAATGCTTTAATTGGTACCTCAGTTTTGCAAGTTTTTGCGAAGGATGCTGACACAGGAATTCACTCTCAAATCGCTTATTCATTTATTGCAGGAGACATCCATCTCTTCTATTTGGACACCAAAAATGGCACTATCACCACTTCAGAGATATTTGATTATGAGCAAAATCAGCATTTTGAACTTACAGTCAAGGCCACCAACATCGGCTTTCCATATTTGTTTAATATTGCCCATATACACATCCAGGTCACTGGCCTCAATGAATTCATCCCTGCTTTTCAAAGACATCTATACAACTTCTCTGTGTCAGAGGCTTTGCTGCCACAAACTGAAATAGGAAGGGTCATCGCCATAGACCATGACCTAGGGCCTGATGGTAAAGTGTTTTATGTACTTGCAGGGCAAAGTAAAAAAGCTAGTTTTGTGGTGGACGAGCATACAGGAATTATATATATCTGCAAAGATTTGAAAAATCGACTTCAAAATGATGACATCCTACGGGTGTTGGCAAAAAACAGAGGAGCCATTACTGGATTTAATGTTGATGAGGCATTGATACATCTACACATATTAGATGAAAATGATCCTCCTGAGTTTGATTCAATGCTCTACACCGTAGCAGTGCCGGAGGACATCTCGATTGGGACCTCCATAACTAAAGTCAAAGCGGTGGACCAGGATGTGATCCCAGAATGGAGCAGGTTCTCTTATAGCATTGAACATGGAAATATCAATAGTTCCTTCATTATAGATCCCGCCAGTGGCATCATTTCAGTTAACAGTCACCTGGATAGAGAGATGTGGGCCATCTATAACCTGACAGTCATTGCTATTGATGAGGGCTCACCTGCTGTAACCGGAAGCACAAAGGTAGCTATCACCATCACTGATGTCAATGACAATCCTCCCAAATTGTTGAGCACAGAAGGGTTTGTCCGAGAAAATCAACCTGCTGGGACTCTCGTCTCTACTTTAACTGCCACAGATGGTGATCTTCCTCCAAATCAGGGTCCTTTCACATTTTGGATGATGAGACCTGCTGAGGGTTTTTCGCTTGCATCTGATGGAGTTCTCCTTACCTCTAGACCCTTTGATCGGGAGCGCAACCCTTTTTTTCACATACATATTGTTGTTCAAGATGCTGGTAAGCTGCCTATGTCCTCCACCACTTTGTTTCATATTAAAGTTCTTGATGAAAATGACAATGCACCACTCCAGAGAAACATCAATATATTGGTGAAATATTATGGAAGTTCTTTCCCAGGAGGACTAATCGGAAATGTTAGACCGACCGATCAGGACGAACTGGATGTGTTCAATTGTACAATCAGAAACGGGCCACTTAGGATGTTTAGTTTCCCATTTGGGATGTGTAATTTGTGGTCCTCCCCATACCAAGGAGAGGCAACGTATAATATTTCCATTGACGCGAGTGACCAGCTCCACCCTTCAGTCAACAACAGCATCTATGTAAATTACAAAGGCTTTACCAACGTTTCTCTGGACAACTGTGTGTTGTTCTACATGTCTATATCTACACTTGAGGAATTTCTGTCTTTGAAGTACTTAAAATTTGTCAAAGCATTGGATAGCCTCTTTAATCTACAAGCATCCAAAACGCATGTGTTTGGAATGAAGTTGCAAGGAGATAAAATGCTGCTTCTGGCTGCAGTGAAAAGCTACAATGGTCAGTATCTAACTGGAGAGGCGGCAAGCGGAATATCAAACATGCATAAAAAGTTACTGGAAGTGCAAAGCAATGTGACTATATCCCAAATAATCAGCGACCCCTGTATGCTCCGTCCTTGCCATAATGGTGCCACCTGCAACAGAAACATTCACATAAGCCAGGAAGTTGCTGTGTTGGAAAGTTCTAGTCTTATATTTGTATCTCCCTATTTTGTGGAGATTTTTAACTGCTCCTGCCCAACAGGCTTTACAGGTGATGCATGTGAACAAGACTTTGATGAATGCACCAAGGAACCTTGTGAAAATGGGGGAAACTGCTATAACAATCCAGGAACTTATTATTGTCAATGCAAAGAGGGGTTCTCAGGACCGCACTGCAATACAGTTGATAATGAATGCCAAACGGTAATATGTTTAAATGGAGGAACGTGTTGGAACAGGCAGGGAGGGTTTATCTGCGATTGCAGCCCAGGGTATGAAGGTATGGAACTTATGCACTGATTTATTTTTTTGTCTATCTCATTTTAAATTATTTGTTGTACATTAATGAACCACTTATTTTTGTTGCAGGACGATTTTGTGATCGTATTGTTGACCACTGTGCTTCCTCCCCTTGTGTGTTTGGCAACTGCTTCAGTTTTTTAACTGGTTACTCTTGCCAGTGTCCATTTGGTAAGAGGAAATCTTCAGTCTGCATGTATCTGTATATTATGATTCAATATCTGACCTCCTTTTATGATTTTGCTCATAGGCACATATTTGAAATATTGGTAACACTTTACAATAAGGTTCGTTAGTTAACATTGAACTAATAATGAATTGCATTAATAAAGCATTTATTCATCTTTGTTAATGTTAACTTCAACACTTACTAATGCATTATTAAAATCTTGTTAACATTAGTTAATGCACTGTGAACTAACATTAGCAAACCATGAACAGCTGTATTTTTATTATCTAACATTAACAAAGATTAACTAATGCTGAACAAAGGTGTTGTTCATGGTTAGTTCGTGTTAACTAATGCATTAACTAATGTTAACTAATGCAAATTTATTGTAAAGTGTTACCGAAATATTTTATTATTTTTTTGGTTGAATGTGTTATTTATAATTCAATTCAATTTATTCATAAAAAAATATATTTTTTAATTATTAAATTATTTTAACTTATTTTTTTCATTGTAAAATGAACTATGTATTAAGTTCAATGTATTACCTATAATAACTATAAATGTTTAAAATAAATAAAATGTATTGTTTATTATGTTAAAAATGTGATTATTTTAATGATAAAATTATTATTGTATTATTAAACTAAATATATTATTTGTTGTATATTTTTTGATGTGATTAATACATTATATTGTTATTTTATACAATATAATAATTATAAAAGTATGAATAGTGTATTATTCATCATTGAATTCAATATATGAATTATAACATTAATTTGAGTAGATACATTTCTGATTAGCTATAGATATATATTTCTGAATATATATATATTTCTGACATTCCTATTTATTATTAGGTGTGAGCGGAATCAATTGTGAAGAACACAGTTTTGGCTTTCAGGAACTTTCTTATGTAGAATTTCCTCCATTGGATCCACAATATAACTTAATTTACCTGGAATTTGCGACTGTGCAGCAAAATGCTTTGCTTTTGTACAACCATGGTGAGCCATCAACTTCAGAATTCATGGCCCTTGAAATTGTAAGTGGAAGGCTGTGGCTGTCTTATGATCTTGGATCTGGAGTGATAAGATTGGAAACAGGAAAGATGGTGGCTGATGGAAGTTTTCACAACATCACCGTAAGAAGAACTGGAAATGTATGTGATTCCCTTACATGGCCATTTTCAATCTTAAGAAACAACCAAGCCGCTTTTGTGAAAGATTTGTCAGATATTCTGCAGGTATACTTCTCTTTGTGTCTCTCAGATAGCCTCTCTAGAAATAGACAACTGCTCTGCCAATGAACCGCAAGGGTTTTGCTTATCGCAGAATGGTGGCACTGGAACCCAAAGGTATATTACATTTAATCTTGTAATTTTGTTCAAGATTAAACATACTTGTACATATAATCATTTCAAACTGCTATTCTTTCTTCTCTTCATGCTTATGATTCACTCTTTTACATCCTCTCATTACTGGTTTGTTTATCTGAACTCTAAATCATGTTTACCCACAGGACTCTGGAAGTGAGCTCAAATAACATGACGTTTGGTGGCGTAAAGTCCATTGATGTCATTTTGAAGAGGCAAATCAGGACTCATGACTTTGTTGGCTGTATGAGAAACGTGCAAGTGAACAACATTGGTCCAGATTCCTTAAAATCTCTGGCATCCCAGAATGTTCTTGATCGGTCAGTTTCAAAAGAAACGTTGTCACTGTAACATTTCTATTACAAATACCACGTTATAGTGTATTTCTTTTTGATGATCAGATGTCTGCGAGCAGATATTCCTCCCTGTGAAACCGCAGAGTGTTTGAATGAAGGAGTTTGTCAAGACCGATGGTCTCACCACCACTGCCAGTGCAGAGACCATTTCACAGGACCCAACTGTGCCATGAGTAATTTCATTCATACATATCTGTTGTTTGTCTGGTTTTTACTGTGATGGTTCAAAGTGTAAAGCCTTAAAGTGAATGTAATTGTCTTTCTGATAGATTTGGCTGAGCAGCATGTATTGTTTCTCAACGGAGAGGCCTACATTGAGTTTGACATCAAGGAAAGCTACAGAAGAAATCAGCTTCTACAAGCCATTCTGGATGGGAAGGAAGGAGACTCTCAGGGGTTTGACAGTGTTGAGATCAAGATGAGGACTGTCAGAAAAAATTGTGTTTTGCTTGTGTGCTGGTGTCAAACTGCACATCTAAAACTTAAGGTGAGCTCTGAAAGATTTTTAAGGGAATGTTCAAAGTTAAGCTGATAGCATTTGCAGCTAATGTCTTCTTCAAAAAACAGTATCAAGGGTACAATGAGTTCCTCACAATGGAAGTAAAAGAGGGCAGTTTTGGGAGGTTTTAAAAGCAGAAATTTGAAGCATATAATTTTATAAAAGCACAGCACTTATATTAATTCTTCTTTCAAATCTTTTTTAATTACCTTTTTTAGCCATTTTAGTTAAGTTGTATAATTGGATATAAATGTAGGCAAGGCAAGTCTAGCACAATCATAAAATAATCATAAAAAAGTGAAGATAAGAAATAAAAATGGATACAACATTTTTACGAAAAACAGAACACATGGTAGGTTAACATCATTTTTATTTCTATTTTATTTTCAGTTGTCCTGTAAATTTAGTAATTTTTTTGTTAGTTTTCACTTTATGACTGATATTAGTTCGTTTTTTAAATCTTTTTATTTATGCATAAGAAGTAAAAAAGATACAAAATGTACATTTAAAAAACAGAACAGAAAAACAGGTTAGTACGCGGTTTTTGTTTTGTTCTTTTTTTTGTTTTGTTCTTTGTTAATAATGTTAACACAAATTGTCTTAAATACAACACATTAAGGATTGGCCTCATTCACTTCCATTGTAATTGCATTTTTCAGCCTATAAAGAAAATGAGGAACTACTTTTTGGTGTGTGGTAATCCATATTATTACACATATTGTTGAGTGTGCCTAACTTTTATTGAACTTTAATAATTTATTTTAATATAAATTAATATCGCTGTTCTTCTGTGTTACATTTGTTAGTGTTTAACAGTAAACACTAAACTTGAATCTGCTGTATCTATATCTATGTAACTATATCGCTTAATTCAGTTAATAACAAGTTTTCTCTTTCCTCCTCAGATATCAGATGGAAAACCTCTGTATGTGTTCACCAATGTCACATCTGGTCAGCAGCTGGAGCTCTCAACGGAGGGAGATGTGTCAGATGGACAGTGGCATGTTCTTCAGCTACGCAGAAGGGGTGCAAACATCTCTCTGTTTCTGGATGAACGGCCTGTTGTGGGCACCACCAATGGCACCATAACTCACTCTGCATTCTTAGTGGAGACCATTTTCCTGGGCAGTTCTTCGCTGAGAGAATCCAGTGGTTTCCCAGAGATGATCCAGGACATAGGTTAGACTGCTCCTGATTTGTTAGTTTTAAAGTACAGTACTGAAAAATGCTTATAAAGGTTAATATTTTTCTATGATTTTCTATCTGTTTTACTGCTTATTTTTAATTTTATTATTATTTGTTTATTTCTTTATTTTTATACAACCCCAAATCAGAAAAAGTTGGGACAGAAAAAAAAAAAAGAAGTGATTTCTAAATTTACTTTGACTTGTATTTCATTGCAGACAATATGAACACAAAATATTTCATGTTTTGTCTGGTCAACTTCATGTCATTTGTAAATATGCATCCTTTCCTGTCATTCAGACCTGCAACACATTTCAAAAAAAGTTGGGACAGGAGCAATTTAGGGCTAGTAATGAGGTAAAATGGTTAAATAATGATGTGATTTGAAACCGGTGATGTCAACAGGTGATTGTAATTATGATTTGGTACAAAAGCAGCATCCAAGAAAGGTCTAATCCTTTAGGAGCAAAGATGAGGATCGCCAGTTTGCCAACAAATACGTGAGAAAATTATTGAAATGTTTAAAAACAATGTTCCTCAAAGAAAGATAGGAAGAGATTTGGATATTTCACATTCAACAGTGCATAACACAATTAAAAGTTTCAAGGAATCTGGAGGAATTTCAGTGCGTAAAGGACAAGGGCGCAAGCCTAAGCTGAACAACCGTGATCTCCGATCCCTCAGGCGGCACTGCATCAAGAATCGTCATTCATCTATAAGCGATATCACCACATGGGCTCAGGACTACTTTGGCAAACCTTTGTCAAGTACCACAATACGTAGTTACATCCACAAATGCCAGTTAAAACTGTACTGTGCCAAAAGGAAGCCCTATGTTAACAGTGTCCAGAAGCGCCGTCGACTTCTGGGCTCGGAG
Source organism: Gobio gobio (assembly GCF_949357685.1). Classification (NCBI taxonomy): domain Eukaryota; kingdom Metazoa; phylum Chordata; class Actinopteri; order Cypriniformes; family Gobionidae; genus Gobio; species Gobio gobio. Next base: position 26,688,608 of record NC_137114.1, read on the forward strand.
GCATCTGGGATGGACCATCACACAGTGGAAACGTGTACTGTGGTCAGATGAATCAGTATTTCAGATATTTTTTGGGAGGAATGGACGCCGTGTGCTCCGGACCAAAGAAGAAAAGGATCATCCAGACTGTTACCAGCAACAAGTCCAAAAGCCAGGGTCTGTCATGGTATGGGGTTGTGTCAGTGCCCTTGGCAAAGGTAACTTGCACTTCTGTGAAGGCACCATTAATGCTGAAAAGTACATAGAGATTTTGGAGCATAATATGCTGCCTTCAAGAAGACATCTTTTCCAGGGACGTCCATGCATATTTCAACAAGACAATGCAAAACCACATTCTGCACACATTACAAAGTCCTGGCTGCGGAGGAAGAGGGTACGGGTACTTGACTGGCCTGCCTGCAGTCCCGACCTGTCTCCAATAGAGAATGTGTGGCACATTTTGAAGTGCAAAATGCGACAACGAAGACCCCGTACTGTTGCCCACCTTAAGACTTGTTTGCAGGAAGAATGGGACAAAATTACACCTGAAACACTTCATCACTTGGTGTCTTCAGTCCCTAAACGTATTTTAAGTGTTGTGAAAAGGAATGGCAACATTACAAAGTGGTAAATGCTTTACTGTCCCAACTTTTTTTGAAATGTGTTGCAGGTCTGAATGACAGGAAAGGATGCATATTTACAAATGACATGAAGTTGACCAGACAAAACATTAAATATTTTGTGTTCATATTGTCTGCAATGAAATACAAGTCAAAGTAAATTTAGAAATCACTTCTTTTTTTTTTATTTGCGTTTTCCATACTGTCCCAACTTTTTCTGATTTGGGGTTGTAGTATATAATTTAAACATAGACATAGTTTAGTTTTTATTTCTATTGCATTTTCAGTTGTATTTTAAATTTTGTAATTTTTCTTTATAGTATTTTCTTTTTAATAGTTTTTTTGTTTATTTGCAATACTTAAGTATTTTTGTGTTGCCAAATTGCGTGTGTTTAGCAATACACTCATGTTATCTAGTGGTATTTTCATGATAAATGAAGTGGATCATGGAAATTTACAATATATTATGTGTCTCAAATACTGAATTTAAAATGATTTATTAAATTAATTAAAAACTTTTTTAATTATACATTTTTCTATAATTGTTTTAATTTAGGTTTCATTTCCAATTTAACCATTAATTAAAACTGCCAATTAGATAATGAAGTCCTTGTACAGGGTTTGGACAAAATAATGTGAACACCTGGGAAACATGCAATATTTCTTTATTAAGGTGTTTTGCTAAAATCTGACGTTTAATACAGCTTCCAGCCTTATTAGAATAGATTAATATAACTTTTCAGTTGAATGTCTCCGGTTGAATGCTGTCTATCAGAACATCTGCCAGTTTTCTCAGAGATATTGAAGGAGGAATTCTGCTTTTCAAATTGGAATTTAGGAAGGACAGACACCCTCCTCCCCACCCCACATCTATATGATAATAACATTATATAGCAGATTTGGTGTGCGAGCAAAAGGACATTTTGTGTCATAGCCTAATTTCTTGATAAATTTCACAGCGCAGTCAGCTGATGGAAAACGTCTCAGGTTACGAATGTAACCATTGTTCCCTGAGAACAGGGAACGAGACGCTGCGTCAGTGTGACGCTACGGGGAACGCCTCCAGCGTGACTGGTGCCTGAAATCACAATCAAAAAACGTCAATCCTATTGACCGGCGACAGCCTATGATGTCATCAAGGTGCGACCAGGAAGTATAAGGGCACCTTGCCAACATGACAGTATCTCATCGTCTGAAGGGACTGTTTCGGCAGGCGGGCCCTGCGGCATGGCAAAGCGACGCAGCGTCTCGTTCCCTGTTCTCAGGGAACAATGGTTACATTCGTAACCTGAGACGTTCCCTTTCGAAAGGGAACTCGCGCTGCGTCAGTTTGACGCTACGGGGAACGATATACCCACGCCGCCATGCCGATGGGAGTGCATGCCTACTGGCAGTGACAACTGTCAAGACAAGCAAATTCTGCTGAAAAGCCTGAACCACTCCCCTTCTGGTCACGTTAGGCTGTCAGTGACAGCGCTTCCTACGGTCAAAGCCCAAGCTTCTCACCTGAGAAGGAAACCTTCACACACATGAGTTCCTCCCCAGGTCCTGCTCAAAGGCCTGGAACCAACCCATTCGACTTAGAAGGGGTTCCTTTAAGGGAGCGTGGCAAGGGAACTACGAGGGAACCCTATGCCAGTCACTATTCGGGAGATTATCACCGAATGCCACCAGGGAGACCTGACCAGGTGACCCAGTCTAGTATGGGACACGTAATACGGTCAACCCTGTCTGTACAGTACAGAGCCTCTGGTACTCTCCTCCGAAGAGACATCCCGCTAGGGTGCTGCAAGAAAAGGCAGCGTCACCGACTAGCCGGACCTCAGAGACGGGTTATCCCGGAGAGCAGCGCTCAGCGAAGTGCTTTCAAACCCTTGCTAGTGAGGGGAGTCAAGCCGCTCGATCCTCGGATCTACCAAGCACTTACTTTAAAACGTACTCAGGAGGCCAAAGGCCTTATAGGCTGAACGTATCGGGAGGGCCCCTCGGGACCTACCACCAACAGATCAGCGCCAAGCGGCCGTAAGCTCATAACAGACCCTCGTTTGAGAAGAGCTCATAAGCCTACCCGGTAGGTAACCATGCCGTAGGCCAACTATGAAGGTCCCGTCCTGTCGGGACCGCATAGCCGCAGTGACACCTCGTCATGCTAGGGTAAGAACACCGCCTTCAGGTCTCGCAAACGGCCAGAGACCGGCGCCTGATAGCGGGTGGCCACTAGCTGTCAGCGTAAAGCCAGTTGTGTGTTCCCGCCTGGGGAACTCGTCCCCCAGGGAGGCCGAGAGAGGCCTCCACCTGGTAACCTGTATAGACCGCTTGCGCATCCAATAGCAGCGCTCGTCCTCAGGAAGGCCATACGGGCCTGATACCTGATCGCAGTCGTGCTAGCCCTCGAGGTAGCTGGGAAGACCAGGGACTCGCTTCATCAGGGAGGCCAAGCGGGCCTACCAACTGCAAGGATATCGGGCACTCACAGCCTAGCTGAACGTGCTACTCGTAGCACTTCAGGCTCACCACAGCGGCTGGGGACCGGAAGCTCGCTCTCAGGGAGGTACCATGCCTACCCTCTGACAGCAGAACGTGACGCTCACGGCACTTCATGCTCACCACAGCGGCCGGGGAGCCGGCCTCTGCTCAGTGACTGGAACCCTCCAGAAAACCACGAGACCAGAGCGTGCCCTTAGAGGAGGCCACGTGGGCCTACTACTCCAAGCGAATCCCCTCAGGGAAGCCCGTGCAGCTTTGCCTGATCGCAGCCCATGCTATGCTCCGTTACCGAAACTGGGGACCAGGGAACGATTCCAGGGAGGCGCAATGCCTCTACCTAGTAGCAGAACATGCCGTCCGTAGCGCTTCGCTATCTCACCCACTTTCTCAGCGCCTGAGGATCGGGAGCTCGCTTCCAGGGAGGCAATCATGCCTACCGACTGAAAGCAGAACGTGCTACTCGTAGCACTTCACGCTCATTACCACAGCGACTGGGAATCGGGAGCTCGCCCTCAGGGAGGCGACAGTGCCTACCAACTGAAAGCAGAACGTGCTACTCGTAGCACTTCGCGCTCATTACCACAGCGACTGGGAACCGGGAGCTCGCCCTCAGGGAGGCGACAGTGCCTACCAACTGAAAGCAGAACGTGCTACTCGTAGCACTTCACGCTCATTGCCACAGCGACCGGGAACCGTGAGCTCGTCGTCAGGGAGGCCATCCGTGCCTACCACCTGATAGCAGAAGGTGCTACTCATAGCACTTCGTGCTCACTGCCACAGTGGCTGGGCACCGGGAGTTTGCCTCCAGGGAGGTCACTCAGGGAGGCCGGATGAGGCCTACTACCCACTAGCACTCGTGCTAGTCATCCAGTGACTGGGGCCCAGGAACGCCATCCGCAGAGGAGGTCGAGTGAGCCTGCTTCCCCACAGCAGGCCCATAGGGAGGCCCGGTCGGGCCTACCACCTATTTAGCAGCTCGTACCAGCCGTCGAGGGACTTGATGCCTATGGTGCCCCCTCGGGGGAGACCAGGCAGCGCCTGCTGACCACAGCAGGCTCTCAGGGAGGCCAAACAGGGCCTAGCTCCTGAGCGAAGGTAACCCAGACCGGGAGCCTACCCCTCAGGGAGGCCTGGCAGGACCTACCCCCCCCCGAATAGGGGGTCTGCAGATTCCAAGGGTCCTGCCGAGACTTTAAGAAGGCTGGCTGCTGCTACCTGGGCTGACGGCAGCTGTCTGCTGCTGACGAAGGCCTGGAAATCCAGTTAACACCTGGGGACTCATCCCCAGGGCCAAATGACGGGTCACTGCTGACGTCGACACCAGTGGAGAAAAGCCTCCGAGGCCCACTCGTGGGCCACGGTGTCGGGACTTTCCTGCAAGGAGGCCGGTTAGCGCCTACTACCTGTCCTGAAGTCCTACTGCCCAGACCGTCCAAGCTGGCCACTCAAAGCCAGCTGGCTCCTATGCCCGCACCTGGGGCTGGCTCCATCCCAGAGGCAGCTAGGGACAACCTGCTTCGCCGTGTCCTAGGGCCCCCAGGACGGCGCAGTCTCTTGGGCAGTGCCTACAAACATGGACCTAATCACATTGCCAACAGCAGTGTACTCAGCGGAAGTGCTTAGACAAAGACCCTCTAAAGCGAGGGGAGTACAACTTACGTCACCTGCATCGGGGCGGCTGCCTACTTTCCACGCAGCGGCCAACCATAAGTGCGAGGGCGTCAGCCATTGGAACCGGAACCGCATTAGCAGAAGGTTACCCGATGTCCCGCTCGACCCGGGCCCTAAAGGAGGTGAAGCAGAGACATAAAGCAAGGGAACAATATCACAGAAATGTGAAATGTCCTCCAGGAAGAGGCCGGGGGCCACCAGCAGATGGCGGCCCTTCCCATTTTTCTTTTTTCTCTTTCCCCAGAACGCAGAGAAGGGGGCGGGCCTTGGCCGGACGACTCTGTAACAGAGGAGGCTGAAACAAGGATGCACCAACAACGCCATGTTCTTATATAAAAGGACAGGCTAGAGGCGACCAACTTCAATAGAAGGGAACGCCCCCATCCTTGACAAAGCCTAGGCCAAGTGGTGCGACATTAGTCCGCACTAGATCTACTCAGGGCCCGGGAGAGAAATATTATCACCTCTAATATTACACAATGAGAACCCAAAACCCTTTTCCCAAAGCCCCGCAGAGCTGGGCGCAGATCTCACTACAGCTCGTGTATTAGTGCGTACCCGGTCTTCAGCTACTTTTCACTTTACGCTAGGAAAAACACAGCTCGCCCCCTACGCTACAAGCCCTCGGGCGAGAGCGCGATTCCGTTACCCACATAGTGGGGAAAACATAGCACGGAGAGGCAGCAAACTCTACTAGCAGAAAGCGAAGTGTTCACACATACAACCACATAATGTTGCAAAGAAGATCGTTCTTAGCTTACTCACGGGGAGCTTCAGGCCCTGCGAAGATCCAGCGGCGATCCAAATTTCCCCAAAAAACCTCCCAGGCGAGCGAAGGTATAAGAGTTCTGAAAAACATAGTTTTGAAAATGTTTCGCCCTCATAGAGGGGGACTCACCAATCGCTCCTCGCGGTGCTTCAAGCCAGCCATAGGGCTAGTATCCGCCCGCCACCCTGAGGGGGGCGCTCTCAACAAAACAAGCCAGGCGGGCCGGCAGAGGTCCACCGGCCTGATGTAAAGCGCCCGGGGGAAAAACCCGAGGAAGGGAAAAAAGGCAGCATTCATCTCCGCGCTCCTCAGGGGGTGGAGTCCGCTGCCTGCGCTGGTTCCGGTTACCAGCCCCGGCTTCCTTCCTCTTCCTGTTGCGGGTGTCCCGCCTCCCCTGCACCCCAGTCCTCCGCGGGGGGCGCTCGAGAGGCGACGCTGGCTCGCTATTCCCGTCTCCAGCCCTCAGACTGGGACGGGCTGGGGACACCCGACTGCCTGTGCATGGTCCCGGACCTCAGCGGGATGCATTGAATGCCGCCGAGCGCGCCTCCACCTCTCCGAACTTTCCCATCACCACCTCCACGGAGGTGCCGAAAAGTTCAGATGGCGAAACCGGGGCATCAAGGAGAAAGGACTTATTTTTCTCCCCGATGCCCAAACGGTTAAACCACAGATGTCTCTCCGTGGCCACCGTCGCCGCCATCGGCGCTATACTGTACGGTGGCCCGGAGAGAGAAAAACCGCGGTCCGGCGTGACTCGACTACCGCCTCAGGGGGTCCCTCCCCCTGATCGAGGTCCTTCAACAGGTCCGCCTAGTAAGCCTGCAACACCGCTGTGGTGTGCGAAGCCGCTGCAGCGTGACCCATTGACATGTACGCCGTGTCAATCAGAGACCGGCAGGGTGGGAGCTCTCAGTGCCGCCGGCCGCCAAGAGGCGAGATAAAAATAACATCTCGCCCACGGGCGGCACCGACACATACTCAGCCTAGGCAGTCCCCCGACATCAGCGAAACTTCGCTAGATGATGTCGACAGATGCGGGGCCGAGTATGGTTTCTTCCATCCCCTCGAGATCTGCAGACGGAGATCCGGAAGGAATGGAAAACTCCCAGGAGTTGGGAGGACATGGGCGGAGAGAAACCGGTCGTCCAAACTGTTTGGACGCTTAGCCTCTCTCCTACGCGCCGCCAAGGCAGCTGCAGTCTACCCGCCGCGCATTCCATGACCTCCAGCAACTCCCCGTACATGGGACAGGATGGTTTGAGAAGCTTCAGCATCTTAAACTGACTCACCCATCCTCTGCTCGCGTGGAAGAGCAGCAGATGAGGAGGAGACACATAAATCCTATTTTTCCTCCTCCGAAGTCCGCCTCTCGCGATCTTGATCGTCCTCGAGAACCACGTCTGTCTCCAAGCGACGAGCCAGATCCATCTAGGAACCACATGCTTATGTTTAGACGCCGCTCAGCCTCAGCTCGAGCAGGGTCGTTCCCATATACTGAAACCTCTCCCCTCGAGAAGAGGTCCAGACGAGAGCAGAGCGTTCCAGAGGAAAACGCTCGCAAAACTTTGTTTTCCACAAGAGGTTCGCGAACCTCTCGTGCATGCTCTTCTCCCAGACAGTAAAAGCAAAGTGTGTGTGTATCCAAAGCGAAAGCTACCTGGTACACATTCAAAACACACCTGCAGAAGTGGCGTTGCTTCTCAGCACACTTCATTGCTATCCTCTTTGTAGACGTTTCACATGAAGACAGGCAAAACAGTCCCTGAAGACGAAGAGATACTGTCATGTTGGCAAGGTGCCCTTATATACTTCCTGGTCGCACCTTGATGACATCATAGGCTGTCGCCGGTCAATAGGATTGACGTTTTTTGATTGTGATTTCAGGCACCAGTCACGCTGGAGGCGTTCCCCGTAGCGTCAAACTGACGCAGCGCGAGTTCCCTTTCGAAAGGGAACTATGGTCATAAATAACAGAATGATGTCCTTCATTTGAATACAGTTCATCAGATTCGCTGATCCTTGGTGTAGCACACTTAGCAGCTTTCACATGATTCTTCTGTGCATATGCTTTGTAATGTCAGCGCTGCCTCCTTGAGCAATGGAAAAGCGATCTCCACAAATGTTAATTTACTTGGTTCTGACAGTGCCTCTCTTTTTAGGAATTTAATGCACACACGCTTTTCTCTTTTTGTTTTCTTCACATCCGACTTGATTGAGCAGCCCAGCCATGGGTGGAAGTCCAGCTCCCCCTCTCTGAATGTAATTTGGGCCTAATAGATGGCGCTAGAATATCCAACCACACCATTATATAATTTTATTTTATGTGAAAATGTTTAAGGAGAAGCATATATTAATGGTTTTAACTGCTTTACTATTTTTTGATTTTGACATCAAGGACTTTTTCAAGGACTATAAAAGGAGGTTTGCCTTTTGTAAACATCCTTTAAAGAGCGTTCTTTAATATAATAACTCAAAATCACATGTTTATAAGATAAAGAAAATGTTCTTAAAAGATTATCAGCAATGAAAACCTTCACATTATTCCAAAAATGCTGGGTATATTGACAGGACCAATACAAATGAGAAATTGTTTCAGTGTAGCCTTCACGAAAAGAGGAGTTTTAAATCAATATCAATTTAAATGTTTTGTACAAATTATTTTGTAGGATAAACTCTATGAATTAATTTAAATGACATTTCCATAACCTTATTTGTAAGGAGGGATTTTTGAGGGAATGACCAAACTTGAGACCAATCTACATTAATAAAGATATTGTTCCAGTAGAAAACAACAGAAGGTGGAGAAATATATATATATATATATATATATATATATATATATATATATATATATATATATATATATATATATATATATATATATATATATATATATATATATATATATATATATATTTTTTTTTTTTTTTTTTTTTTTTTAAGTAACAAGGATCTAATTTTATAATTATTAGGTTTTAACCCAGAGAAACAGATACAGCCGACTGAGGTATGTTCAGGTCTAGGTCTACAAAAGAAGTCACCCAATCCTGAAGAGTCTGTAACAAAAATGAATGCTCCAGGGAATCAAAGGCTTTATTATAATCTAAGAAGAGAATACAATTATCATTAGGGGAAAAGTCAAAATAATCTAGAATGTCTAAAACCAGACGTATGTTATTAAAAATATGCCTTTTTTGTAGGAATCTAGATTTTCATTCATCAATTAAGTTATTCAAAACACATCTTTTTGATAAACCAGAGCAATGATTTTATACCTTATGAAAGCTCCTTCTGCCTTTTGTTTGTAAATTTCCTCAAAGTTTAAGTTTCTGTTAAGTAAATTCTGCTTTATCGAATTCTTATAAATCTTACTCTTTTAGATAACAAAGTATATATTTTGAACAAAAATGTATCCTCTTCTATTGTTCTCCTTTTTTCAGGGCTAAGATGATTGTAGAAACCACTGATGACAATGGTTCTACCATTTAGTTAGGCCTACAATGTTTTTAAGAAACACAGCCCAGGTTTTAAAATTTTAACAATCTTTTTTATCAGTGGGGTCTGAGATTAAATGTTTAGCAATTTTAGCTCTTTCATTGATGTTGGCTTTGTGAAGTTTTCTGTGGTCCGCATTTGTGGAAACATGGTCTTCAGGGGCAATATCGAGGCTTGCTGTCTCTTTGCTGCAGTTGTTCGGACACAATTGTTTTTAGTGTCAGACTTATCATTTACTTTCGGCTTTTGCCCTCTATTCTTCTTCGCTGATAAAGTCTTGCCATGCTAGCATGTGTGCATAGTCATAATCATACAGACTGTTGTTCTTAACAAATGCTCAAATGTACAAATGCTCTTGTTAAACAGTCTCTGATTGTTTGCCCTTTTTGGACGTCTGACAAGTTGCCCATTTCACACACAGCTTGTACTAAACTATACAACTATATACATAAACTAGAGAATATAAACAACAAAAAGATCAATGAAACAATCGCAGTGTTTGGTTTTTTCACTGTAGCCTAAACAAATGATATCAACCCCTATAATATGGGTGTTCACATTGTTTTGTCCAATCCCTGTATTTTGCTGCTTATGTTGCTTTTCTTGTTTTTCCAGGTTTTAGAGGGTGTGTGGAATACATCAAATTCAACGGCCACCTCCTATCCTTCAGCGGCTACAATGAGATAGTCCAGGCCAGCTCCAGCCCATCTGTCTTCCAAACCTTCTGCGTTTCTCCAAACCGCTGTGTTCTGACTCCATGCCTCAAGGATTCCTGTCTATCTGAGCCCTGCTGGAATGATAGTGTCTGTGGATCTTCTTCCAAAGATGACTACTGGTGCATTTGTCTACACAACGTGTCTGGGTCTTCGTGTGGATCCTGCTCATCTGACGTCGTCCACAGCGAGGCCTGTTCTCAAACACAAAACAGCGTTCCCTTATGGATTGTGGCCATCGTTCTTCCCATCATCCTCATTCTGCTGATTCTGGTTCTATGTATTGTCCTCAGGAGACAAGGCAAACTCTGTGAGGGCGAAAAGAGGAGTCTTGTCTATCTCATGCCACCAAGCAAACAGCATGGAACGGATAACCTGGCATTTAGTTTAGGTCCTGCTGATGAGTCTCATCGAAGCGTCTCAAATGAGGCCAGCAAGCAACCGGATTTGATCAAATCAAGGGATTCAATGCAAGGAGTGGTAAGTTGTACTGAAAGTGGGCCTTCTTGTCATGTCTCCGGTTTTGGAGGGAGTGAACTGGAATACTACGAGATTGACAGCACATACTTAGATGTGAAGACCCCACAGCTGAAGAAGGAGGATGAATGTGGAGATGAGGTAAATAGCAATCCAAAATTTTCTCAATCCATCATGCAACCTCAAACTAATCATTATCCATCTCCTAAATTTCATCAGAAAACATCTAGAGGCGATTTTCACCAGTGGCAACGTCAATCCCACCTGTTCTTCAAGAGAAAACTGGCTCCTGATCTGACAGGCCCTCCACAGCATCTCTCAGCAGCTGAAGTTGAGAAGCTAAACGCCCCACGGGACCCCAAGGGATACCCTCATCAAAATTTCAGAGAGTGTGCCATAAAGCCATGCAGAAGCGGGGCGACAGAGACGTCATCGGAGAGTGAAAGTCACTGCTCCTTCACCGGCTCAGAGTTTGACTGTGAGAGAGAACTGTCCCTTGTCAGCTCACATGACAAAGATGAACATCCACCTGAAGGCAAGGACACACTTTCAATAATGACACCTAAATTACAAAGGCTCATAAAAATGGGGTGAATATGGTTTGGCCCTTTAGTTATAATATTCAGAAATAAAATAATATACACGTGTGTGACACGAACCAGAAAAAAAAGAGACATTTGTGTCTTGGTACAAAAAGAATTGTTGCTTGAATAAAAAAACCTAAATAAAAAAAATCCAATTAAAGTTTTCTAATAATAATAATAATAATAATAATAATAATAATAATAATAATAATAATATATATAATATATATATATATATATATATATATATATATATATATATATATATATATATATATATATATATATATATATATAAAAACACATTTAATCATGCCCTCTGATCATACTATTTTAATTTGAATAATTAATCTGCATATTATGCATTATTTTTTAAACAACTTCTGGAGATTTGGTGCTATCTAGTGGTCATGTAACAATCGTTCACCACCATTCTTCTACATTTCACACTGTGCTTTAGGAACAAGAGAGATCTTATTTTTTACTGTTTAATATGGTTGACTATTCAAATGAATATTAAGACACTAATTTAATTAGTTAAATATCAAATGTGAATGCACAGCATTGTGTTTGATTATGACAATTATTGAACCACTTTTATTTGACTCTAATTTGACTCTGTTTCAGCTGCAGACTGGTCCAGAGGACAGTTTATACTAACGGCCCCTTCACCCTTCAGAGACATGGTCACATCCCCATCCATCCACAGTCTCCCCAACACCTCTGTCTCTGGCGGGATCCAGCAGCTAGAGAATCTCCTAAATCTAGGAGTTCACTTTAACACCTATGCAGACGTGTTTGAGGACATAGCCAGTTTGCCGACCAATCAGCCAAATGATTGTGATTTTCAAAGTGATCAAGAGGAAATCATTTGAAAGTATGTTTCAAAGTTCACATTTTATTTAAAACTCCTTTATTATTTAGTCTATATACTTTTACATGTACTTTATATGCTTGACCAGTGAAATACTGGTGAATCATTTGTTCATTAAAAGCGTTAATAAAACTGTAAATATATTATTTTAAACGTATTGTAACTTATCAATAGTGACTGAATCATTAATATCGCTTTTATCTCTGTTTATAGCCATGTATGTCACTGAGCTTATTTTAGGGGGGCTTTACTTTTAGCCAAACTTGGCCAAAAATAACATTAAACATGAATCTAGTGTCATCCCTGTGTATAACAGTGTTTGAGGAGCATAATAATCTTGTTACATTAGCTCCATCTGTTGTCATATCTCTAACATTACATCTGCTGGTTTCAATGCTAGAGGTCAGTTCATGACTGATTCTCCACTTTTTTATGGAGCTGAACTATGAATTTTGTAACTATTATTAAAAAATGTCAGTGAAATAACTGCATGTTGCAGCCGGGTATTTGTTTGCTATGCATTTTATTTACATGCTAATGTAAAAAAGCTGGCCTAACTGTCACACTTTTCACTCCAGTGAACATTTCTTTTTAAATCAATAGCTGTACAGGCTCAAAATATGAAGTATTTGCTGTAAAAAACAACATGATTCAGGGGGTAAGTTGTCACAATGGCAAACTGCTGTTTCTTGACACTTATTTAACATTTTTAGAAAAATACTATTATATATAAAAGGGATATTCTGAACTGTTGAAAATGTATTGAGGAAATATGACAGCGTAAAATGGTGACTTCACTGTAAGGGGACCTGTGGTGTATGTTGATAGAAATGGCTCGTTCTAAGATAATAAAAAACATAACAGTTCATTATGTAAGGTCTTTATACACCACTGAAAACATAGTTATGTAGCTAAATATTATATTGCATTTCTGTCAATAGTTCCTCATAAATATTACTCACAGCACCTTTAATAGTGACTTCAGCAAAAATTTTACAGTAAAACATTTCTGAAAAAAATTAATAAAAACCCCAATGAAAATAGCACAAAGAAATCACATTGTTAATCAACTGTATACATTTCCAACATTTGAATTTTGGTCCTAAAGTACTATGTGGACTGATAACTATATCACAGTCCACTGACTAAAACTACTAATAAATATTAATTTATCTGCCACATAAAAATAAAACTGATTCATAACAATAATATTTTTTTTTAAAAACAAGACAATTAATTAATACTAAAAAAATAAAAAAGTTCAAATAAATGGCTAGAAACTAGCCAGGAAAAGGATTACATGGTGAACATTTATACTATAAAGAACAATATTTTACAAAGGAAATAAAAATAGTGATTTTTGGATTAAATACGTAAAGTATAAATCTCAGTTTATGTGTTTTCAGAGATACTTCACCACAGGCATAAAAAAAACAATAACAAAAAAAAACCTTAAACTTTATAATATATGCCATTTTAAAATTAATGGTTTATTCAGAGCACTTGCATTGCTTAGAGGAAAATTGAGAAAATTATAAAAAATCATTATCTTTTCTACAAATAAAATTAAACTATGTCAGAAATGTGTTATTAGTCTGATCAGTAGTTTCACAGACAGAATAGCAAGGAAATAGGAAAAGCCTGCAAATGAAACAATACACACTACTGATTAAGTTATTGAAATATCTTTAGCCCTGCCCAACAGCATGGTCAGCTGCATGCTAACTTCTCTGTGTCTCATTTTCCTCCTTAATGCATCTTTGATCTCTTTGGTTCTGAAACAATATATCATCGGATTGACAACAGGTGGAAGCAGACTGTACCACATAGTTAACATTACCCGAATGACAGGAGTCAATGCAGCCGTCACATCAAATATATAGACAACACATCTGGGGAGATAATACAGAAAAATGATAAGAAGCTGAGGAGAGCAAGTTGAGAATGTTTTATATCGAGCCTGAGTGTCAGAAATTTTGAAAACAGTTGTGAAGATGGCAATAAAAGAAAATATAATAAAAGTCAAAGGCCCCAAAAGAACAAACATGGCCCATCCAAAAGCAAAAAGCTTTTTCTGATTTATATCTCGACAAGAGAGTTTAATTACTGTATTTCGGTCACAATAATTGTGGGTTATTACATTAGAAGAACAATAGTGCTCATCGAAACCATGGTAAACAATGATCGCAATCAAAGGTATTAACATTGTCCAAATCACAGCACATGCCATAAAAATACCTTTGTTTGTAATAAGGATGCAGTATCTGAGTGGGTTACGTACAGCAACAAACCGGTCAATTGCCATTAATAGCATTAGGAAAGAGTTAATACTCCCTAAGTAGTGAATAAAAAACATTTGCACAAAGCAACTATAAAATGATATCTCACTGCTATTGGAAAAGTATTTTGCAATGGCTTTAGGCAAAGTGACAGTTCCAAAAGCAAGATCACTCACAGCAAGATTACAGAAGATTAAATAGGTGGGTTTCTGAAGGCTTCTCTCATAAGCAATGAATGCAATAATAAAGATATTTCCTCCTGCCAGTGTCAAGTAGACAAAGAACAAAAGGGTTCCTACAGCTCCATAATACTGTGGATGGAGTCCTGGAAATCCCATCAGGTAGAATTCAGTAAAGACAGTGTCATTAGTGTAGATCATGACTATATGGCTTCACAATTACCTGATAAAAAATGTATTGTATTACCAATTAGAAAAAGAAAAAGAAAACAAAGCTGAATCTGAAAGTGGCATCAAAATAGCGCAACAAATTTGGCTAGTAATGCAAAATTTTAAATATTATAATAGTGTTAGAAACATATTATTAGTATATTTCGGACTTATTATTTTCATAAGACATTGCTAATTTAGGCAAAGACGCTAAAGACCTGCCATGGATACATACATCCTGTCGTTAGTGTAATCTTCTTCACGCTGAATAAGTATCTGATGATGATATGACAAAATCATGCTTTATCATCTCTTGCAAGACCAAAGGGACCTTCCATGGTTGACATTTTGAGGGGATGAGACACAACAAACCCTACCCTAGAGATCTTGACCTGATCATGTGACCTTTTGACAATTTTTACCTGGAAAAGTTTTTTTCATAAACAAGACACCTGAAATTATCTCTGCAACAATGTTAACCCTTATATTCTGTTTGGGGTCCCCTGACTATAAAACAACACTTTAGAATACTGTTCCGTCATTAATGAATAACTACACAGGTATACATAGTAACTACGCATTTCTATAAACAAATGTAAAAATGTTTGCACTGCATGCATACATTGTTAACTATGAAAATGAAGTGAAGTGAAGTGTTTTTAATTTAGCTACCTTGAAAAAATGCCTGCTGAAAATCAACACGATCAAATGAGAATGCGTATAAATAATACAAGTGCATATTGGCGTGCATATGCTAAGCACTTTATGGCGTGTAGGGGACACCGGGGATGGTTGTAACACGTGTTACGTCCAAGGACGTATTTGTATTTGTTTTTGTGTTTTCTTCCCCTTCTCCTATTTTCTCTCTATTTCCTGTAAGCAGGAAGTAATGGCTGCCAGCTGACTCCAATAAGTGATTGATCTGCTGTGATTGGAGGAGGAGAGGAGACTGTGGGGATTTAAGCAGCACCTTTCCACTGAGCAGTGTGTGTGTGTGTGGAGGGCTGCTCTGTGAGGCTTCGCTTCTCAACTTTAATGTTATTAGTTTCTTTATTTTCTTTAAAGAGAACCCTTGTTGATTGAGTTTTCCATTGTGTTAATGTTCTTGTGGTAACTGGCGCCTACGACAAGAGAACCCTTTTGTTTTTTTGCAAGTTATTCTGTTTGTACCTACTTTTGTTATGGTTTGTTATCTATTACGTTTATATTGTTAACTATTTGGGGAAAGGATTAGTAGAGAGGTGGGTGCCATTTTCTTTGTATTCTGTTTTCTCCTGGTTAGGCTAGCTAGGGAGTTAGTGTATTTGTATTGTATTTGTTTTTCTTTTCTTTGGTAGTTTAGTTAGTTTCTCCCTAATAGTAGTTAGAGGTTTTATGTTTGTTGTTTTGGCCTTGCCCCCTCTTGAAGCCTCAATCCTCCCATACTACAATAAAAGATCTTAAAGGTCCCATGGCATGGCATTTTTCTATTATTTTACAGTGTTTCCTGAGGTGTACTTATATTGTTAGTATGATTTTTACATCATAAAATGTCATAATTTAGAAATAAAAGGCATTTTGTCTATACTGCTGTTTGCCCTGTGGCTGACTGCCCTGTTTCAAGAGGCGTGTCTGCTGTCACTGTGAGACTTCAGTAAAAACGCCCACTGTTGTGATTGGCTGACATCTTTGCATTTGAAATGAGCGGAGGGGGCGTGGTTTAACGAGGTCTACGACGCACGAGCTGCTGCCAGAGAGACGGATGGACCTGAGTTCACTTCTCATCAGTTCTCTTAGCATGTCTCAGTTCAGGGTGAACCGTTGTAGTTACTAGAATATACTTCAGGTTATTAGTTTATTTCTAGTCGGAGGGGCTGTCACTCATGTCAGAAAGTTAGTAACTTTAGTAAATTATGGATCAGCGCTGACTCGAGACGCGAACCGTTCAGAACGATTCAGTCCGATTTGGTGAACTGGTTCGGTTCACTAAAAAGAACCGATTCAAAAGAATGATTCGTTCGCGAACCGGACATCACGGAGACGGAGCGATTGCTAACAAAGTTATTTATAGTAACTACTGAGTTGTGAGAGCGCTGTCTGTCAGCGCGAGTTTATTGTGTTTGTATCTGAGAGTCCCAGTCACGCCGAGTCCATCTTCATCATTATTCTACCAACTTTGTAACACATGCAATGTACCATTACAGCGAGATGAACGAGTTAGTAAGTTTGATTAAAGCATTATTTCTAGATATGTTGCAATCATATGAAAAGCGTCAGTGACGCGCATTGAGTAACTTACACAGCCCAAACAAAGACACAACAGCAGTAATCGAATGTAATCCAGTTTATTGTGGGGAAAGCTGGCTAGCCTAGCCGGAGACCCTCACGCTTACCCCCCTTCTGCTTAATCTCACGCCGCGTTTGGTGCCTCCGCTGTGGGCCAGATGCAGTACTGGGGGTCGGGGATGTTGAAGGCCAAGCTTCGGCGTGCGTGAGGTTTATCTCTAAAGATGTGGCTCTGCCGATGTTAAGCAGAAACTCCCGACTGTATGCACATTTAAGAACAGATAGACGCGACGAGGACGTACAAAAACACTGACTCACAAGATAGAAAACACGAAAACACCGTTCTGTCGGGAGAGAGAGAAGCCGCAGTGTGTGCGCGAATAATAAATAATTAGCTACACATAAGAAATCACTGATCACAGATCAGAAGGAACTGAAAAAAGACTATTTTCATTTGTACATCCAAACACTGAGAAACTGCCAGCGTTCACTCATTCACAACCCAAGATCTCTTGAGCGTTTGCAATGGGCGTGCCAGATTCTCTGGGCGGAGGAAAGGGAGGAAACCGTTCCTGCTTGGACGTCAAACCAGGAGACTTCAGGATTGGCTCGTCTGGCCTGTCATTTTCTCAAAGGCAGAGAAAGACAGCCAGAACTCGGGGTTTACACCGATCAACATTTCTATCCACTTGGGGACAATATTCAGGCTAGGGGAACTCATATTAATGTTGAAATACCTCATAAAATGAAAATTTCATGCCATGGGACCTTTAATTGTTACAGTGAGTTGTTTGCAGTTGTTCTGTTGAAGCATTAGGGTTGAGAACTGAACCTTGCTGCTTCCACACATCACATCACACCAAATCCTATTCTGTTATAAGTTCCTTTTAACCCTAGACTGACTAGGGACGTAACACACGGGTCAGGTGTAACACTTCCGATTTCTCATCGAGTCCATCGATCTGCTTCAGGGTGAGTCAGTGCCCCGTGGTAAAATCTGTCCTCTGTCACTTCCGGAGGAGAAGGCCATGGAAGAATACATCCAGGAGGCGCTCGACCAGGGATACATCCGCCCGCCTACTTCCCCTGCTACTTCCAGCTTCTTCTTTGTGGCCAAGAAGGACGGAGGCTTGCGGCCCTGCATCTCAACAAAATCACTGCGAAATTCCGCTATCCCCTTCCAGGCTGGGAGCGATGGAGACACTGAAGACACACACACACACACGACGATGGAACACGATGGAGACTTGGAGGTAACAAGGGATGAAGGTAAGTATTGTAGAGGAACTCCTTGAAGTAAGCATCAAGGTAAGTACGTTTTACAAATGAGACCGGACAGTGATTGTGAGTGTGTGCGTCTCTTGTACTGTGGGTGATTGCCGTGCTGATGGGATGTAGGTGTGTGTGATTAATACTCAGGGGAAGGCGTGCGCTGTGATTGTGTGACGTGGGAGCCTGACGTGACTGTGACAGAAAGTGACTTTTTTAAACTTTGTTTATTTTTGTTATGGGAATTTCTGCTTTGTGGTTAAACTTATCAAAGTTAAATTATGTTTATTGTGTGTCAGTGTAGATATTTTTCATGCAAGTTGTTAGTGCTAATGTTTTAGCTGGTAGCTGTAAGGTGATGGCTACATGATGTTAATAGCTACATGACTCTGGGTTAGTTGTGACAACAAAACTCGGGGTTAGTTGAAAAACAATGAAACGTTATAATCTACCCCAAGAAAATGTTGTTGAATTTGTATATGTTTTATTTGATTTTCAGTAGGTCTTGGAAGATGTTAGAAGAGAAGGGATCAGGTGAACTTCCAAGAGAATACCGCAGTGGAAAGGAACAAGAATAACATCCTCAATTGTTCAAGCTAAATTTATTATTGTCAATTACTATGACTGAGAGTGAAACACACTGAGAGACTCAGATCAGTGGGGTGGGGTGGGGTATCGACTCTGAAAATACAGTTTTGTGAGAATCATCCTCAAACTTAATCCTGAACTTAGTAAAACAAATATCTTTACTTAAAATATGTTTCAAGCCTTCAAAATATGTTCTGGCTTAATATGTTTTCTTTCTGTTAACTTTTTTCTTAGACTTTTTCCCCCCTTAAACACAGCCGTACCTTGAATTTTTTTTCCTAGAAAAATTTAACTTCTGTTGCTGTTCACGGTCAGGGGCTATTTTTTTTTTTCAGCGGAAGGAAAGCTTTTAGTGATTTTACTTCATGAAAGTTGCATTGATACAAATTCACTGTAAATCACGGCTTCTTGGGGCTTATTGATTTAGTTTACTTTATTAAAATTGAACTTTAATTATCTGTCTTCATCATCCTTGGACCTATAACAGGTGACAGGCTGCAGGCTTGTGCAAAATTCAGAATTTCAGAATTGTCCTCCATTCAATACATGAACTGGAATTTGAATTGAACTGACTCCGCCCCACAGGAAGTTGAATTGGAATTGGAATTGGAATGATAGGAAGAGGAATTAAATTCATGACAATTCAAAGAAATTCCACAGTCACACAACAGAAAGAATGTGTTTAAAAGCAATTTCCTTTTAATTTGATTAGTAACTAATTGAATTACACAGTTTACCTCAGTAATACAACTAAATACAATTACATTGATTTTGTAATTCAATAACATAATTTCATTACACGTAACTGCGCTTTTTAAAAAAATTACACACTATCTATTTAAAAACACAATATTTAAGTAGTTTTTTATGTTTTTTTTGTTGTTTGTTTTTTTGGACTCTACCTGAATAAATTAAGTAACATTTCCTAAATTAGTCTATTTAGTCTATAGCACATGATGAATTTAATATTATTAGTGGAATGTGCTTTTTTTTTTTTTTAACTTAATTGACATTAAAAAAGGGTATAAATTAGAGTAAATGGAAATTACCTGTTTATATTTGACTTTGAGTTATGTTATACAATTAATAGACTGTTTGCTGCCAGCACAAGTAGAAACAAACTGTTATTGCACTAGCAGAGTTATTGTTCATTGAACAAAGCAACATGCCTAATAATAATAATACTTGTAGTTATTCACATCACAACCTAACCATAAGCTCTACTCTTCTGCACAATGGTAACGGTCAAAACTTCAACATAACAGAAACTCTTTCAAATGTCTAACATAACTGAACATTGAACATTAACAGATGTTTCCCTTCACTCAAAAACACATCAAATAACACTTCATTTCAATATTAACTCTCCCTTTCCAGCCATATGCAAAGCATGCTGGGAACTAACAATGGTGTCTCTAACTAAAACTGCATAATTGAGATAATTCTCTTAAAATTAATAGGTAACCTTATTTTCCTTAATTTTATCAGCTTAATCGGTTCTTCCATTGAAGCCTCAAAATTGCTCACATTTTCTTAAAAAAAAAATTTGGAAAATGTATCTCTTGGTTTTATTAGTGAAATGTTCTCAATATTTTCTATACAACACTGAACCACAATTTTATTAAGAAAATATACACTCTATTTTTAATTATCACCTTAATTGTTTTAGTGAAAATTACAAGACCCATGATTCATTTTTATAGTGTAGTCACTCCTCAACCCTGCATACATTTTGTTCTAAAATAATGATAAATTGGAATAAATTACCCCCTCAATGTTGTTTAATTAGTTTTGTTCCAATGTTATTTTCATTTCAAAGTAATCAAAAAACACAAAGTCGCCGTAAATGCAGTTATCATTTATTCCAAAGCAAAACTCACTGAGCAACACTGTTGCATCTAATTCTCAATAGCTCCTCAAATGGGTCTGCACCGGTCTGAAGATCATTCCTGCAACACTAAATATTCTCAAGAGGAGCAGAGGAAGCTGCTATGGCAAGATGGACATGTATATGAATTTCTTTGAATTTTTATTGAATTTCAATTATGTTCCTTTAATTCAAATTCGAATTGTAAGTCTAGATCCTGTTTTTGACATCAATTAAAATTCAATGAAAATTCAAGAATTTAATTGGAATTTAGGAGTCATTCTCAATTCAATTCAGAATTGTGCACAAGTCTAACAGGCTGCATAAAAAATTGCAGATTTTGCTAAGTTTAAAAAAGTAATATATATTCGAGAAATATTCTCAGTATGGCTCAGGAATATATATATATATATATATATATATATATATATATATATATATATATATATATATATATACATACTCTGTATATATATATATATATATATATATAATAATACCATTAATTACCTTTATTACTTCGACTTATATGGGTCAAAGACGAAACGTCTCGGTTACGTATGTAACCCTCGTTCCCTGAAGGAGGGAACGGAGACGTACGTCGGAACTGACCGACGAATTGGGATCTGTTTCAGAGACCAATCTACTTCGAGTGTATTAAAAACGAGCCAATGGACATTGGCATGCGGTGCACGCATTCCACGCACCGCCCCGCATTGCGGGTATAAATACGGAAGTGGATATTGTTTTCAACTGAGGAGCCGAGAAGAGTGGCTCGGGCCTTCAGCTGAAGCACAGCACCTGGCGACGGGACGTACGTCTCCGTTCCCTCCTTCAGGGAACGAGGGTTACATACGTAACCGAGACGTTCCCTTTCAGTCGGTCACGTTCGACGTACGTCGGAACTGACCGACGAATTGGGATCCCTACCAAAACGCCAGGGATGCTGGCCCTTCCAGCGCCCTGCCTGAGCTCGCTGGACCACTCCTAAGTTGGAGTGGGAGTCAGGGCTCCCGGCAGGGAAGGACAGTCACTGCTGTTCCTGCAAGACCCACTCAGCGTGACTATTGGATAACGCTGGGAAAGCGTGCCCGTCTCGGGAGATGGTACGCTGCGGAGCCACATCCTTCAATGGAAGGAGAGGTGGAAATACGCATCAGGACTAACCTAACCTAGGGTAGTGCAACTATGGAAAATCTCTGGGGTGGACCCAACCTGATCCCAGGGGGGGAAGAACACATCCCAGAGATGACAGAGCGGGCTCTGTCGAGGGAAAGACACGGGGCTAACCGAGCAGGGTAGCAGATACCGTGGAGAATACACATATGGGGTAGCCGTGAGGGGACCGCAACATATGGAACCCAGCCTACACACACGTTCCACAAGCATACGGGTGCAGGCCTGGCGCCAGACGGCCGCAACGTCTGGCACCGCAGGGGTGACGGAGGAACTCACAGGGTTAGCCGTTTCCGGGGAACACAACTGGAGCAAGAATAGACGCACGTATCCGGCCCGGAGGCGGGAGTGGCGTTGCAAGCCGACACTAGAACGGGTACTTAGCGCTACTGGCCCTGGGGGGCGAGGATGCGGGAAGATACCGGCTCTACACGGAGGCTATAAAATCTAGCGAACGTGTTAGGTGTCGCCCAGCCCGCAGCTCTACAAATGTCTGTCAGCGAGGCACCTTGAGCCAGCGCCCAGGATGAAGCAACACTCCTTGTTGAGTGAGCCCGCACCCCGAACGGGCAAGGTACGTCTTGGGACTGGTAAGCCAAGACAATGGCATCCACTATCCAGTGGGCCAACCTCTGCTTGGAGACAGCCTTTCCCTTCTGCTGACCTCCGTAACAGACGAAGAGCTGCTGTGAGGATCTGAAGCTTTGTGTCCGGTCAACGTAAGCGCGAAGAGCACGGACGGGACATAAAGCTAGGGCTGGGTCTGCCTCCTCCGAAGGCAGCGCTTGCAGGTTCACTACCTGGTCCCGGAAGGGAGTGGTAGGAACCTTGGGCACATATCCAGGCCGGGGTCTCAGGACAACGTGAGAGTTGGCCGGCCCGAATTCTAGGCACGATTCGTCGACCGAAAGCGCATGCAGGTCCCCTACCCTCTTGATTGAGGCCAATGCGGTCAGGAGGACTGTCTTCACGGACAGGATTTTTAGCTCGACTGACTGCAAAGGCTCAAATGGAGGACCCTGGAGTGCTCTAAGCACCAGGGCTAAGTCCCAAGAGGGTAACGAGGTAGAACGAGGAGGATTTTAGTCTCCTCGCACCTCTGAGGAACCTGACGATTAAGTCGTGCCCACCTACGGATTTACCGTCTACTGCATCGTGATACGCCGCTATTGCAGCGACGTACACTTTGAGGGTGGAGGGAGACAGCCGCCGCTCCAACTCATCCTGCAGGAAGGAAAGCACGACGTAATCGAACACTTCCGGGGGTCTTCCTGGCGGGAAGAGCACCAACGACGAACAGGTTCCACTTCAGAGCATAGAGGCGCCTCGTAGAGGGGGCTCTAGCTGAAGCGATGATGTCTACCACAGCTTGCGGTAGGCCATCTAGAACCTCCGCGTCCTGTCCAGGGACCAGACATGGAGTTTCCAGAGGTCTGGACGCGGGTGCCATAGAGTGCCCCGTCCCTGAGAAAGAAGGTCCTTCCTCAGGGGAATCGGCCAGGGAGGGGCTGTCGCGAGGAGTGAGTTCGGGGAACCAGGTCCGGTTGGGCCAATAGGGCGCAACTAACAAGACCTGCTCCTCGTCCTCCCTGACCTTGCACAGGGTCTGTGCAAGAAGGCTCACTGGGGGAAACGCATATTTGCGTAGGTCCCGGGGCCAGCTGTGCGCCAGTGCATCTATGCCTAAGGTACCTCCGGTCAGGGAGTAGTACCACTGGCAATGGGTCGACTCCGGGGAAGCAAACAGGACTACCTGCGCAACCCCAAAGTGGTCCCATATCAGCTGGACGCTCCGGGGGTGGAGTCGCCATTCGTCCGGAGGTGTCGACTGGCCAGAGAGCTCGTCGGCTGTCTGGTTCAGCGCACCTGGAAAGTGAATAGCACGAAGTGACCTCACAAACTTCTGACTCTACAGGAGGAGATGGCGGGCGAGCCGGAGCATGCAACGGGAGCGTAGACCACCCTGACGGTTGATGTACGCAACGGCCGCAGTGCTGTCCGAACGGACCAGTACGTGTGTGCCCTGGAGCGGTTTCTTGAACCGGGCCAGGGCAAGACGTACCGCCAGAAGCTCTAGGCAATTGATATGCCAACGTAGTTGGGGTCCCGTCCACAGTCCCGAACCTACGTGCCCGTTGTACGTGGCCCCCCAACCTGTGGAAGAGGCATCCGTGAAAACCACAGCATGCCTCGACACCTGTTCTAAGGACACACCGGCCCGGAGAAACGAGGGGTCAGACCACGGGTTGAAGGTTTGGCGACAGTAAGGAGTCACTGGGACCCGGTACTGACCGCTGTGCCACGCCCATCTCGGGACTCGGTCGTGTAACCAGCGTTGAAGCGGCCTCATATGAAGCCATCCGAGCGCCGTTACCGCGGCTGCGGATGCCATATGCCCCAGGAGCCTCTGAAAAAGTTTCAGTGGGGCCGCTGTCCTGCCATTGAACGTATTCAAGCAGTTCAACACTGACCGGACGCGCTCCGGAGTGAGGCGCGCCGTCCGGCTGACCGAATCCAGCTCCATACCGAGACAAGAGATCCTCTGCGTGGGACAGAGTTTGCTCTTCTCTCGGTTGACCCGAAGTCCCAACAGGCTGAGGTGACTGAGCACCATGTCTGAGCACCTGCTCCCGAGACTGGGCGAGAATAAGCCAGTCGTCAAGATAGTTGAGTAAGCGAACGCCGCGTTCTCTGAGCGGAACAATGGCTGCCTCTACGCCTTTCGTGGAGACGCGAGGCGACAGGGACAGCCCGAAGGGCTTCAGGTCGATCGCTGCGAACCAATCTTGGGGACGGATGCACTGAAAATTGCGTTTCTGCATTAACATCTTGAACGGGAGCTTGTGCAGGGCCCGATTCAAAATGCGCAGGTCCAAGATTGGTCTTAACCCACCACCTTTCTTGGGTACAATGAAGTAGGGGCTGTAGAACCCCGACCTCATATCGGCTGGAGGAACCGGCTCGATCGCGCCCTTCGCCAGCAGGACATCGATCTCTGACCGCAAGACATGGGCATCCGAGCTCCACACTGAGGTGAAGAGGATGCCCCTGTACTTGGGAGGCCGGCGTGCGACGAATCGCATAGCCGAGTCTGATGGTACAGATGAGCCAGCATGACGGTCCGGGGAGGCCTTTTAGCCAGGCCCCCAGAGACCGAACAAGCGGGATCATCGGCACCACAGACGTACCCGGGGTGAGGCAGCGAGGTGGAGCACTCAGACCCGACTCGGGAGGCCCGGAGGCGGCCCGGAGTGTTGTCTGAGTACTCCAGGTGGGGCAGAGTGTGGGTGAGAAGGCCCGGGGGCGTCCTCGGTGCCCACACTGCTGCCCCCTGGCGAAGGGGGAGAGGGGAGGAAAGGAGTGGCAAGGCCCGGGGGCGTCGCACACTGCCAACCTGACCCTCTCAGAGCCCAGGGAGGGAGGAAACTGCTCTGAGAATGTGGGTACCGCTGGACTCCGGAGAGCCAGCGGCAGGACCGAACCGAAAAAATATTCTCCCCCCGGTCCTCCTCCGGGGGAGGGAGGGGTGCGGACACCTTCTCCCCGAGCAGCTTGCCATCTCGCTGGGCTGCCCGTTCCAGGGCCGCTCGCCCATGTGCTTGCTAGCGGACTCGCGGTATCCTGGACGGGTTGGGCACATCCCCTGCGCCCGGCCACCTGCTGCCCGGGTGGAGGCTGCTGCTTGGCTTAGCAGGGGCGGAGGCGGACGCAGGGGGGGCACCCTCGGCGACAAGCAGATGGAGGTGCTGCAGCCGACGACTGGGTGGAGGCAGCAGCTAGTCGTCGGGGCAGGATGTTTTTTTTTTTTTTTTAAACCTCCATCCACTTCTGGGCCACCGAGAACTGCTGGGCGAGTTCTCGACAGCGTCGCCGAAGAGGCTAGCCTGACAGACAGGGGCGTTGAGGAACCGAACTCTGTCAGGCTCACGCATATCTGCCAGGTCTAGCCCCAGCTTCCTGGACCACTAACGTGGACATCGCCTGACCCAGGGAGCGTGCAGTGACTTCTGTCACCCGGAGAGCGAGGTCCATCACTGCACGCAGTTCCTGCATAACCCCTGAGTCAAGACTACCCTCGTGCATGCAGGAAAGAGGGTAGTGAGAGAGCGAAAAAATTCATACAGATTATGGCCCTTTTGGCGTTCCATATTTTGACACCAAAAGCTCCACACTGCTAAATTCTTCCAATGCACATCCAGGCAGCCACCCTGGAAGGCATGGCTGTCAACACTGAATCTGATTCAGCATGAGCACACACTATTATAGTGGGAAACTCAGCGTCATCATCTCCAGCGCATAACAGCCCTCTCTCCGATGCAGCAATTGACATCTGTCCTCTGCCAGAGCCACAAATGAAATGCTGGGTCCCCCTTTTTTTTTTTTTTTTTTTTTAAAAAGGACCAGCAATCCCATCTGGGCTACCAGCAGGCATGAGAGACAGTGGGCGTGGCCGCCAGACTCGACGGCACACGGCACGCTGAACGCTCAAGCCCCTATTAAAGGGGCAGGACGAACAACGCGCCGACGTGGCCATGTCCCCATGAGAGAACATGAACCACCCACGAACAAAGTCTCAACATGCTCATGATGCGATAGAGGAGTGGGGGCCCGAAGAGATGTACCCGGCGGGGATGCCCCACTGTAATCCTCAGGTCACCAAGGCTTATTAACCAAAATAATCCTTTTCTGGAGCACCAGAAAAGAAACTAGATCAGGGAATAAGCAAAGGGACTCAACCCCGTTTGAGGTTTCATAGTCTGGACCGCGCATCTAGAGAGCGCCGAGTGACGCGCTGGGTTGCCGTGGCAACCCCCGCTGTCAGCCGGCGCTCGACGGCACACGGCGCGCTGAACGCTCAAGCCCTTACGAGAAAGGGGAGACGAACAACGCGCCGACGTGACCATGCTCTCCTGAGAGAGCATGAATCACCCACGAAAGCAATCTCACATGTTTATATGTGAGAGAGATCGTGGCCGTCAAATGAGGACAGGAAACAACCGCATCCAGAAACACACGGTTTGAATGACATCTTGAAAAAGACGCAGGGTCAAACCGTGTTGCTCTTTTAGTGATAGAGAGAAGAGAGAACCGCTCCAACAAGTGCCGAGGCACACAGGGGAATAGCCGCGGCTCACAGTGGTTTAAAGGTGCAAGCCCACTGTAAGCACTCAGAGGAAACGCCCAGCGAACCGACAGATTTCTTCTGCTCGCGACCACCGCTGTAAAGCGCCGTCACACCGACACTGGAACAGGTAAGCTGATCTTCTCGTAGAGACTCGTTTAGTTTGTGTAAACACACTCTTCGTAGGAACATGTAATGCTCGGCTCCGAAGTTGAAAGCAATATGCGGTACTTCCACTTCCGTATTTATACCCGCAATGCGGGGCGGTGCGTGGAATGCGTGCACCGCATGCCAATGTCCATTGGCTCGTTTTTAATACACTCGAAGTAGATTGGTCTCTGAAACAGATCCCAATTCGTCGGTCAGTTCCGACGTACGTCGAACGTGACCGACTGAAAGGGAACAGGGGTTTTCAAGCATCAAAAAATAAATGTGTAATACAGCTTTAAATTTAGTTTTTTTCCTGTACATTAGAATGTGTCCTGTTTAATTTTATATTTTCTTAGCAAAAAATAATGACTATCACACATTTTTTACCATGATTTACAGAAGACACCCACTAAAATGTCATTCAGTGTAACAATATTTATGTATCAGAAAATCTTATTAGGCATCTACTTATCTATTTAAAACATCTACTTATTTTTACAAAAAATCTAACAATATAAAAATGTTTTGGCATTTCACTGGATGACGTGCGGTTTTGTAACTTAGGATACCACACCATGAAAATGTGGAATTATCAAATATTTAAGAGCAATGAATTCACTTTTCTGCTGCACCACATGGTCTTCAGGGGGTCTTTTGATGATGTCACAGACTGTTGAATGACTATCTGTTTATTATATGATTTCAGAATGGCTTCTTGATACTGTTACACTGAATGATCTCTTACAAACTGGATTTTCGGGACAAAAGTCCCCTGGTTATTTAAATACTTAAAAAAAATAAGTAAGACATAGTCCTTTTAATATAACACAGCCAACACATATTTGAAAATGCCAAGAAAACAAATATATTTTTTTACTTGTTATTTTATACATTTATTTAAAGATGTAATGGCAAAATCAAAGTCCGGACCATTACGCTGAATGACAATTTTACACTTTGGAACATTATTTCCCCTAAATGTTGACATTTTATTTTGGCAAAAGTTATTTGAAATGGTAAAGTAGACAGTTTATTTGCATTTAACATGTTTTTTATGTATATAAAATGACTTTTGTAAACATAATTTGATGCGGACACCTAAGCCTTTGACCCATATACATTTATATCAGTACAAATATCAGTATAGTAATAGCCATAAATAAAGATAGTTTGTTAGTCTTGTTGTGGAGTGTTTGTGATCTATGTACGGTATACTGTATATAGGGACAGATTTAACTAAAAACGTCTCGGTTACGTATGTAACCCTCGTTCCCTGAAGGAGGGAACGGAGACGTACGTCGGAACTGACCGACGAATTGGGATCTGTCTTCAGAGACCAGTCTACTTCGAGTGTATTAGAAACGAGCCAATTGTATTGGCATGCGGTCCACGCACCGCCCCGCACCGCGGGTATAAACACGGAAGTGGAGTACCGCATATTGCTTTTCCAACTGAGGAGCCGAATAAGTGACTCGGCCCTTCAGCGGAAGCACAGCACCTGGCGACGGGACGTACGTCTCCGTTCCCTCCTTCAGGGAACGAGGGTTACATACGTAACCGAGACGTTCCCTTTCAGTCGGTCACGTTCGACGTACGTCGGAACTGACCAACGAATTGGGATCCCTACCAACACGCCAGAGATGCTGGCCCTTCCAGCGCCCTGCCTGAGCTCACTGGACCACTCCTATGTTGGAGTGGGAGTCAGGGCTCCCGGCAGGGAAGGTCAGTCACTGCTGTTCCTGCAAGACCCACTCTGCGTGACTACTGGATAACGCTGGGAAGCGTGCCAGTCTCAGGGAGATGGAACGCTGCGGAGCCACGTCCTCCAAGGGAGGAGAGGTGGAATACTCATAAGGACTAACCTATCAGGGTAGTGCAACATATGGCAGTCTCTGGGGTGGATCCAACCTGGTCCCAGGGGGGAAAGAACACACCCAGAGATGACAGAGCGGGGCTCTGTCAAGGGAAAGACACGGGGCTAGCCGAGTAGGGTAGCAGGTACCGTGGAAATACACATATGGGGTCGCCGTGAGGGGACCAACACATATGGAACCCAGCCTACACACACGTTCCACAAGCATACGGGTGCAGGCCTGGCGTCAGACGGCCGCAACGTCTGACACCGAAGGGGTGACGGAGGAGCTCGACAGGGTTCACCATTTTTGGGGAACACAACTGGAGAAGATAAACGCACGAATCCGGCCATAGGCGGGAGTGGCGTAGCAAGCCGACACAGGAACGGGCACTTCACGTCTACCGGCCGTTGGAGGCGAGTACACGGGAAGAAACCGGCTCCACACGGAGGCTATAGAATCTAGCGAACGTGTTAGGTGTCGCCCAGCCCGCAGCTCTACAGATGTCTGTCAGCGAGGCGCCTTGAGCCAGCGCCCAGGAGGAGGCAACACTCCTTGTGGAGTGCGCTCGCAACCTGAACGGGCAAGGCACGTCTTGCGATTGGTACGCTAAAGACAATAGCATCCACTATCCACTATGGCTAACCTCTGCTTGGAGACAGCCTTTCCCTTCTGCTGCCTCCATAACAGACAAAGAGCTGCTCTGAGGTCCTAAAGCTTTGTGTCCGGTCAACGTAAGCGCGAAGAGCGCGGACAGGACATAACAAAGCCAGGGCTGGGTCTGCCTCCTCCGAGGGCAGCGCTTGCAGGTTCACCACCTGGTCCCGAAAGGGAGTGGTAGGAACCTTGGGCACGTATCCGGGCCGGGGTCTCAGGATGACGTGAGAGTTACCGGGTCCGAATTCTAGGCACGATTCGTAGACCGAAGCGCATGCAGGTCCCCCACCCTCTTGATTGAGGCCAATGCAGTCAGGAGTACCGTCTTCATAGACAGGATTTTTAATTCAACGGACTGCAAAGGCTCAAAAGGAGGGCCCTGAAGTGCTCTGAGCACCAGGGCTAAGTCCCAAGAGGGTAGCGAGATAGAACGAGGAGGATTTAGTCTCCTCGCACCTCTGAGGAACCTGACGATTAAGTCGTGCTTCCCTAAGGTTTTACCTTCAACTACATCGTGATACGCCGCTATTGCTGCGACGTACACTTTCAGGGTGGAGGGAGACAGCCTTCGCTCCAACCCATCTTGTAGGAAAGAAAGCACAACATTAATCGAACACTTCCGGGGGTCTTCTGGCGAGAAGAACACCACTCAACGAACAGGTTCCACTTCAGAGCATAGAGGCGCCTCGTAGAGGGGGCTCTAGCTGAAGTGATGGTGTCTACCACTGCCTGTGGCAGGCCACCTAGAACCTCCGCGTCCCGTCCAGGGACCAGACATGGAGTTTCCAGAGGTCTGGACGCAGGTGCCATAGAGTGCCCCCTCCCTGAGAAAGAAGGTCCTACCTCAGGGGAATCGGCCAGGGTGGGGCTGTCGCGAGGAGTGTAAGTTCGGGGAACCAGGTCCGGTTGGGCCAGTAGGGCGCAACTAGCAAGACCTGCTCCTCGTCCTCCCTGACCTTGCACAGAGTCTGTGCTAGAAGGCTCACTGGGGGAAACGCATATTTGCGTAGGTCCCAGGGCCAGCTGTGTGCCAGTGCATCTGTGCCGAGGGTACCCCCGTTCAGGGAATAGTACCACTGGCAATGGGACGAGTCCGGAGTGGCAAACAGGTCTACCTGTTCGGCTCCGAAAAGGTCCCATATCAGCTGGACGCTCCGGGGGTGGAGTCGCCACTCTCCCGGAAGTGGACACTGACGAGAGAGCTTGTCGGCTGTCTGGTTCAGCACACCTGGGATGTGAATGGCACGAAGCGACCTCAGATGCTTCTGACTCCACAGGAGGAGGTGGCGGGCGAGTTGGAGCATGCGACGGGAGCGCAGACCACCCTGACGGTTGATTTACGCAACGGCCGGAGTGCTGTCCGTGCGGACCAGTACGTGTTTGTGCTGAAGCAGCTTCTTGAAGCGACTTAGCGCAAGACGTACTGCCATTAACTCCAGGCAATTGATATGCCAATGCAGCTGGGGCCCCGTCCACAGACCCGAGACTGCATGCCCGTTGTACGTGGCCCCCCAACCCAAGGCTGAGGCATCTGTGAATACCACAACATGCCTGGACACCTGTCTTAAGGGCACTCCGGCCCGTAAGAACGAGGGGTCGGACCAAGGGTTGAAGGTTTGGCGACAGTACGGGGTAACTGGGACCCGATACTGGCCGCTCTGCCACGCCCACCTCGGGACTCGTCGTGTAGCCAGCGATGAAGCGGTCTCATATGAAGCAATCCGAGCGGCGTTACCGCGGCTGCAGATGCCATATGCCCCAGGAGCCTCTGAAAGAATTTCAGTGGGACCGTCGTCCTGCTCTTGAATGTATTCAAGCAGTTCAACACTGACTGGACTCGTTCCTCTGTGAGGCGCGCAGTCCGATTGACCGAATCCAGCTCCATGCCGAGATAAGACATCCTCTGCGTGGGACAGAGTTTGCTCTTCTCTCGGTTGACCCGAAGGCCCAACAGGCTGAGGTGACGGAGCACCAGGTCCCTGTGTTCGCACAACTGCTCCCGAGACTGGACGAGTATAAGCCAGTCGTCGAGATAGTTGAGAATGCGAACGCTGCGTTCTCGGAGTGGAACAATGGCTGCCTCCACGACTTTCGTAAAGACGCGGGGCGACAGGGACAGCCCGAAGGGCAAGACTTTGTACTGATATGCCTTCCCCTCGAACGCAAAGCATAAGAACGGTCTTTGTCGAGGGAGAATAGAGACATGAAAGTACGCGTCCTTCAGGTCGATCGCTGCAAACCAATCTTGGGGACGGATGCATTCGAAAATGCATTTCTGCGTTAGCATTCTGAACGGAAGCTTGTGCAGGGCCCGTTTCAGAACACGCAGGTCCAAGATTGGCCGTAACCCACCGCCTTTCTTGGGTACAATGAAGTAGGGGCTGTAGAACCCCGACTTCATATCGGCTGGAGGAACCGGCTCGACCGCGTCCTTCGCCAGTAGGACATCGATCTCTGAACGCAAGACATGGGCATCACTGCTCCTCACGGAGGTGAAGAGGATGCCCTTGTGCTTGGGAGGCCGGTACGCGAACTGAGTCGCGTAGCCGAGTCTGATAGTACGGATGAGCCAGCGAGACGGTCTGGGGGCTCTCTTAGCCAGGCCCCCAGAAGCCGTGCAAGCGGGACCAATGGCACCACAGACGTACCCGGCAGTGATGCGCGGGTCAATGTATAAACAACCCGCACCCGACCGACGTTTTCAACTAACCCGCCCGCAACTCGGACCGCAAAAAAAAAGAAGAAAATATTGTACCCGACCCGCTTCCTGACCCGCATTTTTTAAAAGTAGTAAATGCTCATCGTAGCTCATTGGGCCATTGAGAAAATGTTTCAGGCCCTGGCGTGGTGCGCTCAGAGGTGCAGCAGCGAGAGCAGGAAGTTCTTGAGGCGGCCCATCATTTTCCATTTCAGCTCCAGATGCATATTATTGATGAACTATTGATGAACAATAAAAACAATCGTTTTTATTGATGAATTATTGATTGTTTATGTTTCGACCCGGCTTGAAGAATTCATCAGCCCACATTTGGAAAACATTTGGAAAAGTGTGAAAGCCCTTAGGAGCGCAAACTGTTATTTTTCTGAATGCTGTATGATATAGCCTAGTGTTATGTAATACAGGCTTGATTTATTCATTTATTTCGTTTAATTTTCTTAACAATTAAGATGCTGCATGTGTTTATCCAGTCTAATCGAAGTGTGCGTCTCTCCCCCGACTTTCCAAACAAAAATCCCGCCCCCTCTCAGAAAATACATAAAACTGACTTTAAATGCGTTTAAAAGTAGCCTATTAAAATGGTACAATGGCATTGCTCAGTTCAACGTTTTGGGAAATCGGGCATTTTGTCCCGCGTCAGCATTTATTCAAAAGTTAATAACGCTCAACATTCATAAGGTAAATAAGGATTTATTGACGATCCGACCGACCGTGACCCGAATATCATTAAAAATATTTTTGGATGACTCGTAACCGCGGGTAACCGCGGGTGGCCGCGGGCACCCGCTCATTTTGGATAAACCCGCGCATCACTGGTACCCGGGGTGGGGCAGCGAGGTGGAACGCTCAGACCCAACCCGGACGGCCCGGAGGCGACCCGGAGTGGGTCTGATCGTTCCAGGGTGGGGCAGTGTGTGGGAGAGAAGGCCCGGGGGCGTCCTCTAGCCTCACACCACCCCCTGGCGAAGAAGAGAGGGGAAGCCAGGAGTGGCAAGGCCCGGGGGCGTCGCACACAGCCGGCTTGAGCCTCTCTGGGCCCAGGGACAAAGGAAACTGCTCTGAGAACGTGGGTACCGCTGGACTCCGGAGAGCCAGCGGCAGGACCGAAACTGAAAAATATATTCTCCCCCCGGTCCTCCTCCGGGGGAGGGAGGGGTACGGACACCGACTCCCTGAGCAGTTCCCCTCTTGCTGGGCTGCCCGTTTCAGGGCCGCTTGCCCTTGTGCTTGCCAGCGGACTTTGCGGGACCCTGGACGGGCTGGGCGCCTCCCTTGCGCCCGGCCACCTGCTGCCTGGGTGGAGGCTGCTGCTTGGCTTAGTAGGGGCGGAGGCGGACGCAGGGAGACACCCTCGGCGACAAGCAGATGGAGGTGCTGTGGACAACGACTGGGTGGAGGCAGCAGCTGGTCGTCGTGGCAGGAAGTTTTTATTTTTTTATTTTTTTTTATTTTAATTATTATTTTTTACCTCCACCTGCTTCTGGGCCACCAAGAACTGCTGGGCACAGTTCTCGATGACGTCGCCGAAGAGGCCAGCCTGACAGACAGGGGCGTTGAGGAACCGAACTTTGTCGGGCTCACGCATATCTGCCAGGTTAGCCCCAGCTTTCTGGACCACTAGTGTGGACATCGCCTGACCCAGGGAGCGTGCAGTGACTTCCGTCACCCGGAGGGCGAGGTCCATCACAACACGCAGTTCCTGCATAACCCCTGGGTCGGGACCACCCTCGTGCATGCAGGACAGAGGGCAGTGAGAGAGGGAAAAAACTTAAACATTATGGCCCTTTTGGCGTTCCATATTTTGGCACCAAATAGTTCCACACTGCTAAGTTTTTCCAATGCACATCCGGGCAGCCACCCCAGAAAGCATGGCTGTCAACTCTGAATCTGATTCAGCATGAGCACACTATTATAGTGGGAAACTCAGCATCATCATTTCCAGCGCATAACAGCCCTCTCTCCGATGCAGCAATTGACATCTGTCCTCCGCCAGAGCCCCAAATGAAACGCTAGGTCCCCCCTTTTTTCAAAAAAGGACCAGCAATCCCATCCGTAAGCTACCAGCAGGCATGTGAGACAATGAGCGTGGCCGTCCGACTTGACGGCACACGGCGCGCTGAACACTCAAGCCTCCAAGAAAAGGCACGGTGAACAAAGCGCCGACGTGGTCATGTTCTCATAAGGGAACATGAACCACCCACGAACAAAGTCTCAGCATGCTTGTGATGCGATAGAGGAGTGGGGGCCCACGGGGAATGTACCCGGCGGGGAAGCCCCACTATAATCCTCAGGCCACCAAGACTTATTAGCCAAAGTAGACCTTTTCCGGTGCACCAGAAAAGGAACTAGATTGGGGAATAAGCAATGGGACTCAACCCCGTTTGAGGTATCACAGTCTCGACCGCGCACCAGAGGACCGAGTGACGCGCTGGGTTGCCGTGGCAACCCCCGCTGTCAGCCGGCGCCAGACGGCACACGGCGCGCTGAACGCTCGAGCCCGAACAACGCGCCGACGTGACCACGTTCTCCTGGGAGAATGCGGATCACCCACGAACGCAATCTCACATGTTTATATGCGAGAGAGATCGTGGCCGTCAAATGAGGACAGGAAACAACCGCATCCAGAAACACACGGTTTGAATGACATCTTGAAAAAGACGCAGGGTCAAACCGTGTTGCTCTTTTTAGAAGGAAATGCTCTTTTAGAAGTGCTGAAGCGCTCAGGGAGATGACCGCGGCTCACAGCAGTCCGATTGCAAGCCTGCATGTGAGCACTCAAGAACGGAAACGCCCAGCCAACCAACACAGGAACAAGTGTATGTTGCAGCGGCCGCTCGCTGACTTGCGCCGTCACACCAGCACCCAGGTAAGAGAGCGATCCTCCTCGAGACTCGTTTAAACACTCTTCGCAGAAACAGCTTGATACAGCAAACCGTTCGGCTCCGAAGTTAAAAGCAATATGCGGTACTCCACTTCCGTGTTTATACCCGCGGTACGGGGCGGTGCGTGGACCGCATGCCAATACAATTGGCTCGTTTCTAATACACTCGAAGTAGACTGGTCTCTGAAGACAGATCCCAATTCGTCGGTCAGTTCCGACGTACGTCGAACGTGACCGACTGAAAGGGAACAGGATACAAAACACTTAATTCAAAGCTTACTTCTCTTAAATAAGTTTTTAAAGCACAAACAGAAAAATATTGAGGACCAAAGACAGACTTGTGCAATCACAGAGTTTTACATTTTAATAAAAACAATTAATTGTACATTTAACAAATGTCTGTCTCTCAAATGTATTCCTAGAGCACAGTTTAAAACAACTGAAAGTTGATCAAAGTGCTTTACATTGATACAAATATCTTAATAAAGAGGTGAACAGAGTGTAATGGTCAAATTAAATTGCTTTTGTATTTGTAAAATCACTAGGCGTGAGACCTCCAACACTATATTGGCCAGTGTTTCAGTTTCATTGTCAAACCAATGTATCTGAATAATTATTTATATGCATAAGGGTTCATAAATGGTTTTGATATATATATTAGTAAGCAAGAATACTGAAACAGATTCTCTTTAACCAAGACCGACCTTTCCGTTGACTCCAACCTGTTTTATTTGAAATTTTTTAATTATTGCCTCTTTGATCTCTTTAGTCCTGAAACAATATATAAAGGGGTTAATAACAGCAGGGAAGAGACTATACATCATGGAAATCATAATGCGGATGTCAGTACTAAATTCAT
The DNA here is from genome assembly GCF_949357685.1 of Gobio gobio. Taxonomy (NCBI): domain Eukaryota; kingdom Metazoa; phylum Chordata; class Actinopteri; order Cypriniformes; family Gobionidae; genus Gobio; species Gobio gobio. Next base: position 26,724,354 of record NC_137114.1, read on the forward strand.
AGCCAGCAACGTGTGTCATATACACAAAAGTTCTGGGTAGATAATACAGACATATGACCATCAACTGTGGAGTGCACGTGGAAAATGCTTTATAACGTCCTTCTGAATTTGAAATTCTGAACACAGCGATGATGATAGAGATGTAAGAAAATAAGATGAAACTTAAAGGGCCCCACAGAACAAACATGGCAATGGCTGCAGAAGTGACTTTCATGGTAGTTACATCTCCACATGCCAGTTTGCTTAAAGCGACATGATCACAGTAGCAATGGGGCATGACATTTGACCCACAGTAATTCACACTGAGGGCCAGGAGAGTGATTCCAACTAACTGCAGCATGTTTGCAATCCAAACACATGCACACATAATGGCAATAGTTGAATTTTTAATCAGGGTATGGTATCTGAGAGGATTGCAAATAGCTATGAATCGATCAAGAGCCATCAGTGCCATGAGAAATGAATTTGTAGCCCCAAGAAAATGAACAAAATACATCTGTACGAAGCAGGCGTTGAACGATATGATTTTGTCAGACATCCAGTACATTGCAATGACTCTTGGGTAGGTTGTCGTTCCAAGTGCAAGATCTGCTATTGCAAAGTTACAGAAGATTAGGTATGTTGGTTTCTGAATGCTTTTCTCGCACATCACAAATACAATGATGAAAATATTCCCAGTAGCAAGAACAAGGTATATGATGAAAAACAAAGCTCCTACACATCCGTAATATTCAGGAGGGAGGCTAGGAAAACCTCGAAGAACAAACTCAGTGATCATTGTTGTGCTGTTTGTATTTTGGTAGGTTCCATCATTGCTGCCCGACCCCATCTGGTGAAATAAAAAGTGAAATAGCGCAATACAACTCTTTATATACACAGACTCTTGCATGCATGCAATATATACTTGAAGATAATAAACAGAGAGTTTAAAATAATTATTCTGTGTTTTGAAGAATTTTGAAGAACATTGCTCTATGATTTTAGCATAGACATTAATACCTTTAGCATTGATAATATTTTTACAGTGTGGTATCTACAAACACAATATTTACAAATGAGTGAGGTGAGAAAGAGCACAGGGTGAGGCAAAGGATCTTTTTCTAGACAATGATACTCCACATAAATATACTTACAGCACAGATCAGAGTGTCCTCAGTTAGTTTATGGGTACAAGTTTGCTTTGGCTTTGGGTTTTAAATGCTCACACTTGAGATACTCTTAAACTCTTTGACGTAATGTATAACTCTCACATGTACAAAAGCCCCCTGAGGGCCCTGTAGAACATCAAATGTATTGTGTTATAGCTTTAACATTACAGTAGGGGGTGGAAAGGGCAATTTTGTTGCACATAAATCTTATAATGTACTTATATACTTATTCAACATTATATTGCCTAATGAAGCCCCCCCCACACACACATATTTGAGCAGGAGGATAGAGTATATCAATTTACAAAATAAATTAACATTCGTCAATAAGTGCATTTACTTTAAATACTTAAGTACATTAAAAATCAAGTACTTTTACTTGAGTAAAATTGAAAAGGAGTACCAAATACTTTTACTGGAGTAATAATTTAATAGGGTATCTGTAATTTTACTCAAGTACTTAATTTGTGACTTTGTGCAATACTGTGTTTAAAGGTCCCATGGCATGAAATTTTCATTTTATGAGGTTTTTCAACATTAATACGAGTTCCCCTAGCCTGAATATTGTCCCCAAGTGGATAGAAATGTTGATCGGTGTAAACCCGAGTTCTGGCTGTCTCTCTCTGCCTTTGAGAAAATGACAGGCCAGACTAGCCAATCCTGAAGTCTCCTGGTTTGACGTCCAAGCAGGAACGGTTACCTCCCACTGCATGAAAAGTGGGATTTTCGACCCCGTAAACGCCTGTGTACTCCCGGAAATCTCCCTAATTTTCGGCAGTTTTCGACAATTTAGAGGCAGCGAACGTCGCGTTCGTCTGTGCCACAAATTGTCGTAAACAAACCATGACGTAGGTAGAGAGGTGCGACACCTCTAATTAGCATATGAATAGCAGCGAAACCAGAGAGTCAACGGCCTGACTTGAATTTACTCACTCACTATTGGCTGAAGCCACTACATTTAAAAAAGAAAAATCCCTCGTGATTGGTTGGCAGATCACTGCAAACCAATCATTATTGGTCACCCTGGCTCATTATAAATGTAAACCCCAATAATAATAATAAATATATAATTTATGTTGTAATAATTTATGTTTTATATTAATGTTATTGTGCTATGAACTACACTATTCATACCATCAAGGAATATATGGGAAAATTTGCCCGGACCGTGCAGTTTATTCAAAGTAAGAGCTTATAAACACACAGCTGTTTATTCAAAGAAAGAGCTTTATTGTCAAACACACAACTATGTACAGTGCAGCAGTAATGTATCTTATGTTGTCCTCCAAAAACGTCAAAAAGAAGCGCCCAAAACATTCGGGAAACATAGGCGTATATGGCGGTGGCCGCACAATCCATCCAGACACCCCGTCAACAATGCCGCCTTCCTCCTCAGATATGAGTTCAATGGTCGCGCACTTCCAGTCCATCTCATTCTCACCCAGCACACTTTGTCTTGCTTCCAGCAACTGTAATACAATCCATAAAGACAATAAGTAACCTGAAAAATACTCACATTGACAAAAAACGGATCTAATATAATAAATCTTACCCTTTTTCTTCTTGATCGACTCCGAGCTAAACTTCGCAGTTTCCGCCTGCTATGTAAGTTCAGGTTGTTTGTATCTGAAGCTCCGGCGTGTCGATTCATAATACGTCTTACAGGCAGCTGGAAAACAATTACATGAGACTGGTATTAATAAAAACAGTCACGGTAAAATGAAACAAGGAATGAGAAAAACATTAGACGTTTTACTTACACACAATGTCGTCATGGTCTGTGGTTAAATCTGGACACGCGGAAATCTCTCCAAGCAGATAAGAGCTCACGGCTTCGTTATGAGGCGAGGATAGTCTGTGTAAACAAAATGTGCAGTTTTAAGCTCGGATCTATTAACGCATCCATTTCCTTATACAGCTGAATAAAAGCATATTCTTTACATCGTTACGTTACATTACCCATGCTCTGGTTCATAGCGCCTGCAGTTTGCCTCAGATTTGTGAAGATGAAGACAGCCTCCTGAAAATGAGTCCAAAAAGTTGGCCGCGTGCATGCAGAGTTGAAGACGGCGTCCTTTCATTGTTGATCACGAAAAAGGAAAGCAGCAAAAAACATAGGAAATGTAAAAAAAAAAAAAAAGTTTAAAGCTCGTCTTCTACGCGTCATGGCCTCGACCTCGCACGTGATTGGACTAGGGCTCTACTATGGAACACGCCCGGGGCCAAATCTCTTTATACGAAACGCGTGACTTGTGACCGTGTTAACACGCACTGTTTGTCCGCGTCAAGCAGCAATTTTTTACGTGTTTCTTTTGTATGTGTAGACACGCACATTCTGGTCGTGTAACAGGCATACACGCAGTCGACGCACAGTTTTAACATGTTAAGAAGATACATTTGAACGTGTTTCTTAACGCGCACATTCTGTACATGTCGAAGTGTAATATTTTTTTTTTTAAGTAGACTTACCTTTAGATGTAGCCTAGGCTACATACATATTAATATAAGATATTAATTAATTGCTTAACTGACTACTGTGCTGGAGTAAAGTAGCCTAATGTTACAATGTATATTAAGTAAATGCTTAATATTATACAATTATTATAATTTATCTATATGGGTTATTGTTTGTTTTTTAAAGTTAGGCTATATATAATTTCTAAAAGTATATATAGGCTAATTTACACAGCACATATTTATAACTGAAAACACACACACACACACAACTTTATTCACTTTCACATAATAATGTTTTTGTAATTTGGTGTTTAGTTTGTTGTATAGTTTGTTTATACTGTTCTGTCTCTGTTTTGTTTCCAGGAACATCTGATGAGTGCTATAATAAAATGACTTCATTATATTTAAAATATGTTTTGATATTCATTTTATTTATATTATTAATATTTTATTTACCCATAAACGTGTCTTTAGGAAGCCACAAGTTATAGAGACAAGAATAACTTTTGCCATTTAAATGCCACATTAATTTACTGAGGACCCATACAGCCAATGATCATGTGTGAAAACACTTATACATAAATTGATCACTTAGAAATCAAAACTAAGGTTTGAGAAAGAAAGAATATGCATACAACAAAATATATTGTTTCATAGCAGCTTCAGTAACAAGTTCAAAACAAATTCTGCTGTAAACCGGCTCTAACAGGCCAATATAGTGTCAATATTCAGCTCAAGTGACTTCAGTGTTGATTCAGTTCAGTTGATTTCAGTTCAACTGTAAAATTCTTCAGTTGTGCATATTTGTGTGTAGTTAGATATATGCAAAAACAACATTTTTGGAAGAGTTAAAATAGTTTTGCACAAAGTGTTGCTTTTGCAAGCGATGTCTGATGTTTTGCATGTTTTGTGTTTTGTGTGTAGAGTTACAAGAAATGGAGCCATATTTTCAGAAATTGTATGTAAGCAATTAGAAAAAACTGTAAATGAATCCAGTTTATTTTAGTTCAGGACTCATAGTCCAGGTGTTAGTAATCTGTGCTTAATCTTTGTTCCAGGCAACAATTTTTTAACTCACGATTAACTAGATTAAGGCCTACTCTTGGCATAATTTAAACCCTGTCCAGGAAACCACCTCTTAAAAATCTGCATTGATAATTCATAAAATGTGGTGTGAGCTCAATTTAAATGACAATTACAGAAAAACACAATATGAATTAACTATTAACACACAAACTTGTACTTTTCACATTTATGATTAATAGCCATTTAGAAATCTTTCACAGTGCAGGGTGGAAAAATTAATTTTGGTATGTAAACTGTATGCTTTACTTGATTTATTTGTGTGCTTTGGTTCATTGTCTTGTTGCATTACATAACCTCTCTAAAGGTTGAAGACATGAACTGCTGTCCTGTATTTTGTTTTTTTTACATAACATTGGTTATTGCTAATGACATACAGAGTAATTAATCTACACTGTGAGCCCGGACAAGTTGAATCTACTTAAAAAATTGGAGCAAACTGGTTGCCCTAAAAATTTAGTAATGTGAACTAAAACGAGTACATTTAACTTAAATTTAAGTTAACATTTTAACTTAAACTTTAAACTTGTTTTAGTTAAAAAAATTCAGAACCTAGATAAAACTCCCCCTGCTGCTACTCTGATTTGCATTTGTGTAGCTCACAGCATGTTCATTTACATGATAAAGCCTCCCCTAGAATTAAGGGGAATCATGGGGGGACAACTGCCAAGCAAGGCCCACGTCAATTTCCGACAATTTACGGCAGTTTTCGGTGTTGCCTGCAAATTGCCGTGCACAGTCGTAAACCTGAAGTTCCACGGCAATCTGCAGTGCCACATACTGACGAAAATCCCACTTTTCATGCAGTGTCCCTTTCCTCCGCCCAGAGAATCTGGCACGCCCATGTAAACGCTCGAGAGATCATTGCTTGTGAACGAATGAACGATGGCAGTTTCTCAGTGTTTGGATGTACATATGAAAACAGAAGTGTTTTTTCAGTTCCTTCTGATCTGTGATCAGTGATTTCTGATGTGTAGATAACTATTTATTATTCGTGCACACTCAGCGGCTTCTCTCTCTCCCGACAGAACGGTGTTTACTATCTTGTGAGTCAGTGTTTTTGTACGTCCTCGTCGCGTCTATCTGTTCTAAAATGTGCATACAGTAGTTTCTGCTCAACATCAGCAGACTCACATCTTTAGAGATAAACCTCACACGCCGAAGCTCAGGCTGCACTGGCCGGTCGGCCTTCAACATCACCGACCCCCAGTACTGCATCTGGCCCACAGCGGAGGCGCCTTACGCGGCACGAGATTAAGCAGACGGGGGGTAAGCGTGAGAGTATCCGGCTAGGCTAGCCAGCTTTCCCCACAATAAACTGGATTACATTCAATTACTGCTGTTGTGTCTTTGTTTGCGCTGTGTACTCAATGCGCGTCACTGACGCCTTTCATATGATAGGAAAATATCTAAAAAATAATGCTATTTTCAACACTTACTCGTAACTCGTTCATCTCGACAGCTGTAATGGTACTTTGCATGTGTTACAAAGTTGGTAATAATGATGAAGACGGACTCGGTGTGACTGGGACTCGTGTTTATTCAGAACTCTCAGATACAAACACAATAAAATCGCTGACTGACAGCGCGCTCATAACTCAGTAGTTACTATAAATAACTTTGTTAGCAATCGCTCCGTCTCCGTGATGTCCGGTTCGCGAACGAATCATTCTTTTGAATCGGTTCTTTTTAGTGAATCGAATCAGTACACCAAATCGGACTGAATCGTTCTAAACGGTTTGCGTCTCCAGTCAGCGCTGATCCATAATTTACTAAAGTTACTAACTTTCTGACATGAGTGACAGTCCCTCCGCCTAAAAATAGACTAATAACCTGAAGTATATGCTGTAACTACAACAGTTCACTGAACTGAGACTGACAGAACTGATGTGAAGTGAACTCAGGTCCATCCGTCTCTCTGGCAGCAGCTCGTGCCTGCTCGTGCCTCGTAGACCTCGTTAAACCACGCCCCCTCCACTCATTTCAAATGCAAAGATGTCAGCCAATCACAACAGTGGGCGTTTTTACTGAAGTCTCACAGCAGACACGCCTCTTGAAGCAGGGCATTCAGCCACAGGGCAAACAGCAGTATAGAAAAAATGCCTTTTATTTCTAAATTATGACATTTTATGATGTAAAAATCATACTAACAATATAAGTACACCTCAGGAAACATTACAAAATAATAGAAAAATGCCATGCCATGGGACCTTTAAGTGAAGTTATTAGTGTATTAGAATATTATTGGGTGACTACCTAAATGGGTCTTTAGCTGTACCACTGAAATTGTATTTATTTGTTTTATGCAACCACCTTTTGTTCTAAGCCTTCTTTATTCACAACTAGGGGTTGAACGACTTCTGATTTTTTGAAGTCGACATTTGTGTTATGAAAGTCGAGTCTATGTGACTATAGTCGCTGATGACGTCATTAATGAGTAAATAAGCCTGAACCTCAAGCGGAGACTTGAACGCAGGTTGCCCACAAGGCTATTGCTCCTACATAACAGATTATTTTTATCAGTTTGTTTGTCTGTGGGTCGTTATTTTTTCTCACATATTTCTTCTTGTTCTAAAACAGATACAGATAAAGTAGCACAGTAAGATAACATGCACTGTTTAGTAAGATAGCACTGTTTATCATGTTCACTGTCATGTTTCTCAGTTGTCATGCACTTCCTGGTCTTGTCATGTGATTCCCTTACCCTCATGTGATCCTGCCATGTGTTCTTGTCATGTCATGTCATTGGTTCATTGTTCACAAGTGTCCCTTGTCCTGTCATTAGCCCATGTGTAATTAGCCCTCATGTTTGCTGTGTGTCTTTGTCTGTTATTGAATGTGTAACCCGCTGTGTTGGTGAGTGTTTCTTTTGCCATGCCATGCACGCCACGCCACGCCAAGCCAAGCCAAGCCAAGCCAAGCCAGCAACGTTTTTGTTTTATGTTTTGGATTTTGGTTTATGTTTGGATTTTGTAAATAAAGAACTGCACATGGGTTCAGCAACTTTCCTTCTCAGTGGATTTATGTTACAATTACAGCCTCCCACACATTTATATTTTCTTGAAATGCTTTTTTACATCATGGATAAGTCTAGCTAAGACACCATCATAATGGCGTACACCTAACCAGTGGGGCCACTCTATCATTTTGAGGTGAGTTTTCACTGTTATAAAATAATTTGATAGAGTATTGACACTTAATTACATTTTAATGACAAATTCTACTTGTACCACTGTAGTTTAGGTCAAGGGAAATATTCATGACATTTAAAATATATTTATTTATAAAATAATTTGACAGACTATTAACACTTAATTTTGATAATATTTAATATTTTAATACTTAAGTTTGATAATTAATCTGCTATGTCATGTTTATGACTGGTTATGTTGTCTTGGTAATGTCAAGTTGTCATAATAAGACATCTCAAATAATGTAATCTTTGCATTAAAATCGACATAATTGAGCGAATGACACTTAATGACAGTTGTCATGAACATGCATAAAAACTCATGTGTCATGTCATGATTTTGAAGGTGTCATGTCAGTCTTATGCACACCCCTTCAAGTAAAGTGTTACCACTTTTGAGTTTCTAAGCTATTTTATTAATAAATCACAGAGCATTGTTGACAATAAATTTCTTCGCTATTGAATGATTCTGTTTATGCGCGTGATCTACACGTGATATGCGCACTACTGTCTATGTGTGTGTATGTTACAAGGCAGCACGCATTAGCTTAGAACGGCGATTTACTCACATGTACAATAAGCTGTTTAAAACGTGAATTCACCTATAAACAGCATCCAGATGGTATAATCAAACATGTCTTGTGGAGCTCATTCAGAGTATGCATTTTTTTTTGTCATTTTAACTGCTTAGAAACAAAGCATAAAAGTGGACTTCAAAGATTTCTTATCCCGTTACACACTCTAGGCCACTAGTCGACGTCAAGCTTAAAGCATCATGGCAAAGCATTAAAGTCGATAAGTTGACTAGTCTGTGTGTAACAGTCACCAGCTCACTCACCCTCAGCACTACACTTCCCATAATCCTCTGTGCTCACCATCTGCACACACTCCACCATCACCCGCACCTGCTAGCAATCACCCTCGTCATCACACTCTGTAGGTGTTTCTCAAACGGAAGGCTGCATCCTATGAAGGCTGCAAATCTCGGCTGCCACATCATCAAACGTCGCTGAAGGCCAACTCAGTTTGAAGGATCCTTGGAAGGCAGCTTTCGATTAGCATCCTTCATTCGGCCAGTTTTGAAGGACACATCTGATGTATTCTTTGCGGCCTTAAATCACCCACAATCCATTGCATGCATTTAATTTTACGAAAATAAAATGATGGAAAACGAGTCAGTACTGAGCTTGTCTGAGTTTATTATGAAATGTAAGACAAAAATAATGTTTTCGTATATGAAAGCATAGATGTTATCTTTTGTTTTGCTGTAAATTATTCCCTAACACTAAACTGACAACAATGTAAGCCACTGGGAGACCGAAGACGGCTAGCATTCACCGTATTGCATTAATAGAAAGCCAGTTAAACTAAAGATTTGTAATACTAAGTATTCTTGAAAATTTTAATTTTAATAGTATTTTCGTGGGGTGGGAACATGTGTGACGTAGCCATGGACCGTCTCATTCTAGTGTTTAATTGCTGAGTAGGACACTAGCCAACAGGCCTCTGAAGGACTGGACTAGGCAGGACGCAGTCTCTGTAGGATGCAGCCCTCCGTTTGAGAAACACCCAGAATTTAAGCAGTCACCTTCCACCTCACAAGTGTCTGGTCTCTTCCTTACTGCACGCAACAGACTCCTACTGATATCCTTACCTGAGACACTTACCTGTTCGTATCATCCTGTCATCTGTCTGCCACTGCCATCCTCGAGGATCCTCTGGTACAGCATCCATCTTCAGTTCAGCTTCTGCAAACAAGAACACGCATTCCGGAGCGCATCTTTAGTATTCAGGCTCACCTGTGTTTCTCCTGCTTCACCACAGACCTCTGCATATATTAAATAAAGTGTTATTGGATTTCACTTGCCATCTCTGTTCTCGTCTGTTGCCTGACACTGTGCAACCCCTATTCAACTGGAGGATTTAGCCAGGATGATTAAATGGGTAATGTTTGTCCAGTAAACCTGAGTAGGTCTCTGGAAAAATTTTTGTGGAGAAGCGGTCATGGTGAGATGATGACACTCCTTCGCTTTGTTATCACTCCATCATAAGCTATCTGATAGAGTAAAAAAAAGATTCAGTTGGCAGTGTTGGAGGGCAGTTGTATGTCTAAGGATGTCCTGCTCCCTTCACATGCCCCTCAAGTGGAGTGGCATTTTCCAGTGGGTCTGTAAGTAGGACTGACACACTAGAAGTAGGTTGCCTTTGACATCTCTCTCTTGCTGCCTAGGATGCTTTCAAGGATGCCTGGTTAATGAGTTATTTTTTTCTAAACTGCAATGCATCCCATTCTCTGATTCGCCTCCCTCCCTGATAATTTTCTGTGGTAAGGATAAATGCTCCCCCTTGGATGGGTGGTGTTACGACATCTTAGTCTGGTCTATAGGGTCAGAAGGAGTAACATTGAGATTATGATAAAATCTTGGAGCGATGGTGGTGGCAAGAGACGAGGCGAAACAAAGTAATGCAAAAATAAGTGATTTATTATACAAAAGTGAAAATAGCAGAACGAAAAGAAGAAAGAAAGCTAAAGGTGAAAAGTAACAAAAAACATCCAAAATGAGATGGCAAACTAAAAGTCAATATTGGCAATATAAAAGAGAAACACAGAGCAGAGCGGAAGGGGAGCAAAGTGGGCTGTCTTGCGTTCATTTTGGCGTCATTTTAAATGCTGGTGGAAAATTGATTGGCAGTGGAGGAGTTGACGTCACGCCGTTTGATAGAAATTGACAGCTTCCCTAGTCAGTAGGAGTTCAGAGAGGACGAGCCTAAGAAAATGACACACTGTAAAAAAAAATCAGGTCTCCAATTGAACATTTTCTAGTGACCGATCACATCTAAATTTTTTAGTTGGCCAAATTGAATTTCTGTGAAATAAATTGCATCAATTCACAGAAATTCAATTTGGCCAACTGAAAAATTTAGATGTGATCGGTCACTAGAAAATTTTCAATTGGAAACCTGATTTTTATTTTACAGTGCAGGGAGAGAGAGAGAGAGTGAGATTTTTGTTCACGGTCAAACCAGTAACACCCCTGTCATATCACAGCCAAATTACTGTGTATCTAAAAAAGGACAGAAAATACAAACATACATCCACAACCCAGTAAGCTGTACAACATTAGAGAGAAATACAGATGGGCACAAAACAGCACAGAAAAATATGTGGCAGCAATGGACCATCCAAAAGTGTGCTCACTCATTGACAACTTCCTCTGCAGAGTTTATCCTCATGATGGAGATGGTGTAAAGCTGGCCGTGGAGAACGTAAATTGTATATTTGATTATTTGGCAACTTTATCTAATCTCAAATCCTCTAAGAAAATCCATAAAACCATAGAAGAGAATGAAAAATGTTTTGATTTACATTGTAAAACAATGAGGAAAAATTTAAGACAATTATCAAATCAAAAACACAGACAACCAAAGATGCAGATTTGCGTCATCAATATTGTGAGGAACTTAAACAGTATAAAAATACACTCAGAAAGAAGAAAGAACAGTACATGCAAAATCAACTCAAAACCATTGAAGAATCTATACATTCAAACAAATTCTGGGACAATTGGAATTCTCTGAATAAAAAACAACATGAACAAACAGCCATACAAAATGAAGACACCTGGAAAAATCACTTTGAACAGCTTTATAGCAAACTAAAAATGAACCCAGAACAAACCCAAATGTATGAAAAAATGATCAATATGGAACATACAATTGGTAAATACCAAAACCCATTAGACTACCCCATCACAGAAAATGAACTGATTGATAAAATCCAGGTACTATACATTAAAAAATCAAGTGGACCAGATGGCATCCTAAATGAAATGCTGAAGAACACAGAACACAAATTCAGATTGGCCTTACTAAAACTGTTTAACTTGGTTCTGAGTGTTGGTCATTTCCCTGACACCTGGAATAGAGGACTCATAACGCCCATATTCAAGAGTGGAGACAAATCAGGCCCGGAACAATTACAGAGGCATCTGTGTGAGCAGTAAACTGGGGAAGATGTTCTAGTTTAGCATCATCAACACGAGACTCATTTCCTTACAGAACACAATGTCCTCAGCAGATTGGATTCTTACCAAATTATAGAACATCAGACCACATCTTCACCCTGCATACCCTGATCGACCAACAAATTAACCAAAACAAAACCAAAATTTTTGCTTGCTTTGTAGATTTCCAGAAGGCCTTTGATTCAATTTGAAGGTCTTCTGTCTAAACTTCTAGAATCAGGTATCGGGGGCAAAACATACAACATCATTAAAACAATGTACTCAAAAAATCAATGCTCAGTTAAAATTGGAAAAAAACAAACAGCGTTCTACACTCAAGGGCGTGGTGTGAGACAGGGCTGCCCACTATCACTGAACCTCTTCAATATATATATCAATGAATTAGCGAAACTCCTAGACCAATCAGCAGCTCCTGGCCTCACACTACATGACTCCTCTATAAAGTTCCTCCTGTATGCGGATGATCTGGTGCTGCTGTCTCCAACAGAAGAGGGTCTACAGCAGAACCTGGACGTCCTGCATCAGTTCTGTCAGACCTTGGCCCTGACCATTAACAGAACTAAAAGTAAAGTACTAATGTTCCAGAAAAGACCCAGATGTCAGGGAAAGAGGCACAATTTCACCCTTGGTATGACCAAAGTAGATCATGCCACCGACTACACATACCTCGGGTTGAAATTCAGTGCAAACGGAAACTTCAACTTGGCCGTGAATGAACTGAAAGAGAAAGCAAGAAGGGCTTTCTATGCCATCAAAAAATCAATTCAATTTGAAATACCAATCAGAATCTGGCTCAAAATATTCCAATCAGTGATTGAACCTATTGCACTATATGGCAGTGAAGTTTGGGGTCCTCTCTTAAATCATGAATTCGACAAATGGGACAAAAATCTGATTGAAACCCTGCATGCTGAGTTCTGTAAGAGTATCCTGAGAGTACAGAGGAACACGCCGAACAACGCATGCAGGGCAGAATTAGGCCAATACCCTCTACTAATACACATTGAGAAACGAGCCATCAAATTTTGGAAACATCTAAAGATGACCCCAACTCTTATCATTTTAAAGCCCTTAAAAACCATGAAGTGAACTCTGAGAAGAGTCCCCTGATTCAGCTGATCCTGGGGCTGCAAACACACACTAACACCACTAACACCAGCCAGCCTCAGGACACTGACACACTCACACACACAATCCGGCCCAACCAAATTATTAAAGCACAAAGAGAAAATGACCTGACCTATTGGACTGAAACAACACAAAAACAAAGTAAACTGGAATGTTATTTGGCCCTAAACAGAGACTACACAATAGCAGAATACCTGAGCGCAGTGAAAAACTGTGAGTTCAGAAGAAGAATGACGAGGTACAGACTGAGCAATCACACACTGACCGTAGAGTCGGGCAGATACAGACAGAACTGGCTGCCCAGAGAGAGCCACATCTGCCCATACTGCTCCACTGGAGAAGTGGAGACAGAGACACCCTTCCTCACCAGCTGCCCAAACTATGAACTAATCAGAAACACTTTTTATCCAGAATTCGAAAAAATTTGCCCCGACTTCGTAAAATAAAACTATAAAACAAAACTTCAATATTTATTAGGTGAAAAAAAGAGAATGTATCCCACTAGCAGCAAGATACACTAATGCCTGCCACAAAAAGAGAGAGGAGTTGACCAATCAGTGATGCGCTAACACACACACACTCGCACAAAAACACACCGAATTCTAAACTGTTCCTAGAATTCTAAATGTTTATTGATTGTTGATTGTTTTTACTTAAAAAAAAAATCTATAATTATATATATATATTTATTATTATTATTATTATTATTATTATTTATTATTATATTTATCTAATGTATGTACATATGTTGATTCTCTGTAAGAATTAGAAATGCTTTGGCAATACATTGCAACAATTGTCATGCCAATAAAGCACAATTGAATTGAATTGAATTGACTTGAATTGAATTGAATTGAATTGAATTGAATTGAATTGAATTGAGAGAGAGAGAGAGAGAGAGAGACTCTATAACTTTTTACTTTTAAAGCCCTTTTAATTTACACCACTTTTCAAAACATTACAAAACTAATATACAAAACACCTAATCAGACACACAAGAAAATTACCAATTAAAAAACATATTTCCAAACTCACTCATTGTCACTAAAGCATCTCTCACACCCCACGATCTGAAAACGTGCCAGACTGGCGCTTAACATTACCTCAGCTCTGCTCAGCTCTTCGTGATGAATGAAATCTGACACTGCTGCGTCTGTGCCGTGACTTTCGTTCGGCTCACTCACACTTTATTGAAAAGACACTTTCAGTTTTTAATTGTAGTGTTTATTCTCTAACTGAAGGAAATTATTTTGAGATCAAAATGACGGTGTACCGAGTGGTCTCGTAGGGCAGCGTAACAAGTGTATTCTGAGAGTATAACATGCTGTATGTTAAACGCTCTGCAACGCACCCCCCGTCCCAAGGAAGGCTGAACAGAGCAAGTACCCCAGACCTGCAATCCGGATGAAAATAACAGCGTTTCCTCGGCATCGCGGCAACAACACTCCAGCCTAACTATACCACAACAGCGCCGCGATACAAAATGGCCTCACCCCCCCTTATTTAATATTCTCGGATGAGGGGTTTATGTAAATATTGAGCCTGTTGATGTCACCAACCCTGGAGGAATGTATGTAGTCGCCTGCTGGCCGTTTGCTGTAGTTCTTAGAAACTGATTTCTTTAAAAGCAAATATCTCCCTTTGCTTTAAACTTTGAACGTTGTAACTTTGCAGATGTTGTTTATGCTCAAGCAGCAACATTACACGCTAGCTAAAGTTAGAATAGTGAAATCGTGGTTTACCACCCCTTTAAAAATTGTCAAAGTATCCGTTTGAGCTCAAGAATTTGTTCAGCTGATTGAAAACAACTTTTTCAATGATCTTGTCTATGAAAGGAAGATTTGAGATTGGTCTGTAGTTGCTTAATATGGTGTTATCCATGTTTCTCTTTTTTAGGAGGGGCTTAACTACTGCGGTTTTAAGCGAGTTTGGAAAAGTCAGAAAGAAGTGAGGAGTTTACCATTTCTAGGAGATCTGCTTCTAAAGAGTTAAACACCCTTTTGAAAAACGAAGTGGGGAGTGTGTCAAGGGCGCAGGCTGATGTTTTAAGGTGCTGTACCGTTTCTTCTAAAATTTTACAGTCGATTTCTTCAAAATAAGACATAATGACTAATTTCTAAAATTGTGGACGAGTCTGTCTGACCTCAGCATAGCATGAAGATATACTGATTGCCTTTCTGATATTATTGATCTTCTCAGAAAAAAAGGAGGCAAGCTCATTGCATTTGCTTTCAGAGAGCAATTCACTGGGAGTGTGATTTTTTTTGTGGGGGGGGGGGGGGGGTTGTTAGTCTCTCGACAGTAGCAAAAAGAGTGCGCGTGTTGTTTATGTTTCTGTTTATAATATTTGAGAAGAAGGTCTGTCTTTTGCCTAGCTCCACATTTGAGGCATGAAGGCTGTCTTTATAGATGTTATAATGGACTACAAGTTTTGTCTTTCGCCACATGCATTCATCTTTCCTGCATTTTCTTTTCATACTTTGGACTGCTGTTGTGTTTCTCCAAGGTGCTTTAGGTCTACCATTCTTTTTCCTGACTTTCTCAGGAGCAATATCATCAATTACATTTTTTACTTTTGAGTTAAAGGAGTCAAGGAGAAAATCAACAGAGTCTGCGGATATGCTTGGTGTCAGACATATGGCCTTCATAAATAGTACACTAGTTTTCTCATTTAAGCATCTCTTTTTGACAGAGACAGATCTAGCTTCAATGGCAGGAGAGATCGATATATCAAAGAAAATACAGAAATTATCAGACAGTGCCACATCCTTAATAACTATCAATGAAATGTCTAGAGTGTGTCCACAATCATGTGTGGGTCCGTGTACATGCTGAGTCAAATGTTTCTTCTCTGTTCAAAAGTGTTAAGAACAGTCATGAGATATTTTGT
The DNA here is from genome assembly GCF_949357685.1 of Gobio gobio. Classification (NCBI taxonomy): domain Eukaryota; kingdom Metazoa; phylum Chordata; class Actinopteri; order Cypriniformes; family Gobionidae; genus Gobio; species Gobio gobio. The sequence continues at coordinate 26,740,275 of NC_137114.1, forward strand.
TGTACTGGATTCAGCATTGTCAATGTGAATGTTAAAATCCCCAGCAATAGCAAAGCAGTCAAACTCAGAGGAGATTGCTGATAACAGCTCTGTAAAGTCATCCACAAAGGCTGGAGAGTATTTTGGAGGCATGTAAATGATGATAAGTAGAATGCGTGGAGCACCTTTTAACACAATACCCAGATATTCGAGAAACGGGTAATCACCAACTGACACTTGCTTACACTGATAGACATCTTTAAATAGTGCAGCAAAACCTCCACCTCTCCTAACCGCTCTGCAGACACTCATAAAAGTAAAGTTAGGAAGGGCTGTTTCATTGAGGACTGTTGCACTGCAGCTGTCTTCTAGCCACGTTTCATTTAGAAGCAAACAATCTAGGTTGTTTGTAGTTATTAAGTCATTGACTAGAAGTGATTTATTTGTAAGTGAGCGGATGTTTAAAAGTGCTAACTTAACAGTCTTACTTATTGTCCCCACGGTAATATTAGTTTGATGTGAAATAGGCAGCAGATTAGATTGGTTTGCCATACGGCTGGAGAGGGGCTTAGATTTTCTATCACGTAATAGAACAGAAATAGAGAAAGCAACAGGCACACTGGGTTCCCGCTTGTTCTGTAAACATTTGATAGAGTTACTGTTATCATGGACCCAACACACATCACTGAGAGCTGGTATCAGTTGTTTTTGGTTCACCTACAACAGATGGAGGAGGGTGTGGGCCCTGGCGTTGTGATCGAAGAAATCTCACAGGAGGAGGCGGAGGGCGAGTTGGGCCCACAGGCTTTGGTGGTCGCTGCTTTTTGGTTGATATTTGGGGACTCACAGAAATAGAGTGTGATAGTCTGATTCCAGCATAAACAAGATCCTCCATTCTCTCTGAGAAGCTCAGAAGCGGGGAAGCCGGAGAGAGGAATAGCATGTCTGGTGAAGGGGGCTGTTGCTCTGGTGTTACTGGAGGCTGTGGTATGTTGTCCTGGCTTCCCTGGCTGTTTTCCATAAAGTCATCCTTGGGTGTTGAATCTTGAAGCAGTTCTAATCCGTCACGGTCTGTCTGTAGTGAGCTCTGAGGGTGGGGCTCCATGAGTGTGTCCATGAGCAGTGGTTGTTGTGGCTGCGTGGTGTTATCATTGTCCTTGTGGGATGTGTTAGCTGCATGTCCATTCAGATGCTGAAATTAAGTCCTGTGGTCATTCATTGTGTGGTCATTCAAACATGTCCAGGTGTGTGTGCACCATTCAGGTTGAGTGGATTGACACACACTGATGAAGGATGATGGAGGGAGAAGTAGATTATGACGTAGCGCCGGGGTTCGGGAATCCATGAAATGCACACTTAAGCCCCATTTTGAGCACTACGCCGAGACCTAAAGCACGATCAATGTAGAATCCAACAGCTCAGACACGCGCGTCTTCCTCTGATTGTAAACAAATCGCTTCTGGGTCATCTGTCCGAACGCTGGATCTGCGTCATATTCTCGCGCATGCGTCGTGGAGGCACACACGGAAGGCAGTAACAAGTTGGAAAAAGGTGTTATTTAGATTTTTTTTGCTCGACCTTGAGCGCCAGTTAGCATCAGTGTTAGCTGCTGGCTGATTTGATCTGTGTCCGATCACATTTGGGGATTTCTCACCCACATTCAACACGTTTGGGGGTTCCTCACCCACATTCAATAATACTTAAAATCTGTTCTCAAGATGTATAGGTGGTGGTAGGGGTCTAGAGGATTGTTGATAATCGTGACAATCTGTTGTCTCGAATGCCTTTAGGTCTCGCTCCCTGTATGTGCCATCGATTAGTGTGTTGATCAGTTAGAGCTTGTTTCTCTACCCTCATTTTGGCCTGTTTAGGATCACTAGATTCATGGGACTCACCGGCTGGATGATGAGGGCGTCCATGACGAGGCTCTGATGTGTGTTCAGTCTAGTTTGGTAGTCCCGCAAGTAACTTTGTTTCCAGAACTGCAATACTTTGTAGAAGTCTGTGGCAGTTTGTGCCTCATATAGATTCTTCAGATAGAGGAGGCATTTTCTTTCTTATCCTTTTGAATGTAGGCAGCTGTGTTTTCCCTTCTCCGGAATGTAAGCTGATGGCTGCTGTCGGTGGGAGGTTGGTTGGATAAAAATTCCCCTTTTTTGTAGTTTTCCAGTCACCAAGAGTTTCTAGTTTTAGCGTAGTTTAGAGTCAAGCTTTATCGTTTGAACACTGTGCTGATTTTCTGTAGTTAAAATTAGGAGATAAAATATAAAAAGCGATAGAGCAAAGCGCGGAGCAGTAAGCTGGAACGTCCGAACAGTAGCTAAGCAGGAAGCAGGAAGCAGGAGCAGGAACAGGACAAGATGGAAGAAAGTGCTGACCAGGGTGCTGGACTGCATTTTGTTCCTCGCAGAGAGAAACATACCTTTAAGAGTTAAAAATGCCCTGATCGGAAATCCAAGAAATGGAAACTTTATTGAGGTAAATTAAGCTTTTAGCCCGTTATGACACTGTCATAGCTCAGCACATCCCAAAAATATAGACATAAAAAAAGTGTACTTCATATTTATGTTGGTGTACACAAAATTAATTCTTAAAATGCATCGCAGATTATGGAGTTTGTTGATTGTAGGAAATGGAACACAAGGAACGAAGATGAGGAATCAGGCGTGGAACACAAGGAACGAAGATGAGGAATCAGACGTTGGATGCTCAGGTGAGGAACGGGTAAGGAGTCCAAGTACGTATGACGAGACCAGACACTGTGGTGAAGGGAGTGAGTGTTTATGTAGTGTCCGTGATGATGAGGTGCAGGTGCAGTGTAATTAATATTCAGGGGATTGTGAACGAGTGGGTGTAGTGTGGAGATCTGGTGATGATGCATGTGCGTTGGTGGGCGTTGGCTGTGACTCTGTGACAGTACCCCCTCCTCCATTGGCGGCTCCTGACGACCGGATGGGGCGACAACGCTGAATAACTCGACCCAGAGGAGCAGGACGGTCCGGATGGAATTGGAGTGAGGAGCGAGGGGTCAAGGATGTCATTACGGTTGACCCAGGACCATTCCTCTGATTCCTACTAATCACCTGCACCTGCACCGCATCATCACGGACAGTCAATGAGATATTCGATATGGGGACCCCATCGTCAGGAGTCAAGGATCGCCCGTACCCGGTAGATGGCTTCGTCCACCATGACGTCAGGAGGTGGAGGTACCGCATCGTCATCAGGATCTGTGGAAGGAGAGGACAAGGGTTCAGTGTGGGGTTTCAACAATGACACATGGAATGAAGGTGAGATACGGTACTGTGCTGGGAGGTTGAGAAGGTAGGTGACTTTGTTGAGCTGCCTCTGTATCGGGAATGGACCTATGTACCGGGGACTCTGCTTACGGCAAGGCAGTTGGAGACGGATGTCCCGTGTTGAGAGCCACACCTTCTGGCCAGGTTGATAAAGAGGAGTGGGACCCCTTCTGGTGTCAGCTTGTCTCTTGTGTCTCCGAACTGCATGCTGGAGATGGACATGAGCTGAGTCCCACACTCTCTTGCTCTGCTGGAACCAGTGGTTGACAGCTGGAACCTCTGAGGGCTCACCCAATCAGGGGAATAGAGGAGGTTGGTAGCCCAGGATACACTGAAACGGGTGAGCCCTGTGGTAGTCTGCCGGAGGGAATTTTGTGCATACTCAGCCCTGGGTAGTTACTGGCTCCAGCTGTCCTGGTTCCGGTGGCAATATGACCTCCGATTTCATGGATCTTGCGCTCAGTTTGGCCGTTGGTCTGCAGGTGATATCCAGATGACAGGCTGACTGACACTCCTAGGAGCTTGAAGAAGGCATTCCATACTCAGGAGATGTCCTCTGGGATGCCAAAGTGATGGAACACATTGTGGAATAGGGCTTTGGCGGCTTCGAACACTGTGGGCAGGCCTTTGAGGGGGATGAGCTTACATGCTTTGGAGAAACGCTCCACGATTACCAGTACACAGGTGAAGTTATTGGAAGGTGGTAAGTCGGTCATGAAATCTATGCCCAGGTGTGTCCACGGCCGGTGAGGGATAGGTAACGGGACCAGTTTTCCTTCTGGGAGCCTCCTAGGAGTGTTGGCAACAGCGCAAACTGAGAAGCATCTGATGTAGCGGGAGACATCCTGAGGCATGGAGGGCCACCAGCAGTGTTGCCGCAAGAGCGAGAGGGTACGAGTGCTGCCTGGGTGTCCAGAGCCCAGAGACGTGTCAGCTAAGTCCATGAGGGGCTGATGGTGGGCTGGTGGAACATAGAGAAGCCCCTCAGGACCTCCCGGCGGAGCAGGTTCGGCGTTGTTATCCTGGGCGATGCGCTGGTTGATGGACCATTGGATAGGCCTTACAATCATGGCTGGAGGGAGGACAGGTTCTAGATCAAAGCTCTCAGGATCGGGCTGATATAAACGGGATAAGGCGTCTGCCTTGCAGTTCTTGGTTCCGGGCAGGTAGGAGACCGTGCAGTGGAATCGAGTGAAGAAGAGGACCCAGCCGGCTTGACGAGGGTTCAGTCTCTTTGCGTCACAAAGTTATTCTAGATTATGATGATCGTGATTACTTCGAATTGGTGGTTAGCTCCCTCAATCCAGTGTCTCCACTTCTCCAAGGCTAGCTTAATGGCCAGCAGTTCTCTGTTTCCAATGTCATAGTTCTGCTCAACCGGGGATAGCTTCTTGGAGAAGAAGGCACATGGATGGAGTCGTGATGGATCACCCTGCCACTGGGACAGCACCGCCCGACCCCCGTAGAAGAGGCGTTGACTTTGACAACGAAAGGGTGATCTGGGTTTGGATGAAACAAGCATCGGGTGGTCTGGAAGGCTTCCTGGAGCTGATGGAAAGCTTCTCGGGCAGATGGAATCCAGGACAGAGACTTGGGCCGGCCTTTGAAGAGCGAGGTGAAGGGTGCACTGAGCAGACTATAGTTGTGGATGAAGCGACGATAGAAGTTCGCAAACCCCGGGAATCGTTGGAGCTCCTTCATGGTAGTGGGTAAGGGCCAGCTGCGGATGGTCTCCACCTTCCTCTGGTCCATCTGCATGCTGTGTTGATCGATGACATAACCCAGGAACTGCACGGAGGTGATATGGAACTCACACTTCTCCAGCTTGAGGTACAGGGGGTGTTGGCGTAGCTTCTCAAGGACCTGGGAGACGTGTTGGCGATGTTCGGCCAGGTTCCGGGAGAAAATGAGGATGTCATCCATGTAGACCACTACAAAGCGGTGGAGGAACTCCTGGAACACCTCATTCATATAGTTTTGGAAGACGGAAGGAGAGTTGGACAGGCCATATGGCATGACCCGGTATTCGTAGTGATGGTGTGATGAAGGCAGTCTTCCACTCATCCCCGCAGCGAATACGAATGAGGTTGTATGTGCTCCGCAGGTCCAGCTTGGAGAAGATACGAGCTCCTCGCAGCTGTTCCAGAGCTGCCTGGAGCAGAGGAAGGGGGTAGTTGAAGACCTTACAGTCTGGGAGTTAAGGTGGCGGTAGTCAATGCAAGGAAGAAGAAGCTTGAAGCGGCAGGGGACGTAGATGTTCAGATGAACCGTTGGTGAAGGTTTTCTGGCACGTACTCCTCCATGGCCTTCTGTTCCTGGATGGACAAAGGGTACACTCTACCCTTGGGTAGAGTAGCCCCAGGCAGCAGGTCGATGGCGCAGTCCCATGGCCAATGAGGTGGTAGCTGCGTTGTCAACCACTTGCTGAACACATCCTGGAACGCCTGGTATTCAGGAGGAATGTCCATATGGTGACTGTGTTCAGGACATTCGATGAAAGTGGAGAGGAGAGGAAGAGCTTCGGAGTAGGGAGAATAAGGTCGGGGAATCACAGAAGATTTCTTGATTGGAGATGAACAGTTTTGTAGACATTCATCGCTCCACTTAAGGATCTCACCCGTGCTCCATTGGATGTCCGGTTGGTGTTGTGTGAGCCAGGGGCGTCCGAGGATGATGTCCTCTGTGGAGCCCTCCAGCACCATGAACATGATCTCCTCGTGGAGACAGCCGATGCGGAGCGTCAGCGTGGGGGTGTAATGCCGGATGTGGTCACGGCCCAGCGGTTTTCCTGTTTAGCATGAAGATCCTGTTGGCAGCGTTTACGACGGACGACATGTTGACATTGATGAGAACAAAGTACCTAATATAGAGGAATCATTTGTTGGATTCAGCGCAGTTATTGAAACAACAGGGCAAGGACTTGCAGAGACTTTAACTGCCACATTGGAAAACCTAGAGATTGACCTATATGAACTGTTGCAGCCAAAGTTACACTCTAAAAAAAGAGTGTCGTAATCATAGAGGAACCACTTTTGGTGCTATATAGCACCATATCTTAACATGTTCTGTATATGGTTGCGGTGCTATATAGCACCTTAGTCAAAGAACCGCTGAAGAACCACTGAAGCACCAAAATTGGTGCTATATAGCACTTAAAAAGGTTCCCCTATGATTACGAGCCAAGATCAATTTTTGGTGCCATATAGAACCTTTTTTTTTAAGAGTGTATGATAAAAGATCAAATATGAGAGGAATTTACAGAGGAGTGCAAGCTTTGATTTTGGAAAAGAATCCAGATGCGTTGTTTATGCTATGTGCGAGTCACAGCCTTAATTTGCTATTGTGATGCTGCCTCATCAAACAGAGCATGTTTGGTTTTTTTTCGGAACTGTTCAAAGACTGTATACTATGTCTGCATCATCAGTGAAACGCTGGGACATTCTGAAAAACTTTGTGCACTTGTGAACATTAAAACCCTTCAGCGAAACGAGATGGGAGGCAAAACTTGCCTCGGTCAAAGCTCTGAGGTATGCGTAGCAATCTCGGTGGTGTACTCGATGCTTTGGAAAAACTTGAACATGAATCTAAAGATGGCAAAATTTCCTCAGAGGCACATGCACTGTCTAATGAAATACAAACTATGAACTTTATGACTTGTCTTGTTATTTGGAATGACATGCTGACCGAAATCACATGCGGCAGAACCACCATGCAATCTGCCGACGTTTCGCTGGATACAGCAGTTTTTTTAAATGACAACCTGAAAAGGTTCTTTTCCTAGTACAGAGGTGATGGGTTTGAAAAGTCTGTGTCAGATGCTCGTCTTTTAGCAAATGAATGTGATGCCTCTACAGAGTTCGCACAGAAGCACATCAGAAAGCGCAAAGCATTTCACGATGAAGTGAATGCTGTCAAACCAGGCCACCAGGACGCCCAACTTCATTTCAAACAAACAGTGTTTTATGTAAATAAGCTTTTATGTAAATAAATAAAAAACTACTTAACTTCTCTTTTTTTAAATAACAAGACTGCAGATTTAAAACTGCTATTCCGTTTGTGTTTAAGCCTTTTGCGGTGTTCAGCCGCTTTAATGGATTTTATAATTCTTTATTTTTACTGCCTAGATTGTAACATCTTAAAACTGTTAAAAAATATTTTAACTGTTAAAAATAATTTTTTAATGATTCAATAAAAAAACAAAACAATGAATGTAAAATAATGAGGGTGTCACAGACACGTCAGGTTCCACCCTCCACCAATCACAGCACACTCCTTCCCCAGAGTACTGATCACCATCACCTGCACCTCATCACCACACTCATCACCAGCACTATAAGACTCACAACCACACAGCACTCCACGTCCGGTCTCGTTCGCATATACTACAGGCTATGTTTACCTCAAGGACTCCGCTACAGATACTTACCTGTCTCCAGCGTGTCTCCCTCCTTCCGTGTTCCTTGTCTGCTGTGTGGGTGTGTTCCCGTCTGTCCCTCAGTACTCCAGCGATCTCCAGGCTCCAGCGTCCGTCCATCTACAAAACAAAAGACAGTAACTCTCTCTCTCGTATCACCTTCTAATCTACCAACAACCGGTTAACTCACCTGTTCCACAACACCTGCTCTATTGTGGTCTAATAAACTACCCTTACCTGTGTTAACATCTGTGTCTGCCTCCTGTATACTTGTAACAGAGGGTTGTTAGTTTAGACTTTTTAGATTAAAACTATCCTACGATATCCAGCGATAGATGGAAACAGGGTTTATATATATATATATATATATATATATATATATATATATATATATATATATATATATATATATATATGTATGTCTATGTTAACTGAAACTAAAATTAAAACCGTAAAAAAACATTTTCGTTACTTGAAATAAAATAAATGTTAGGCTACTCTAAATAAAATATTTCCATGTTATTTCAAATAAGATAAATGTTAACAAATACAGTATTTCAATTTCTTATAAAAAAAACATTAATGTGGAAGAAGGGGGCCCAAAATTCTGTCTTGCATACCACCCTTAAAAGTCTTGGTGCCCCTGCTTACAAGCATGCATTGGCCATATATTACTTTTTTAATTTTTTGTAAATTGTTATTTGGAGTGCAAAACTTCTCCTTACATTACTTAGCTGTGGAGTTTCTGAGTGTTGATTTGAATTCATCTCTTTTGGTCAGTTTGAACGAGTCATCTCTGTCTGATTCACTCTCAGTTTCTACAATTGAGCCCTGTAAAAGGTGGTCTGAAAAGTTCAAACAATTCCCTAGTTCAAAACCTTGTTTTGTTCTGAATGAATCATGAATGACTTGACTGAATGAATGGTCTGCTAACTCACTCATAAAGACAGCCCCTTGCCGCCACTTACTGGCTCAACAATTTAAAATAGCTGAAAAATTCTTACTATTGTTTCTCAATACCAGGTACATCAATATTTAATATTTAAAATATAATGTTACTGTTCATTCATATTTAATGATAGCCATGATACAAGCATATTTAATGAACAAAAATGGCCATGATACTGGACCAATATAAGAAGTTTGCACAATAAAACACATTGATTCAAATCTTCAAACGCATCACTCTAGTACAGCATTAAAGTTAAATAAAAAATATAAAGTTATTAAACTTAACCTCAGCCAGGAAAAATTTGCCCAGAAGCAAATAATAGATTAATGAGACCAAAGACTGCCTGTTAAATATACCCAAAATGAATTAGCTCATGTTTAACTACTACAGAGACATCAGGGGCCTATACCATGAAACTGGTTTAGCTGGCTAGCCAGATATGTTTAAGCTTAGTTTGTGCCAATCCTGGGTTTTGGGTACCATTAAAGTGGTTTGGCTTTTAGCCGTGTTCATCTCCATAGTAACTTACGCTCCACGGCTAACCTGCTCCAGGGCAGGTTATGTTCTGGATAACACATCTCAAACTGAAATTAGACCAATCAGCTGTGAGCAAAGTGACACGCCTCTGATGCAATAAAGTCACTCCCTCTGTTTCTACTCCAAATTAAAGGTCACTATAGCAAATGGTTTTTAAAGACTAAAGCGTCTGGCTTTTAACAATGCTTATTTATAATAATACTTTTGAATGATTTAGATATCATTTATGTAATTATACCCTTATATATTTTAGTTAATCAATCATTAATAGGCACTTAGTTAAAATTTATATTAATAGCCTATATAAAGGTCATACAAATAAGCTTTAAAATCAATAAATAAAGCTATAAAAATGACTACATGTGATCTTAAATGTTCAATACTCTCTATATATCAACTAAACTAACTTCATAACTTTTACTTGCATTGACGTATAAGATATTTCTTTAAGTTACCCTCTTTCATAGACAGCTCTTTTCTTCCTGTCTATTTGTTTCAATTCTTAATATTTTTCAATCATCTAATATTCTGCAGAAGAGAGAAATGAATCTCAGTTTCACTGATCCACAGCATGTGATTGGCTATTCACTACTGATGTCACAGCTAAACTCCTAAACTCAGGATCAAAGCCTGAGTTGACAGAGAAAGCTGATGATCAGCATCATGGGACCAATAAAGCCTGAATAGATTGGTTTGGTTTTGTCAACTCAAAACTAATCCTGTAACCCTGAGTTTGTTAAACTACCATCATAGTACAGGCCCCAGACCAAGAGACAAATGTCAGAAGGACTTGCTGAGATGATGTTGTTCCCGGTGGGGTACATGAGAACTAATTTTCCAAAGTAAAGTACATATATGGTAACGTATTGTGACTGAATTGATAGTTTTTTTTTTTTTTTCAAACTAATTTTCTGCCAGGGAAATTTCAGTGGAGGAGGATTTGCCATCCATCTCGTTGTCACGCCTGGCTGGACATGTTAATCCAGATTCAGGAGGTTTGACACAGAAGAATGATAAAATCCCATTTAATAAACACACAGTAACAAGTGTTTATGGAATGGAACAGTAACATAACAGTAACGAGAAACACCCGCATGAAACGTTAACACAAGACAAAGAACACAAGGAAACTTGTAAAAATCCACAGGATGATGTGTAATAGGTAAGACAACAATGAATAGGTAATAATGATTAACTATGGATACCACATACAGACTGAACACATGCAATATCAAGAAAAGAGTTCATGAACAAAGACGCAGGGGAACCGTGGCACTCGTCTACAAATTTCAGCACTTTCTGAATTGATTGAATCAGAGAATATGAGTAAATGATGGTGAATATGTTATCTCATGTTTAAGAAAATCATATTGTCATACTGTTTTCATTAAACCTACTGAACCTATTAGAGAACATACATTTAATGTGTCTCTTTTAAATGCATTTATGTATGTCCCATGACAGAAGAATATATTGTATTTACAGAATCAGGCCTACACTTTATTGTTATGCATATCACAAGGCAGGATTAGAAATCCCATTGGTTATTAATATCCCACATTTTCACCCTCATCTATGAGTAAAATTACTTTCTATTTTACTAAATCGCACTGTATAATACCAGATAATGGCTTGAACAATGTGGACTATTACATTTTAAGATAACATTTCTGTTATTTGATATCATTTTGTACTATTTTTAATAAGGTAAATTCACCTTTTGAATAAATATAAATTATAACTAAACCGTACCATTCACTTGTAAATGATTTGGATTATCTTAATGATAACAGGAGGACACAGACATAAAGAAAACTCATTACAATCTAATTTGATAAACATTTGATAAACCTTATGCAAAAAAAAAAAAAAAAAAAAGAGAAATGTTTTATGTATTTTGATGCTTATTTAGAGGGCTATAACATATACTTATTGAATAAATTAGTCTATATATTAGGAAAATGTAATTGATTGTAATTTCACAAATATGTAATTGATTCTGATTGAAAGGGTTAGCACAGCCAAAATAACATAGATACACATAACATGAAAATAAACAGTATTACTGTATTAAAGCAGTTTCAATACCCCCCAAAAAATTTTTTTCATAGGTTGTTCTCCATTCATATTTTCATGCTCACTTTCCTATCTCTAATTTTTTTCTTTAATGCATCTTTGATCTCTTTGGTTCTGAGGCAGTATATCATTGGATTGACAACAGGTGGAAGCAGACTGTACCACATAATTAACATAACCCGAACGGCAGGAGTTAATGCAGCTGTCAAATCATGCACATAAACAACACATCTGGGCACATAGTACAGACAAATGATAAGAAGCTGAGGAGTGCAAGTTGAGAATGTTTTATATCGGGCCTGAATGTTTGAGATTTTGAAAACAGTTGTGATGATGGCAATAAAAGAAAATATAATAAAAATTAAAGGGCCCAAAAGAACAAACATAGCACATGAAAATGAAAAAAACTTTTTCTGCCTTACATCTCTACACGACAGATTAATAAGTGAATTTTGGTCACAGTAATTTTGGGTTATTACATTAGAATTGCAGAAGGGCTCATCAAAGGCATTAAAAACAATGACTGACAACCACGATATACAGATTGCCCAAATCACAGCACATGCCATAAAAATACCTTTGTTTGTAATAAGGACACAGTATCTGAGTGGGTTACACACTGCAACAAACCGATCAATTGCCATTAATAGCATTAGGAAAGAGTTAATACTCCCTAAGTAGTGAACAAAAAACATCTGCACAAAGCAACTATAAAAGGATATCTCACTGCTATTGAAAAAGTATTTTGCAATGGCTTTAGGCAACGTGACAGTTCCAAAAGCAAGATCACACACAGCAAGATTACAGAAGATTAAATAGGTGGGTTTCTGAAGGCTTCTCTCATAAGCAATGAATGCAATAATGAAGATATTTCCTCCTGCCAGTGTCAAGTAGACAAAGAACAAAAGTGTTCCTACAGCTCTATAATACTGTGGATGGAGTCCTGGAAATCCCATCAGGTAGAATTCAGTAAAGATAGTGTCATTAGTGTAGATCATGACTCTATACGGCTTCACAATTACCTCATCCAACAAGAATGCAAAAGAATGGCATTTGACTGTCAAGGTAAACTAAAACAACATACAAAAATTTTGAACAATTACTGTCTTTATAAAGATTATATTGATAAGCTATAATTCACATACATACCTCTGTGGAAACAGATTTAGATGTTAGCTCTGTATTTAGATGTGAATAGCATAATCTATAAATTTAGCATTATTTTGAATTGACTCTGACCACCAAATGGAGAAGATTCACTGAGTCACCAATTGTATTAATGCATAAACAAACAAAAAATAATCTGTAATGTGCACATGCCACGGATATGACATGAATACAAAATGTGTTTCTCTCTGTGCATTCATCTGACAATCACAAAGACACCATATATCATCACTCTCCAAAACTAAAGACACCTCCCCACAGGATGACGTGTTGTTTGGAGTTTCTTCTGTCTCATTGGCTTTTTTTTTTCATGAAAAATACAGTTGGATTTATTTGACAACACTAACATGCTTGCGTCTTGCTGTGGTTTGAAATAAACCTCCATGATCCCTAAAATGTTTGGAAGCATGCTATTGAGTGACCACAATTGTTGACATAGTTTACAGAAAGAGCTATAAAGTCGCATGTAGCTGAGATACACATTTCTTGGACAGATTTTAAGTTAGTTTTAATGAGTGCATCAGTAATTAATTGATATGATTCTATGTTTCTCAGGGCCATAACCACCATAGGCATTGAGGGGGACAAGTCCCCCCCCCATTAATTGTAAATGGCCAAATTGTCCTCCCAATATTTGAAATTTCTTAATGCTACTCTCCATTACACACTGCTCTATTTGTTGTTAGGATGACAAAGTTAAAATTAAAATGTTTAGGCTGATTTGTAGTGATTTACAAAAAAATTTAGCGCCCCAGAAAAAGTGCATCTTAAACCAGACCCTAACGGGTAGATTAAGTTGGTCATTATGCAATTGATCCGTCTGTGTCTGTATTCATTAATTTGTTAGTAGATCACGCGCACAACTGCCCACTCCCATCTGCTTTTTTCTGGAATTGCGCTCTCACTCTAATTTGCCCTGTTTAGTAAATCTGGCCCTATCTTATCTAAGAAAGTGATAAATAAAAAATATAATGGCTTTAAAAGGGGAAGAGACAGAGCAAGATAAGGAGACTAAGAGAAAAAGAAAGAGTGATGAGGATGAGGAGAGAGCAGGATTTGACAAATAATCTAGTGCCGACTGACATGGTTTTATAGCTGTTTCTTAATCAATTCTTTGGCCTTAAAATGTCTAAATGCTGGTGGTGTACGGAATCCCAGACCCTCTCGCTCTCTCTGAAGCAGTAGTCGACCGCTGGCACATCCGACGGTTCCCCTGACCAGGGGAACAACAGGGGTTGGTAACCAAGTACACACTGGAAGGGAGTGAGTCCAGTGGTGGGTTGCCACAGGGAGTTCTGTGCGTACTCGGCCCAACCCAGAAACTGGTTTCAAGAGTCCTGGTGGCCGTGATAGAAGGTACGTAGGAAGCGACCAATCTCTTGGATCATCTGCTCCGTCTGCCCGTTCGACTGCAGATGGTACCCAGAGGAGAGGCTGACGGTCACACCTAGGAGTGAGAAGAAGGCTTTCCATACCTTGGAGATAAACTGCGGCCCTCTATCTGACACGATGTCCTCGGGAATCCCGTAATATCTGAAGATATGGTTGAACATAAGTTCAGCAGTCACCATGGCTGTGGGCAGTCCCTCCAAATGACATGACTTTGAAAATCTGTCTACTATCACTAATATGCAGGTACAGTTATCAGAAGCAGGGAGGTCAGTAATGAAGTCTACTCCTAGGTGTGACCAGGGTCTGTTGGGAACAGACAGAGGATGGAGTTTACCGGACGGAAGATACCGAGGACTGTCAGGCCATGTTTGGCCACCAGAAGCACTCCTTTAGCAGTGAGAGGGTTTTATTGACCCCAGGGTGGCCAGTGCCCAATGACGTGTGGGATGTGTGGATAAGAGGAGTGCGCCGTGTCCGGGTGATGTAGAGCAAACCTGGCGGACAAGCCAGCGGAGCTTTGGCAGAGGCATTGGAGGAGGGAATGTTTTTTTCGGACCAGGCGATGAGACTCATAATGAGTTTCTCAGGCAAGATGGGCTCAGTTCTTTCGACATTTTCTTCAGGACTGTAGAGACGGGATAAGGCGTCCGCCTTAATATTCTTTAATCCAGGACGATAGGAAATGGGGAAGTTGAAGCGGGTTAATTACAATGCCTGAACAATGCGCCTGTCGTGGGTTTAGTCGCTTGGCGTCTCTGAGATACTCCAGATTCTTGTGGTCAGTTAGAACCAGGAATGGATGTTGAGCACCCTCCAACCAATGCCTCCACTCCTCAAGGGCCAGCTTGATGGCCAGAAGCTCTCTGTTGCCGATGTCATAGTTGACCTCCACCGGGTTGAGTTTGCGGGAGAAGAAGACACATGGATGGAGTCTACTTGGGTTCCCCTGCTGCTGGGACAAAACCACTCCGGTGGTCGAGGCGTTGACCTCAACGACAAATGGTTTCTCAGGGTCTGGATGCACAAGGAGGGGAGTGGTAGTGAAGGCTTCCTGTAGGGTTTTGAAGGCTTGGGTGGTGGCTGGGGTCCAGGACAGAGACTTGGGCTTGTTACGCAGGAGGTGGGTAAGTGGACTGGAAATGATACTGTAGTCTTGGATGAAACGGCGGTAGAAATGGGCAAATACTACTACATAATCTCTGGAGTTCTTTGAAGGTAGTGGGTGTGGACCAGTTCCTGATGGCATCCACCTTCCCCTCGTCCATCCGGGTGCCAATGTTGTATTCAAGGATCTGC
This sequence comes from Gobio gobio, assembly GCF_949357685.1. NCBI lineage: Eukaryota > Metazoa > Chordata > Actinopteri > Cypriniformes > Gobionidae > Gobio > Gobio gobio. The sequence continues at coordinate 26,755,387 of NC_137114.1, forward strand.
ACTGAGGAACAGATGGAACTCTCTCAGGTGTTTCTGGTTTTCAGGACCTCCGCAATATGGTGGCGATGTTCGGCCATGCTCCGGGAGTATATCAGGATGTTGTTGATGTATACCTGCACAAACTTGTGGAGAAACTCCCGGAGCACCTCATGGATGAAATCCTGGAATACGGACGGGGAGTTGACCAGTCCATACGGCATGACGAGGTACTCGTAGTGTCCAGTTTAACAACATTGTAGTAAATATTTTCTGTGCATCAAAAAGCATGCTCGTTAAGAAACCAGCAGACAAGATAATCCAGCAAAAAAATTGTGCATAAAGTCACCAAAATTAAGTATTTGAACCTCATAATTAAATACAAAATTTATCAACAAAATTGAGAAAATGTAATTGCCACAATGATCAGATCAATGCTGATTCTAAGCAATTTGAATAAATGCATTTAAAAAATATTATTATTTAAATAAAGTCAAATAGATGCAAATTGTTTATTATTATGCCCCCTTTCACAAGATATAAAATAAGTCTCTGATGTCCCCAGAGTGTGTATGTGAAGTTTTAGCTCAAAATAACCCACAGATCATGTTTTATAGCCTGTTCAAATTGCCACTTTATTTGGGGTGAGCATAAACACATAGTTTTTGTGTATGTCCCTTTAAATGCAAATGAGCTGCTGCTCCCTGCCTGTTCTTTCAAGAAGAGGGCGGAACTTCAATAGCCTGTGCAACAATAACAGAACATGTCAGAAACTAACAGTGTTCAGTTCGAACCGGACTCGGACAATAATGCCTACAGAGCCAGAGAATATTTGCTGCATGGAGATGGTCTGCAGGTATAGTTTAGTTTTATTCCGGTTTTAATTTAGGTTGCCATCTTGCTTTTATCCACTATTTGTACAAGCCTGTTGTAGTGGACCCTGTCCGAACGACGGCCAAAACTTTACTGATTAATTTTATGAAGTTTATTGTTCATCACACAAAAGATTAAAGTGGTCACTTCAACACTGCTTTAAAATGCTGCGGGAAGTCTATTTTCTTATAATTCCTGAGATCTTATAGGCTAACGCCAGTTAGAAAAACTGGCCAATTGTCGCAGGATATGCAAATCACATGCTAATACTGTAGGGGTACCCTGGCAGTATAAAAGGCGAGGAACGCGGCAATTACCTCATAATCTCTTCCTTCACGCTCATTGTCGAAGTTGCACCTGAGGATTACATTCTTCTTTGCATCTGATGGCAACTGTCAATAAAAATGCATTCCCTTCACAAGAGCTTTCCTTCTCATCCTCGTTACACTGCGTCTCTCGTCCTGCCTCAAAGCAGTGCAGAGCCGCGGCATATATTGACGAGAGCCTCCCATCATCAAAGCAGGCTGCACACCTCCTTTTGTGGGTGGACCGACACCTTCTCTCCATCAGGGCGAATTACATCCCCGGCCGTCTAAACCACAGAGTTGTTTTGCTTTCGAGGAACGAGATTCCTCAGGGAGAGTGGAGACTTCACCCCAGAGTGGTGAGGGAAATATGGACCCGATTCGGGAGGGTGGAAGTGGATCTATTTGATTCACTCTCTGGCCAAGTCATGGCTACGTGCCAAAATCGCTGTCCACGCCCTCTAAAGTGCAGGTCGTTTCTCTATTTGAACCGGCAACCTCGCGGGACACTGAGGCTCTGCCTCCGAGTGCTGTTTGGCAGTTAGGGCGCTCAAGGTAAACGTTAATAGAACGGCCATCTTTCGACAGTGAGACCAGCTCTTTGTGTGCTATGGGTGCTGTTCTAAAGGACGAGCTGTTTCTAAACAGAGGCTTTCTCACTGGATTGTGGATGCTATTGCGTTGGCATATGCTAGCCTGGGCCAGGACTGCCGTTTCTACATCAGGGCACATTTTACGAGAACCATTGCATCTTCCTGGGCTTGGTCTAAAGGTACGTCTTTAACTCGTCTCTCATTGGCCTGACTTCACCTATCATAAGAGTGTCTGGCACCGCCCCTCGGCGGCTTGTTACCTTCTGCAATTGATGCAACTTATTGGGTTCTGTAAAATGTTTAATAACTTTTAAACTGCTAATCCAATCTGTATGCTGTAAAATGCACCGTAAAGAAGAGAATCTCAGCTTTTCAGAAGTCACGTTTCTCGCGATTGATTATTCAGATGTTCCGTGATGAGCGTGGATGCGTCATCAAAATCTGCAGCATTGATTCGTCAAGGAAACACATGTGGGTTGTTCCCCTGAGCCAAACAGAAACGATTGTTGTTCATTAGTACCATTTGATGATTTGTTGAAACTGTCATCAACTCAACCAATAAACATAGTGTTTGGTCTTTTGAACCACCAATCACATGTTTCTCTGACACACCGTGAAAGTTCTTGTGTATTTGCGTGCATGAAAATAAGCGCATGCAGACAGAGCACTCTCTCACAAAGCACAGCACACAAAAGTCAGTATATTTCTCTATTTGTATGTAATTTGTGTTTTACACCGTTTCAGTGTTCTGTTATTATATCAAAATCTTTCTATTTATTTTACTCCATGAATTTTTTTGGACACATCTACATTGTCAGTAAATAAAACACACCTGTTATCACTCAAAAACGCCTAGAATAATATTATAATCAATGGCTATAACTTGCTGAGGGATTGTTACATGTAGACAAAATTTCATCTGGAAGCCTAAAACAACAAGGCCTAACTTTCTAAAGGAAAAAAATCCAAACTTCATGAAGTTCTGTTTGAGCTCATAGTAGAAACACATTTTTTTTGCTGCTGTTTTTCTTAAAATTCTATTAATTTAATCCATTCTCAGACTAAATAAATGTAAAATTGGGACTTAAAATGAGTTTGATGGAAACTTCATGTTCTCTTGTTTAAAATGACATATGACACTTGATGCTAACTGTTAGAATGGGTGAGAAAAACAAAGAAAAGTAGAGGCAAGCTGGGCACCCCAAAAATGTTCGGGTTAAGTTGGTAAACGTATTTGGAGTGCTGTCCGGGGAGAGGGCTCTGAGCTTGGTAATTGGCCTGAACGCATTATGACAAACTTTGTGAAGACGCAAGCAAAAGTGATCTTTCTTCGGGGCTTGCTCACACAATCTAGATGTGTGTGAAGCTAGCAGTGCATAAGAACGGCAATTAACTTACCTGTACAATAAATTGTGTAAAACATGCATTTACCATAGTAATACTGAACATCCAGATTGTATAAACAAAAGTAACTGCTCCTGAATATTTCCGTTTGGCTGTAAACTGTGTGTGACTTGACAACCCGTTTATGTGACTAGACAACCCGTTCTAGTCTTTATGTGACTAGACAACCCGTTCTCACTCCCAAGTGCTTTCCGCGTCACAATAAAGACTCTAAAGGTACCCCTAGGCGTCACTATATCGACGTGCTGAGTGCTCCATTCATTTCAATGAGAAACCTTTGGCGTCGTACACAGACGCGTTGGGCATTGGAACGTTATCATCATGATGATCATATAATGGGTAATGATTTTTCCATTATGACATGTTGGACTGTGATTCTCAATTTAATCAGCCAGCATCATTTTATTTACGCTATCTAACGTTAGACACGTTTTAACATGTAACCCAACCCCATTCCTTCCCTAAACCTACCCATTTGTGTGGTATGTAAAACACAGATATATAAGGCAGATACGACTGCATGCACAATTTATTCAAAAAGTACAAATATTCCGAGGCCAAGCGATTGAAGCGGGAACATGACCATCGCGGTTCTGCGGTCGAGACTTAAGGATCTTCGTAATGAAGTGAGAGTCCCCTCAACCACACCCCGATCTACCGTGCCCCCCGTGGCCGGTACTTCGGCTGGTGGTCAGGGTGACCTGAGGGTTACGGTGTGGAACAAAGCCCCGACGCTCATGCCTCGGGCCACACCCCCCTCGCTCCGCAACCCATGAGTGTTCAGACCGAAATCGCGGGGCCAGCTCCGGCTCCCTCGCGCATTTCGTTTGGCGCTCCGGAGGATGATGCGATGTCGGTCACCGCATCACAAGGTGGGCTCGAGTCCTCTGAGGATGATGACTCGGCTGTGCTGCCGCCTTCGGGCGCGCCAGCATTGCCAGAGTCGGACCCAGAGCTGACAGCCATGCTGTCTCGGGCAGCCGCGAGTTTAGGGTTAGAGTGGAACCCTCCACCCTGTCCCGAACACTCGCGGCTCGATGATTGGTTTTTGGGAGCCCGCGCTGACTCACGTCAGTCCCCGCCCCCAATACCTTTCTTTCCCGAGCTGCTTGAGGAAATTGCCTGGTCCTGGAAGTCCCCGTTGTCTTCCCGTGACCGGTCTGCAGTCTCCTCCGCCTTCTCCACCCTTGATGGGGCCGCGGCCAAAGGGTACACTGGGGTCCCCCAGGTTGAACGTTCTGTTGCGATGCAACTGTGTCCTCAGAGCGCTTCGACCTGGCGAGGCGATCCTAAGCACCCCTCCAAAGCCTGTCGATTCACATCAACCTTGGTGGCGAAATCGCACAGAGCTGCGGGGCAGGCTGCCGCCTCTTTGCATGCCATGGCGATCCTTCAGGTCTACCAGGCCAGGATCCTCAGGGACATGCACGAGGGTGGAGTTGATCCGGGGCTCTTAAATGAGCAGCGTGCCGCCACCGACCTCGCTCTCCGGGCGACGAAGGTGACCGCACGCAGGGGTGTAGCATAAAATCCTGGGCCCTATGCATAGGCAGTCCTGATGGGCCCCCATGTTCCATGTTAAAATATATTCCAGACTTTTCAAAGGGCCCTCTCCCTAGACGGGGCCCTGGGTAGTCAGGTCCACTTTTCCCCCCACTACCACGCCCATGACCGCACGCTCCCTGGGTCAAGTGATGTCCACAAATGTGGTCCAGGAGCGACATTTGTGGCTAAACCTGGCCGATATGCGGGACACTGAGCGGACACGTTTCCTCGATGCCCCCATATCCCAGGCTGGCCTCTTCGGCGGAGCGGTTGAAAACTTCGGCCAACAGTTTTCAACCGCCCAGAAGCAGACTGAGGCTATAAAGCATATACTGCCCCGGCGGCCAGCTGCTGCTTCCACCCAGCCGCCGGCACAGTCGCCTCAGCCTACTCGCCGCAGAGGACGCCCTCCTAAGGCTCCTGCCCCCCCCACCCGGTCCAAGCAGCAGCCTTCACCCGGGCTGGGTCGCGGAGGAAGCCGTAGGAAGGCGTCCCAGTCCCCTCAGGCCGCCCCGCGCCCCGCTAAACGCCAGGCCAAGCGGCGCTCCTGAGACGGACGGCTCAGGGATGGGAAATTCTTTCCAGGAGATGGTAGCAGGACCACTCCTTCCCCCGGTGGAGGGCCGGGGGAGAATCCTTTGTTCAGCTGCTGGCCCCCGGGTCAGCAGCTGAACAAAGCCTTGGCATTGCTCTGTCCAGTACGCGCTCTCCGCGCTTACGTAGACATTACGCAGTGTTTCAGGACCTCAGACCAGCTCTTTGTCTGTTATGGTGGAGAGCGGAAGGGAAGAGCTCTCTCAAAGCAGAGGTTGTCTCACTGGATAGTGGACACCATTGTTTTGGCTTACCAGCAGCAAGGTCGACCATGTCCCCTTGGTGTGAGGGCACACTCCACCCGGAGTGTGGCCTCCTCTTGGGCTCTAGCGCATGGCGCCTCGCTAACAGACATCTGCAGAGCTGCAGGCTGGGCGACACCCAACACATTCGCCAGATTCTACAATCTCCGAGTGGAGCCAGTGTCTGACTATGTACTCGCCCCCCCGAGGGGCCGGTAATGGACCAGGCTCTAGGTGTCTTCGCTTGCTCGCCACTCCACTCCACGGACTGGATACGTGCGATATTCTCCTCAGGTGAGCTCCCCGAGAGCCCTGAGCTCCTCCAGCACTGTCGACGCCGACATCAGTTCAGTCTGCCCTTTCGAGCCCAGACCCTCATGTCCGCCCAGGTGCCCCGTGTGCATGGTTCCCCTCTGGCGACCCCCACACGAGTATTTCCACCGTAAGCCTCCTCAGTGAGCAGGTGTCTTTCCCTTGGCAAGCCTCTGCCACCCCTAGGGTTAAAAATCCACCTTCGGCTGGTACCCTAGAGTTTCCCATATGCAGCCCACAGCGGGTCATATGTGTACTCTCTAAGTCCTCCCCACGGGTAGGCATCTTGGCATTCCCTCACTGGGATATGCTTCCCAGTGTACCTTGGTAATCCTGTGATAAGTGGGAGTCCTACGGCCTTAAGTGGCGGGATCTCACACTTACGCAGGGCACTGGACGACAGCTGAGTGGCGCGGTTATATTGGAACCCCATTCGTCAGTCACTGACGTACGTCGGAGTGACTGAACGAAAGGGAACGTCTCGGTTACGTATGTAACCCTCGTTCCCTGAGGAGGGAACGGAGACGTACGTTCCTCAGCCACGTCAGCTGTGCTGCTGGAACGCGGAGTTCAGATCTTGGCTCCGCAGCAGATACATAATGCGATGTTGCCAGCGTACTTCCTTATATACCCACGCGGTGGGGCGGAGTTACGCATGCAAAATCCGCATGCCCATGGCATTGGCACGCCATTGGCCGCTGTTAAACACCTCGAAGGTAATTGGCTTCTAGGCGAAACCCCCATTCGTCAGTCACTGACGTACGTCTCCGTTCCCTCCTCAGGGAACGAGGGTTACATACGTAACCGAGACGTTCTATATGGCACCATGGTTCTTCGTCGTAATTTGGTGCTATATAGCACCATATCTTAACATGTTCTGTATATGGTAGCGGTGCTATATAGCACCTTAGTCAAAGAACCGGTGAAGAACCTCTGAAGAACCGCTGAAGAACCACAGAAGCACCAAAATTGGTGCTATAGCACTTAAAAAGGTTCCCTATTATTACAAGCCAAGAACCATTTTTGGTGCCATATAGAACTTTAAAAAAAAAAAAAAAAACAATTTCAAACAATTCCCTAGTTCAAAACCTTGTTTTGTTCTGAATGAATCAGCATATATGAATGACTTGACTGAATGAATGGTCTGCTAACTCACTCATAAAGACAGCCCCTTGCCGTTTCTCAATACCAGGTACATCAATATTTAATATTTATATAAAATATTATTTTATTGTTGTTGTTCATTAATATTAAATGATAGCCATGATACAAGCATATGGCTGGACATGTAAATCCAGATTCAAGAGGTTTGACATAGAAGAATGATAAAATCCAATTTAATAAACACACAGTAAAAAGTGTTTATGGAATGGAACAGTAACAGAACAGTAACGAGAAACACCCGCATGAAACGTTAACACAAGACAAAGAACACAAGGTAACTTGCATAAATCCACAGGATGATGTGTAATAGGTAAGACAACAATGAATAGGTAATAATGAATAACTATGGATACCACATCCAGACTGAACACATGCAATATCAAAATAACAGTTCATGAAGTTCATGAACAAAGACGCAGGGTGGCACTCGTCTACAAATTTCAGCACTTTCTGCTTTGATTGAATCAGAGAATATGAGTAAATGATGGTGAATATGTTGTTATCTCATGTTTAAGAAAATCATCTTGCCATACTGTTTTCATTAAACCTACTGAACCTATTAGAGAACATACATTTAATGTGTCTCTTTTAAATGCATTTATGTATGTCACATGAAAGAAGAATATACTGTATTTACAGAATCAGGCCTACACTTTATGTTTATGCATATCACAAGGCAGGAATAGAAATCCCATTGGTTATTAATATCCCACATTTTCACCCTCATCTATGAGTAAAATTACTTTCTATTTTACTAAATTGTACTGTATAATACCAGATAATGGCTTGAACAATGTGGACTATTACATTTTAAGATAACATTTCTGTTATTTGATATAATTTTGTACTATTTTTAATCAGGTAAATTCACCTTTTGAATAAATATAAATTATAACTAAACCGTACCATTCAATTCTAAATTATTTGGATTATCTTAATGATAACAGGAGGACACAGACATAAAGAAAACTCATTACAGTCTATTAAATAAACATTTGATAACATTTGATATGGGAAAAAAAAGAAAGAAAAATAAATGTTTTATGTATTTTGGTGCTCATTTAGAGGGCTATATAATATACTTATTGAATAAATTTGTTTATACATCAGGAAAATGAAAATTACATTTAGCATTTTTTATTAAATAAAAATTTCACAAATATGTCATTCATTCTGATTGAAAAGGTTTAACACAGCCAAAATAACATAGATATACATAACATGTACATAAACAATATTACTGTATTAAAGCAGTTTCAGTATTTGTTTTCATAGGTTGTTCTCCATTCATATTTGCATGCTCACTTTCCTGTCTCTAATTTTTTTCTTTAATGCATCTTTGATCTCTTTGGTTCTGAAACAGTATATCATCGGATTGACAACAGGTGGAAGCAGACTGTACCACATAATTAACATAACCCGAATGCCAGGAGTTAATACAGCTGTCAAATCATACACATAAACAACACATCTGGGCACATAGTACAGACAAATGATAAGAAGCTGAGGAGTGCAAGTTGAGAATGTTTTATATCGGGCCTGAATGTTTGAGATTTTGAAAACAGTTGTGAAGATGGCAATAAAAGAAAATATAATAAAAATTAAAGGGCCCAAAAGAACAAACATAGCACCTGAAAATGAAATAACCTTTTTCTGCCTTACATCTCTACACGACAGATTAATAAGTGAATTTTGGTCACAGTAATTTTGGATTATTACATTAGAATTGCAGTATGCACTGCATGAAAACACTGAAATCCGGCACTATCCGGGCATGGTATACTCCTGTGTAATTTGATGTTTACCGGATGTATGTGGGAAAAAGCGGATCAGAGTAACACGGAACAGTATATTTCCAGAAAAACCCGGAAACCTCACGTATGCGGACGTATACAGGAATCCGTGAAATTTCACGGACATATACAGCTGAAACACTGCTGGGTGTGCTAGGACTGAAGACTGTTAGGTGTGAAGAAGACCTTTCATATGTTAATGACTGACACTTGTGCTGGCTGTTCTCAGAGGGAGGGGGGCAGGGGAGGACTTCAGGATTGAGAATTATCTCTGGTCTACTGTAGGCTACAGCAAACAAGCTTTTTACACAGAAAAAAAGAATTCTTAAGGCCCTGAAACACTAAACTGAACTAGCAATGACTAAAGCCGACTGTGGGGTTGGTTCACGTCTGGGTCTGGGCCAAACCATCAGAATGGTGTGTCAGGGCCTTAAAACCACTGCATGAAAAGAGTCTCTTAATCAAATATTTTTTATAAAAACAGTACAAAATAAAAACCCTGTCTGAACATATACGTTCACAAAAAAATCTGAATATGTAATGAAATAAACAAAGAAATGTAATGGAATTAACAAAGGATAATTAACCAAACATTTTAGACTATCCCCAAACAGTTTTTGCAAAGTTTTACAAATTGTAGGCAATAATAACATTAAATAAAAAGGAGATGAAATGTGGAAAATGAAAAAGTTTGTTTTAAAAACACCAAAAACTGATATGCTCAAAATAAAAATATGGAATAAAAAAGAGCAGGGATTCACTTGCTCAAGAAACACAGAAACACAAGCAGATCTTTCAGCTCTGCAACTGTTAACAAAAAGTGTCACTCCAAGATTCTTAACTTAAACACGCTGCAAAAGAGGGGCGTTTTAAGGTTTGAAATCCACCACTCACAATAGATGTAGGTGCAACCAATAAGGTTACCAATAAAAATAAGGCAACCAATAAAAATAATCCTAATTTTACAGAAAAAAACTTCCGTTTTTTACAGTATTTTCTTGTAATTTTGAATTATGTTTAAAACGATGTAAAATTACAAACAATATCTAAATAAACAACTTGACTGTTATTTTAAGGATTATATCATTAATGACAAATTGCAGTAATTCTCATTTTTTTATACAGGAACATCACTGTATTATTTTTCTGTTTTCATAAATAACAAATTCATGCAAAATTACAAACAATATCTGTAAATTAACAACTGTAATACAATATTTAGCTCATTATATTAAAGGTTTATGTTTGTGTCCATACTAACAATTTAACATTATTCTTTGTCATTTTAAAGTAAATCTTATTAGTTTTATATTTACACTGTAAAAATAAAAACCTAAAAAAAACAGCAGCTACAGCTGCAAAACAAAAACCGTAAAATAAGTCAAATATCTTAAGTCAAATAAAGTTTAAAAACTTCACAGAAATTTACATTAAACGTTTTAGAGAAAACACTATTAGTTTACAGATTTTTCCTTATTTAAATTAAGATATTTTACTTTAATTTTCTGTTTTACAGTGAAGGTGTATTTTTACATTCAAACTGGTTTTACATTCAATTCTGGATACAAATATAACAAAATATATAGCAAACTAAATATCAAACAATAATTGTTTTTAAAGAGTACAAATCTGCACTGCTCTCCAGGTTGAAACTTCCAGGCATCTGCCCACACCACAAAACACCATTTGACCAATTAATTAAATATAACAGCAAATAAAAATAAATATACACATTTTCTAACTGTTGTTTAAAACAAGTTTTTTTCTATATTTGCAAGGCTATTTGCTGTCTTTCCGTGTTCTTTTGAGCGTGATTGGTCAATCTGAACGTCATCCAGAAATCTGGCCAATGACAGTGCGCGCCTTCAGTTTGAATTATACACCCGTTGTCTTTGGAGTTGCTCGTGGCTCGCGGGGACGCGACGCGATCGCGGGTTCTAATCTTCAACAGGACGGCTTCTTCTGTCCATTAATTGCATTGCATGGATCATTTAAACCTGTTAAAATCTTATTTTGGACGAATTTTGATTGTGGGATGTCGACTGAGAGAACAGACTAAGTTTCCAATGGCGGACAGCAGACGGCAGAAGGTAACGTAAATCCCTTTATATTTTTTCTACTGCTTATCAAGATATAACGTTAGTGCATTAAAGTAATATGCTAATCGTGATTAACTTACATATTCTGTTTCTGTGTTTTGTTGTAATATTGTTAAAATAGGGCTGGGTGTTATGGCGATCTGATGATACTGGCTATTGTTAGCGATTTTGCTGTAAACGTTAACATTACCTTTTTATATCGCGGAATGGGAATATAGCGTATATAACGCAGCACTGACTTTACTAAAACTTTTTGACATTTTGACAAGGAAACATGCATGAATGTAGAATAATGAACGGGACATGCATGTGTTAAAATAAGCCTCTCTCAGACAGCAGGCGATCCCGAAATCAATTATCTTTCTGTAAAATGCGCACAATTATCTCAGAAACCCTGTCATGTGAGGTATTCACTTGATTTAAACAGTCAGTTATGTCTAAAGTAAAGTCAAACAGTTTAAGTTAACTTGGGGAAACCCGGATGAGTGTCATTCTGTGCATCAGTTCTTAAAGGGGCTGCAGCTTTGTCATAATTTTAATAAAACAAAAGAATAGAGAAGACCTTCTACTTCTTTAAGAATCATGTGATATTAATTAATTGAATATCATACAGTGAAGACTTTTAAAGCAGTATTATTCTGTAGCATTTTAATAAAATATCCATCAAAATAAATATATTGTGATATCGTTATTGTAAAATAAAATTTCTCATGTATGTATAATTATATGGTCATAATGCCCATCCCTACTGTCAGCTAGTTTTAAGATCAAGCTTGTCATAAAATGTAACAGAGTTTTGGAATGATTAATCTGAGAACACTGTCATGTACACTTGTTCTGCAGAGAGGACAGGAATCCACCATCCTTGGACTGAAGAATTATAGGCAAACCAGGATTTTGGATCTACTGTGAAGTTTTTGTATGGGCCTGGTGAGTATGTTTTGCAAGTCCATGTCCGTAAGTTGATAATTAATATTAATGTTTTATCAAACAAATTAATATTCATTTGTGTGTGTGCATGTTTCTTCCCCCCTCATGATCCAGAAGTTTTGGATCCATGATCCTGAAGAACTTTTACAGATGTTGACCCTGAATGTTTAAAAGGTAATCTTAAAAATGTTGTCATTATTTTAATGTTCTCTGTTTTTTTCTGTAATGTAGACACATGCATTTTCTGTGAAGTTGCTTTGAAACAATATCAGGGTTTTTCCTACATTGAACTAGGGCTGCAACGACACGTCGACGTCATCGATGACGTCGACTACGAAAATGCGTCGACGTGCGTGAAATGCGTCGACGCGTCGGCGGCACATTATTTACGTTCTAGAATGGAACAGAAGATCTAGAATAATGGCAGCTTCTGCTCCCGGGCATAGTGAAAATGATCATTTATCATATAAAGCCAGACCGCGACATTCAAAAGTGTGGGAGTACTTTAAACAGAAGCCGAATAAAACTGTGCTTTGTTCGCTCTGTAACGCCGGTTTCACACTGCGCGCGGTGGCAGAGCAGGAGCTGTGCGCGTGGAGAGCGGGAGCTTTCACACTGCCAGTCAGTGTTGCCAAGTCGCTTTTTTCCGCGGAATTGGGCTACTTCTACACTGTTGCCGCGGGCTGTGTCTCATGTCCGCGGGTTGAAGCAAAAAAACACACATATTTAACCCCCCGAACGCGATGTTTACCAGAGAACCTCCCTGAAACGCGATTGGGCTTGTTTTGGGCTAGTTTTGAGTAACGAATGGGTGGGTTTTGTTGTGTAAACCTGGCAACCCTTCCAGTGTTCTCTCCATGGTTCTCTCGCGCAGCTGAACCGTGGCGCGTGTATTGCAACAGACGGTCACATTTTCCGGGGTTCTTCTCCGACCCCAGTACGTCTCGTGCTTTTATTTATTATGGGCTGCATATATCTCCTGTTAATGCGACCTGGTTCCGCTCTGTCCCAAACACATATGCATAATAACTTGTTGTATATAGGTAGTTTACATGATTAAAGTAACATTAAAGTTAAGATATGCCTCTAGCTTTAATCATTTAAATGTGTCTTTGAAGTTTGGGCAAAAACTTCTGGCAGCTTTAGTCGTTGTTTATGCACAAGTATATCTTCAAAATAGACGACTAGTTATACATTAACACTATGCTGAAAGTTCCTGTATGTGAACCTTTTGCAGATAAATAAAAGTGCATTTTCGTTTACTAAGTAAATCATACTCAACTACTATAGTAAACAACTTTTCCTAATTAGGCCTACTCTGTATACATTTTATGATGAATAGTATCATTATATATTATGTTTAAAAAGCTTCTTTTGTTCATATATATTCATTATAAAATGGCATACTATGTACACTACCCTTCCTGAAATACAATTAATATTGTCATCATTCATTGATTTCATGTTAAAATAATATACAAATTCACTACCCTCTTTGAAATACAATAATCAGTAAAAAAGAATAATAAGACTAATCTGGAAAAATAATCGTTAGATTAGACGACTAATCGAAAAAATAATCGTTAGATTAGTCGACAGAAAAAATAATCGTTAGTTGCAGCTCTACATTGAACATTTTTTGCCGGCCGCCAAAACAAATTTTTGTCCCGCCAAAGCCTTATTTGATGAGTTATTGTGATTTATGAGTGATGTAGAACAGATGACTGCTGCGCTTGCGTTAACTGAGTGACAGAGAGAACGACCAGTGAGCTCCTACCCCGCTCGCACGCTCTCTGTCTTCAAAATAAGCATTCTTAGCTTTCTACTGTTTCACATTTTACGTTAATCAAAATCAAAAGGTCGGAAGACCGAATCCATGTTGCACGTGGCGCTATCAGACGATGTCTTCCTTTAATTACCGCTGGGTGTGAAATGCGCTCAAAAAACATTGACTGATTCTCTGACCAGCTGACATAAAGCATACTTTAAATAAACAGGAAACAAATCCTATCCGGTTATGAAGTGTTTTCTGTGTCTTGACAAATCTTTCGCGATTTTCTAAAGACGGGATTCACACACAACGCGTCTGCTAATGTCCGATTCGCCACCTAATGACTCCTTTGAACCGAATCATTTTAACGACTGGTTAGAACAACTGATCTGTCCAACACTGAACTCACAAATCAGTTTAATAATTTACTCAGAACAACACCTGAAATGAGAACACAAGTGTGCTTACCCACTTTAGCAAGAGTGGATAGTAAGAATTATTTTTAATTATCAACAGTCTTTCAGCTTATTTATGTGGACAATGTGTAGTAAAATAAATAGCCTAAAATCATTTAGTTTAGACTGGAGTGAGGTGAACCCAGAACAAATTTGTTGTTAGCTAGCTGATTGTAAATGGCAGAAAATTGGGCTATTTGTTCATTTTTTTAATACTATTTTTTTAATATTGATATGATTACCAAAACAATTATCAGTAAATAGTGTAAAAATGAGGGGAAAAAAACAAACATCAAGGTATCAAAATAAGATAAGCAAAAGTTACAAACTTTCTTTGAATTTATTTCAAATTTATTGTCAGTATTGCGCTTGCAGATCAAGTGGGTAGGGTATTTTTTTTTTACCGTGCGTATGTGTGTGTATGGATGACCATGTCTGTCAGCCACCACCGAAGACCATTTTTGACCCAGGAAAAACCCTGAATATGTATTGTGAAAAGCGCTATACAAATACATTTTAATTGAATTGTTTTACTTACTTTTATTGGCATTAACTATATATTATTAATGTATTATTTGGCAGGTCGCAAGATGTATTTTATTTTGTGAGACTTTGCTGAGGAAGTATTCTTTGGCTCAGTCTGAAAAGGCCCAGAAAAGAAACACTATGAAGAACATCACACAGAACCGTCAGAGAAAGAAACGGGTAAGTTAAGAAACCGGTTAAGCTTTTTCCCTCCAGAATGTTACTATACTCCTCTCTGAGTTTTAGTGGTTAATTTACTGTCATGTTTTGCAGTTGCTGGAGACCAGGTCCAGGGTTGCACAAACCAACACAGAACCTGTGGAAGACCGCAACTATAGACCTGATGAAGATGAAGATGCTGCTGTTGTTGATGGAAGGCCAGTGTGGATGGTTAGGCTAGCTACTACAAACCAGACTAGACTGACCCATGCTACGTGTCACATCACCAGCCCATCATGCCAGTTTGAAAAAATGTTCAAAACTCAAACAACATTGTGTTAG
Source organism: Gobio gobio (assembly GCF_949357685.1). Taxonomy (NCBI): domain Eukaryota; kingdom Metazoa; phylum Chordata; class Actinopteri; order Cypriniformes; family Gobionidae; genus Gobio; species Gobio gobio. Next base: position 26,770,469 of record NC_137114.1, read on the forward strand.
AGTTGGTCACAATTCTTTTATAATTATAAATTTAATATTCAATTGTTCCATTTTAGATTGTCTTTATTCCTATGTTTATATACTTATACTTTTATTGGTTCCCATATATAGAACATTTACATATATTTTATATACACTTTTTAATTTATAGATTTCTTTGTCTCGTTTTATATTGTATACTTTGTATGTTTGTAACTTTTTAGATGTCCATGTTGCTTTTGATCTCCACGTTTTGTATTGTTGTTCCTCTTACGTCGCCTTCCTTTAGAAACATTTTGTTCACTTATCTTTTCCCCCATTCATTTTAATGTATGTTTATAATGCTCTTTGTTCTTTTTATTTGGTTATATTGTTTACTTGGAATATTTATGTGTATTTTATATGCACTTTTTTTGTCTTATAAATGTATTGTTCTCATTTTATATTGTTTAATTTGTATATTTATTCTTTTCCTTTTTATGTTCACTGTGTATTTTATTCCTTTACATCTCTGTCTTTTAAATGCATTTTATTCATTTTTTTTCCCTTTTTGTTTCTTTACCAATTCATTTTAATGTATATTTATGTTCTTTGGACTGTTTATATTTTTACATTTGTTCCTTTACATTTTCATCCCTTTTAAATACATTTAGTTCACTTGTTTTTGTTTCACCATTGTTTTAATGTTTGTTTATAATGTTGTTAAGAATGTTTTTTTTTTTATTATACCTTTTTAATAAATATTTCAGACTTTCTCAAATTGTTTTGTGTGTATTTTTCTTTTGGGAGGGAGAGGGGATTATTTTTTATATATTATATATTAATGAGCAAAATCTGCATAGCTGGCCTATAACCAATCAAGTCCCTATGCTACAAAACCTAGCCCACCCTTAGCCTTAGAAGTAACCAATAAAGTCACTTGACTGGGTTTTCAATCCGTCCTGTCCTCCAATAGCAGTCTGGGTTTTGGGAGTGGTTTAAAAAAAACAACCAATCCAGTTTGAGATGAAGGACCAATAGGGGGTGGAAGGCAAAGCTGTTTAGAGGTGTGAAAATGTCTCCTGGGAAAAACTTGATGGGATTATTTGCCATGGCAACAAATGGCTGTAGCATGGGAGTATACGGCCACAACATACATCCGATTTGGTACCATTTCGGATGAATACGGACATATACGGATCCATGGAATTTGACCTATCCGGCCAGTATACTCCTGGATTCTTCCGAATTTCAGCAGTGTATACAGGAGTATCCTGGTCCGGATACACCTTTTTTCATGCAGTGATGGCTCATCAAAGGTATTAAAAACAATGACTGACAACCACGATATACAGATTGCCCAAATCACAGCACATGCCATAAAAATAGCTTTGTTTGTAATAAGGACACAATATCTGAGTGGGTTACGTACAGCAACAAACCGATCAATTGCCATTAATAGCATTAAGAAAGAGTTAATACTCCCTAAGAAGTGAACAAAAAACATCTGCACAAAGCAACTATAAAATGATATCTCACTGCTATTGAAAAAGTATTTTGCAATGGCTTTAGGCAACGTGACAGTTCCAAAAGCAAGATCACTTACAGCAAGATTACAGAAGATTATATAGGTGGGTTTCTGAAGGCTTCTCTCATAAGCAATGAATGCAATAATAAAGATATTTCCTCCTGCCAGTGTCAAGTAGACAAAGAACAAAAGGGTTCCTACAGCTCCATAATACTGTGGATGGAGTCCTGGAAATCCCATCAGGTAGAATTCAGTAAAGATAGTGTCATTAGTGTAGATCATGACTCTATACGGCTTCACAATTACCTCATCCAACAAGAATGCAAAAGAATGGCATTTGACTGTCAAGGCAAACTAAAACAACATACAAAAATGTTGAACAATTACTGTCTTTATAAAGTACAGATTATATTGATAAGCTATAATTCGAATACATACCTCTGTGGAAACTATTTATATGTGAAAAGCATAGGCCTACTCCATTAAATTTGCATTATTTTGAATTTGATTGACTCTGACCACCAAATGGAGAAGATTCACTGAGTCACCAATTGTATTAATGCATAAACAAACAAAAAATAATCTGTCATGTGCATATGCCACGGATATGACATGAATAAAAATGTATTTCTCTCTGTGCATTCATCTGACAATCACAAAGACACCATATATCATTACTCTCCAAAACTAAACACCTCCCCACAGGATGACGTGTTGTTAGGAGTTTCTTCTGTCTCATTGGCTTTGGTTTTTTTTTCATGAAAACAAAACAGTTGGATTTATTTGACAACACTAACATGCTTGAGTCTTGCTGTGGTTTGAAATAAGCCTCCATAATCCCTAAAATGTTTGGAAGCATGCTATTGAGTGACCACAATTGTTGACATAGTATACAGTAAGAGCTATAAAGTAGAATATAGCTGAGATACACATTTCTTGGACAGATTTTGAATTAGTTTTAATGAGTTCATCAGTAAGTCATTGACATGATTCTATGTTTCTCAGGGCCATAACCACCATAGGCATTGAGGGGGACAAGTACCCCATCAAAGAAAAATCGAGAAAAATGACCCATCAAATTCCCCAAACGATATAATGACTTCTCATGATAAATCCATGTCTAAAATTGTGGTTGATATGAGTGACTTGTATGTTCAAGGCCTCCAGAGGCAGCACGAGAAAAAGACCAAGAAACAAGTCTGAAAAGAAAAGAAGAGGAATCGGAAAAAGAAGAAATAGGGCCAGCCTGAACCAAGGACCTTTCTACAGAGGGGAAAACAAATGATGAGATTGCTAAGAAAAATTGAGAGATCTCACAAAGTGATATCAAAGATGATAAAACTTATGATGGCTCAAGAGAAGTTTGAGGGGGAAATTAAACAGTTGGTGTATAAAGTTGATGGGCTTTGTAAAGACGAAAATCAGCTAGATACAGTGGGGATCGAAAGTTTGGGCACCCCAGGTAAAAAAAGTTAGATTTTATTTCCATAATTTACACTTTCAAAATAACAGAAAACAAAAAAATGGTGTCTGCAAAAGATTGGCCACCATGCAGAGTTAATACCTTGTACTGCGCCCTTTGGCAAGTATCACAGGATGTGAAAGCTTTTTGTAGCCAGCCAAGAGTCTTTCAATTCTTGTTTGAGGTATCTTCGCCCATTCTTCCAATGTTTTCCAGTTCTTTGAGAGTTCTGGGCTGTCTGTCACGCACTGCTCTTTTAAGGTCTATCCATAGATTTTCAATTATGTTGAGGTCAGGAGATTGTGAAGGCCATGGCAAAACCTTCAGTTTACGCCTCTTGATGTAATCCACCGTGGATTTTGAGGTTTGTTTAGGATCATTATCCATTTGTAGAAGCCATCCTCTCTTTAACTTCAGTTTTTTCACAGATGGCATCAAGTTAGCGTCCAAAATTTGCTGAAATTTTATTGAATCCATTTTTCCTTCTACTCGTGAAATGTTCCCTGTGCCACTGGTTGCAATACAACCCCAAAGCATGATTGATCCACCCCCAAGCTTAACAGTTGGACAGAGGTTCTTTTCATTAAATTCTTGCTTTAACTTCCACTGTTCCTGATGACTGCCATTTCTTAATTACATTCCGAACTGAGGATATTAGCATCTGAAAACGCTTTGCTATCTTCTTATAGCCTTCTCCTGCTTTGTGAGTGTCAACTATTTTCAGTTTCAGTTTTCTAGACAACTGCTTAGAAGAACCCATGGTGCTGATTGTTGGGGGTCAGATGAGTCTGGATTTAAAACCTGAGATTGACATCACCTAGTCTTTCCAGACGATGACTGAGAACAATCCATGACACTGTCAGGTCTCAGCTTTACATAGGGGGCAGTACAAGGTATTAACTCTACCGGGTGCCCAAACTTTTGCAGACACCATTTTTTTGTTTTCTGTTATTTTGAAAGTGTAAATTATGGAAATAAAATCTTTTTTTTTTTTGACATATCATAAGAATGTCTAATCTGTAATTTGATGCCTTTTGGAGATTTTTCCATCTTTTCTTGGCTTCCTTGTGCAATTTTTTTTACCTGGGGTGCCCAAACTTTTGATCCCCACTGTACACCTGGGGATAAATTGATGTATTAATGAATTCTGTATTTCCTTTGAATTAAACAATTGTTGTATGTAACAGATGTGTGCCCTAGATACTAGAGGTGTGCGATACCGCTAGATTTGGTATCGATCCGATACCAAGTAAATACAGGGCCAGTATCGCCGATACCGATACCAATATCGATACTTTTTAATAATTAAGGTGGATGCGTCTTCAACCTAAATCTGTCATGATCACAGAATGAGGAAACAATAGCAGGTGAAATAAACTCTTATTTTAATGTCAAAAAGGACAATCAGGAGACAGACAACACCGCTGGCAGGTGACGCAGGGACCTCGATGGTCAACAGGTTGTATCTGTGCTGGTGATGAGTGAAGCAATGGTGATGAGGGTGAATTCCGGCGTGAAACGATGAACAGGAAACAACGAACAGGAATCCCAGAACAAAACACCACACGATCATCCAACGGAACAGGAACAGGAAACTCAGGACACCAGACAGCACACAACATCGACAAACGATCTGACAATGGAGAGGAGAAAACGGTGAGTATAAATACAAGTGATAATGACTCGCAGCTGGCGCCGATGATAGATGAATGAGCATGATTGCTCCGGCCACACCCACAGATCCACGCAGCACAAACCAACACAACAAACAGAGACACGAGACAAGAAAGGAAGCAATGCATTCATGAACCGTGACAGTACCCTCTCTCCTAGGAACGCCTCCTGGCGTTCCCAGCCTCCCTTACCTGTTGATTGTAATCATCGATAAGGGAGTGATCCAGAATGTCTCTCGTAGGGACCCAACTTCTCTCCTCCGGACCGTAACCTTCCCAGTCCACCAAGTACTGGACTCCGCGTCCCCTCCGCCTAGAGTCCAGAATACGATTTACCGAAAACGTAGGTTCCCCATCTACGAGACGCGGCGGGGGAGGAACCGGAACCGGCGGGTTAATTGCTGATCGAAACACAGGCTTAATCTTAGATACATGAAACACGGGGTGAATTCTCCTGTACACTGGAGGAAGGTTGAGGTGGACTGTCACCGGACTAATGATCTTGGCGACAGCGAACAGGCCAATGAATTTGGGTGCGAGCTTATTAGAGACGGAACGGAGAGGAATATTCTTAGTAGAAAGCCACACTTTTTGACCAACGACGTATACGGGAGGCTTTGACCGGTGGCGATCGGCCTTAGCCTTGGTGCGCAACCCCACCCGGAGTAGAGTCTCTCGGGCTCTAGTCCAGGTGTTGTGGCACCTCTGGATGAAGGCGTGGGCGGAGGGAACCGCGACTTCGGAATCCAGACTGGGAAAGATAGGTGGCTGGTAACCTACACTACACTCAAACGGAGACAGGCCCGTAGATGACACTGGTAACGTATTGTGGGCGTACTCCACCATAGACAGTTGCTGACTCCAGGACGAAGGATTCTTGGAAACCAAACACCGCAACATTCTCTCCAGATCCTGGTTGGCTCTCTCGGTCTGACCATTGCTCTGGGGATGAAACCCTGAGGAAAGACTAACAGTCGCCCCTAACAATCTACAAAATTCTTGCCAAAATTTGGACACAAATTGGGGTCCTCTGTCGGAAACCACGTCCATCGGGAGGCCATGTAACCGAAAGACGTGATCCACGACGGCCACTGCTGTCTCCTTGGCTGAGGGTAATTTGGGCAAGGGAATAAAATGAGTCGCCTTCGAGAACCGGTCCACCACGGTTAAAACTACCGTGTTGCCCTGGGAGGGCGGGAGGGCGGTAACAAAATCTAGTGCGATATGGGACCAGGGTCTCGAAGGGACAGGCAGCGGTTGGAGTAGCCCATCTGGGGGTCGATTGGAAGACTTACCAATGGCACAAACCGAGCAAGCCAAAACAAAACTGTGAATGTCCCGGGCCATAAGTGGCCACCAGAATCGTTGTTTAACCAGAAACTTCGTACGAGTCACTCCTGGATGACAGGCTACGTTGGAACAATGCCCCCACTGAATAACGTCTGACCGTAATCCCTCCGGCACAAATAATCGATTCGGTGGGCAACCGACCGGAGGCGTTACCCCTTCTAAGGCCTTCTTGACCTTCGATTCGACCTCCCATGTGAGTGTAGAGACAAATAGGGTCTCAGGTAAAATGCACTCGGGAGTAACCAGGCGTTCTGAGCGATCAAAAATACGCGACAAAGAATCGGGTTTGATGTTTTTGGAACCCGGGCGGTACGAAAGAGTAAAATCAAAACGACCGAAAAAAAGTGCCCACCGAGCCTGCCTGGAGTTCAATCTTTTAGCGGTCCTAATATATTCCAAATTCTTATGATCGGTCCAGACGATAAAAGGTACCCCCGACCCTTCTAACCAGTGACGCCATTCCTCCAACGCTAACTTGACTGCCAACAACTCTCTGTTACCAATGTCATAGTTACGTTCGGCAGGTGACAAGCGATGGGATAAAAACGCGCAAGGATGCATCTTCTCGTCCGTGGAAGAACGTTGGGACAACACTGCTCCTACCCCCACCTCTGACGCATCGACCTCCACCACGAACTGACGTGAGGAATCAGGGGCTATGAGAATGGGGGCCGAAACAAAGCGGTCTTTTAGTTTGGTAAACGCGGCCTCATCCGCGTCAGTCCACCTGAACGTCGTTCTGGGGGAGGTCAAGGCAGTCAGAGGTGCGGCTAGTTGGCTGTAGTTACGAATAAAACGTCGGTAGAAGTTGGCGAATCCCAGAAACCTCTGCAGGGCCTTGCGAGAATCTGGGATTGGCCACTCCACCACAGCCTTAACCTTCTCAGGGTCCATACGTACTCCCTCAGACGAAATGATGTATCCCAGAAATGGAACCGACTGTGCGTGGAACTCGCATTTCTCCGCCTTGACAAAAAGCCCATTCACCAGCAACCTCTGAAGCACTCGTCGAACGTGCTGCACATGTTCCTGGAGAGACGAAGAAAAAAATCAATATGTCATCCAGGTAAACATATATGAACTGGTCGACCATGTCTCGCAGCACGTCATTGACGAGGGCCTGGAAGACTGCTGGGGAGTTGGACAGCCCGAAGGGCATGACCAAATATTCAAAATGCCCCCTGGGGGTGTTAAAAGCAGTCTTCCATTCATCCCCCTTCCTGATGCGGACCAAATGATAAGCATTACGTAAATCCAATTTCGTGAAGATTGACGCTCCCTGCAACCTCTCGAAAGTCCTTCTTCCCCACAAAAAAGAACCCCGCCCCCGCTGGAGAAGAGGAAGGGCGAATGAACCTAGTTGCTAGTGAATCAGAAATGTATTTCTCCATGGCCTCCCTTTCTGGAACCGAAAGTGAATATAGCTTGCCCTTAGGCGGAGATTTACCTGGCAATAAATCTATGGCACAGTCGTAGGGACGATGCGGAGGCAGAGAAGCAGCTCGAGACTTACTGAACACCTCCTTCAGGTCCTGGTACTCCGCGGGCACGTTAGACAAATCCACTGCTTTCTCCTGTAACACAGACATAGGAACAGACGAACAGGCAGACACAAGACAGGACTCATGACATTTAGTGCTCCACTCCGTAATGGACCTCCGGATCCAGTCTACTTTGGGGTTGTGTTGCGTTAACCAAGGATGTCCGAGTACTATGGGTGCAAGAGGTGAGTCCATGATGTAAAATGACAGAGTCTCCGAATGGTTACCAGATGTAATGAGAGTAACAGGTCCAGTAGAATGGGAAATCATGGGAAGCTGTTGACCATTGAGTGCGTGGACAGAAATGTCCTGAGGAAGTGACTGGAGGGGAATCTGAAGGTGGTGTGCGAGAGTGTGGTCCATAAAATTACCTTCCGCCCCGGAGTCCAATAGTGCTTGACAGTCGTGCTGGTGTGTTGACCATCTTAGTCTTACCGGGAGGAGGGTAGATGTCGATGAGGTCTTCTCGGCGGAGATCCCACCCGATAGTAGCCTCACTGTTACTACCGGGCGTGGCCTTTTACCGGACACGTGTTCAGAAAATGTCCCTCTCCGCCGCAGTATAGACAAAGGCCTTGGGACCTCCGCCTCTCCTTCTCCTCCCGGGAAAGCCGAGCTCGCCCTACCTGCATGGGTTCGTGATCGTAGATAGGGCTGACCACATCCGTACCGCTGGACCGCGAACTCTCCGCTCCTCTAAACACCCGATTGGGAAGGACGCGTCGCTCGACTCTTGACAGTCTAGCATCAACTCGTAGTGCTAAGTCAATCAGTCCATCCAAGGTGTTAGGCAGGTCCAGGGTGTAGATCTCCTTCTGGATGCGGTCAGCCAGCCCATGCAGGAACATATCCCACTGCGCCTCGTCGTTCCATTGGCACTCCGCCGCGAGAGTCCGGAATTCGATCGAGTAATCCGAAACAGACCTCTCTCCCTGGCGAAGCTCGGCGAGCACCCTCGCCGCCTCTCTTCCGGAGACCGCACGGTCAAACACTCGCTTCATGACGGCGGAAAGTGCCTGGAACGACTGGCAGCATGGATCCTGGTTCTCCCACACCGCCGTTCCCCAGAGTGCTGCTCTCCCAGTCAGTAGAGAAAGCACAAATGCGACTTTGGATCGCTCATTGTTGAAAGTTCTCGGTTGCAGTGCAAAATGCATGGAGCATCCAGTCAGAAACGCCCGACAGAAACTGGGTTCTCCGGCATACCTCTCAGGCACTGGTAGACGAGGTTCCGACTGGGAGAGCGGATCTGATGGTGTGGAGGGAACGAACGGTGTGGGTGGCGCAGTGGGAGCTCGCAGTTGTAGAATTTGCTGGGTGAGCCCGGACACCTGCGTCACCAAAACCTGAACAGCCCGGCTAGTGTTGCTGAGCCCCTCCTCCTGGGCGTCCATGCGTTGAAGGCTGCTGTTGACAAATGACTCCATGGTCATCGGAGCTCCGCCTGCTGCTTCCATCAGTGGGTCAGATCGTTCTGTCATGATCACAGAATGAGGAAACAATAGCAGGTGAAATAAACTCTTATTTTAATGTCAAAAAGGACAATCAGGAGACAGACAACACCGCTGGCAGGTGACGCAGGGACCTCGATGGTCAACAGGTTGTATCTGTGCTGGTGATGAGTGAAGCGATGGTGATGAGGGTGAATTCCGGCGTGAAGCGATGAACAGGAAACAACGAACAGGAATCCCAGAACAAAACACCACACGATCATCCAACGGAACAGGAACAGGAAACTCAGGACACCAGACAGCACACAACATCGACAAACGATCTGACAAAGGAGAGGAGAAAACGGTGAGTATAAATACAAGTGATAATGACTCGCAGCTGGCGCCGATGATAGATGAATGAGCTTGATTGCTCCGGCCACACCCACAGATCCACGCAGCACAAACCAACACAACAAACAGAGACACGAGACAAGAAAGGAAGCAATGCATTCATGAACCGTGACAAAATCTAAATGAATTTTCATGACTTTTAATTTGTTTTTGTGATTTGCATTTTGGGTTATTAATCAGTACTACAAAAGCTTTTGTTCAGAAACAACTTTTGGTTACTTCTGTTTTATTTAAATAAACAAAGTTACAAAATGATTACTTCACAAATATAAAAAATGTAAAAACAAAATCTCTTTTCAAGTAGCATGTTAACAAAAAATGTTTCTCCTCTTTAGTGCACTTCTTTTCAGGATTTTTTTCTTAAATAAACAAAGTCACAAAGTTTTACATACAACGCTCCTCTTTCTCTCTGCTGCCATTCTCCGCCTCTGACTGACTGCTGTTACTGTGCGTTCACACCGCCGCCGGCGAGAGCGTCAAAGTGGCCGGAAGTCATTCATTCTCAATGGGAGCCCGGCGGCGAGCTCCGGCGAGAGCGGCGCGTCTTGAACGATTTGGGCAAATGCGCGGCTGAGCGGCGCGCGCGCCTGACTGCTGGTGGTAGCGCTAGTGGCGAGTCACGTGACGGTACAACACAGGAGAGGGGGAGGAGAGCAGTGTCGAGCACGAGCAGCACTCTTGAGAGCTTGCTCTGCTCTCTGACAGCAGCAGCATTTTGACAAACACGGCCAGGTCGCAAAACGAGAGAAACTGAAACTTAAGTATCGATATTTTCACGTTGGTATCGATCAATACCGATACCAATGTTGGTATCGATATTATCGATATTAGTATCGATCTGCCCACCTCTACTAGATACACATTTCTCTCCGTTGTGCCTTAAAGAACGGAGATGGGGTGTGTCATCCTGTTGAAGCGTAAGAGGGGTTTTTGCAACCCGCTATAAGATCAAAAGGTTGAGTAGGTGTGGTGCAGCTTATGCAGAAATATTCAGCAGGTTCTGCAGTTTTTGCAATAAGCTTTGAAAGGCATATAAATGATGTGTATGTGATATGCTAGCAAGTAGGAATTAGCCAAGCGATATGTTGACCTTTTAAGGTCCATAATGGGAGGATCTTTTATCCGGTGTTTGAATAAAAGTGTTGCATATGTGTGTTTGTTACCGAACCTTGTGGTGAAGACTACATGTGTTTATGTTTGTAATTTTTATGCTGAAACTTTGCTAAGTAAACCATAGCCTTGAATGGGGCAATTATTTTCTACTTCAGTAAGTCTCTGTGTGAATATTTCTTAAACATAACTATTATTTGAACCTGAATATATTACAATCCATCGTGCGTCATAGAGGACTGGACCTTGACTGAGCTTGGTACAGGGTATCTCAGATATTGCTAACCAGTGTGTGAAGTGAAAATAACATATTTTCTTAGCGATAGATGATATTTACACTAAGTGCAAATAGCTGTAGATGTGAAATAGCATACTAAGTGAAAATAGTGATATATTCTATTTACACCATGTAAAAGTAGTTATTTGCAATATGTGTAAATAGTAATTAGATTATATTTATACTTTAACCCTAAAATGCATGACTGTTTCGCCAAACATTCTTACATATTTGGGTCTTTAGCGACCCGGATCTATATCTAATATGGATAGATCTCTACCTTTCACGGTAATATATAAAACTTTGAGGGTTCAGTTTGAGCCGATATTTAACACCATCATCACTGTCCTCATCAGAGCTCATTTCCCTGTACATTCAGCATCTGGCACATATTCTCAAAACTACTTTTCAATGTCTTCAAAATAAATATTTTGACAGCTTCTTGACCAGATCCATCATCAAGTGACAGTGACACTAATATCTGAATGTGATCAGTACTTGCTCTGCAGTAAATAGCTGAGCCATTTCAAGTTTTGCAGATTATAATTTTTATTGTTTCGTTTTCTGTCTGAGGTAACTATGAGTGAAACGTCTCGGTTACGTATGTAACCCTCGCTCCCTGAGGAGGGAACGGAGACGTAACGTCAGTGACTGACAAATGGGGGGGTTTCGCTTAGAAGCCAGTCATCTTCGAGATCTTAGAAAATGCCCAATGGCAGAGCCAATGCCATGGGTATGCGGAATTTACATGCGTAACTCCGCCCCACAGTGCGGGTATATAAGGAAGTATGCTGGCAACATCGCATTATGTTTATCTGCTGAGGAGCCAAGACTGAACTCCCGGCCGTCCCAGCAGTACAGCGGATGTGGCAGAGGGACGTTACGTCTCCGTTCTCTCCTCAGGGAATGAGGGTAACATACTTAACCGAGACATTCCCTTTCGTTAAGTCACTCCAAGTAACGTCAGTGACTGACGAATGGGGGTCCCAATGTAATCACGCCACTCGGCTGTCTTCCAGTGCCCTGCGTAAGTGCGAGTGCCCTGTCGTAAGACTAGTACGGATGAAGGACTCCCACTTATCACAGGAGTACCCAGGTACACTGGGAAGCATAATCCAGGTGGAAAATATGCACCAAGATGCCTACCGGAGGGAGGACTTAGAAAATACACATATGACCCGCTGAGGGCTGAATATGGAAAACTCTGGGGAACCAGCCGAAGGTGGATTTTTAACCCCAGGGTGGCAATGGCTTGCCAAGGGAAAGACACCTGCTCAAGAAGGCTTACTGTGGAAATACACGTGTGGGGGTCACCTGGAGGGGAACCATGCACACGGAGGCACCTGGCCTGACACAAGGGTCTGGGCTAGATAGGGCAGACCTACTGGTGTCGGCATAAACAGTGCTGGAGGAGCTCAGGGCTTCTGGGAAGCTCACCTGAGGAAAATATCGTACGTATCCAGTCCGTGGAGTGGAATGGCGAGCAAGCGAAGACACCTGAGCCTAGTCCATTACCAGCCACTAGTGGAGGCGAGTACATAGTCGGACACAGCCTCCACTTGGAGATTATAGAATCTTGCGAATGTGTTAGGTGTCACCCAGCCTGAGCTCTGCAGATGTCTGTTGGCGAAGCGCCATGCGCTAAAGCCCAAGAGGAGGCAACACTCCGGGTGGAGTGAGCCCTAACCCCAAGGGGGCATGGACGCCCCAGCATCTGGTAAGCCAAAACAATGGCGTCCACTATCCAGTGAGACAACCTCTGCTTTGAGAAAGCCTTTCCCTTCAGCTTCCCAACATAACAGAGAAAGAGCTGGTCTGAGGTCCTGAAACACTGTGTCCTGTCTACGTAAGCGCGGAGAGCGCATACTGGACAGAGAAGTGCCAAGGCTGGGTCTGCCTCCTCCAAAGGCAGCACTTGCAGGCTCACCACCTGGTCTCTGAACGGAGTGGTGGGAACCTTGGGCACACATCCAGGCCGGGGTCTCAGGATCACGTGAGAATTGCCCGGCCCGAACTCCAGGCACGCTTCGTCAACCGAAAATGCCTGCAGGTCCCCTAACCTCTTGATGGAGGCCAAAGCGGTCAGGAGCGCTGTCTTCATAGACAGGAACTTAAGATCTACTGACCGCAAAGGCTCAAAGGGAGCCCTCTACAGAGCATATAAAACTACTGCGAGGTCCCAAGAGGGTACGAGGGGAGAGCGAGGAGGATGTAGTCTCCTGACTCCCCTCAGGAACCGGATGATCAAGTCATGCTGACTTACCTGTTTGTTCTCCAAGAGGTCATGGTAGGCTGATATAGCGGCCACGTAAACCTTGAGGGTGGAAGGAGACAGCCTTCCATCCAACCCTTCCTGGAGGAACGAGAGCGCAGACCTGATCAGGCATATCCAGGGGTCTTCTTGGCGAGAAGAACACCAGGTGACGAAGAGGTTCCACTTCTACGCATTGGCGTGTCGAGTATACTCTGCCCTAGCGGAAGTGATGGTAGCCCCCACCGGAGGTGGTAGGGTACTCAAACCTGCCGCGTCCCATCCAAGAGCCACACGTGGAGGTTCCAAAGAGCGGGACGCGGGTGCCAAAGGGTGCCCCATCTCTGAGAGAGAAGGTCCTTCCTCAGAGGAATCGGCCAGGGAGGGGCTGTCGCAAGGAGTAGGAGTCCTGAGAACCAGGTCCGGCCGTGCCAGTATGGGGCGACCAATATGACCTGCTCCTTGTCCTCCCTGATCTTGCACAGATTCTGTGTGAGAAGGCTCACTGGGGGGAACGCATACTTGCGTAGGCCCCACGGCCAGCTGTGCGCCAGTGCATCCGTGCCGAGCGTGCCCTCGGTCAGGGAATAGAACAGGCTGCAGTGGGAAGAGTCGTGGGAGGCAAACAGATCTACCTGTGCGTCGCCGAACTGTTTCCAATCAGCTAGACCGACTGGGAATGGAGTCTCCATTCCCCAGGAAGGGGCTGAGACCGTGAGAGCTCGTCGGCTACATGGTTATGTTCTCCCGGGATATGGACAGCACGAAGGGACCTCAGATGCTTCTGACTCCATAGGACGAGATGGCGGGCGAGTTGAGATATACGGCGGGAGCGTAGACCACCCTGGCCGTGCTACAGTGGCTGTGTTGTCTGACCGGACAAGTACATGTTGACCCTTCAGCAGCGCTCAAAAGCGGTGCTGGGCGAACCGTACTGCCAGCAACTTGGTCCTGTCCAGGAGCCCGCGGCTGCATGTCAGTTGCCTCAAGTTGCTGGCAGTACGGTGTTATTCTCGCGGGGTCAGTGGTGGCATGCAGCTCATTGAAGAGCCCTGGGTCGGCTCTACCCTCGTGCATGTGCAAAGGGGCGGCGGCCTGCCCCGAAGCTCTGCAGGACCTCGCCACCGAAGTAGACGAGCCCACAGTGGTTTTGGGAGGGTGCTTAGGAAAGCCCCGTCGAAGTCCTCCGTAGACACCATAGTGCGCAACAGAGTTTTCAACAGTGGGGGGACCCCAGTGTACCCTTTGGCCGCAGCCCCATCGAGGGCAGAGAAGACGAAGGAGGCCACCGAACGGTCACGGGAAGACACAGGGACTTCCAGGACTGCGTGACCTCCTCATGCACCTCAGGAGCGAAAAGGCATTGGGTGCCGCCCCCAAAAACCAATCGCCCAACCGTGAGCGCTCGTGACAGGGCGGAAGTTCCACACCAGCCTGAAGCCCACGGCTGCCCAAGATGATATGGCTGTCAACTCTAGGTCAGACCCGAGCAGTGCTGACACGCCCGAAGGTGGAGCACAGCAGAATCGTAGGGGTGTAACGATTCACTCGTTTTCTCGATGCATATGCATCGTCAGGATTTGTAATCGATGCATCGATCTCTAAACGTGCATTTTGAATCGTGAATCGTTTATTTCGGCCGATAATCGATGTAAAATGCTAAGAATCTAATGAATCGTGATTCAATAGTGATTCAGTGCTTTAAAATTAACATTAGATTATGTCTACTAAATCCGCGCCCTCACAGCTCGCCTTCACAGACGCGCTTTACCGCCTTCACTGGATTGCTCTCGCGCTCCGTCCGTCGCTCACTGACACATGTTTGAGCTCTCCTCAGGATGGCCACTGCGACCACATGAGCAGATGACCGCTCTCTATCGAGACAGGAATAGTCCCGAGTCGAACCGCAAGCCATTGTCAACTGCCAAGTCACCGCGGTCACTACTGTTGAAATAAGTAAAATGCTTTCATTGCGTGGGAACGTCCCCTTTATTTTATATAAAATAAAATACTTAAGTTTTACGGAAATACAGTAGGCCTACCTGAGCAGTTGAAGTAAAACCCCGCTTATTCAAGGATGAACATTTATTGCATGGACGGAGCAAACACATTTGTGTAAGTGTCTGAAATGCATACGCACAGTTCTGATGAATGATACATGAAATGTTACTTAATGTCGTTTAACTGAATATACGAAGGAAACCAAAAACTAGTAACTTTAAACAAAGAAAAAGGAGTGAGGTGTGAAAATGTCATAATGTAAGGTGTATGTAAAGTGCAGGGATGCGTGAATCTGTGTGTGTAAACATGTCTGAGTGGAAACTAAGTAAAACTACAAAAGAACAAACACAAACAGGATCATACCTGGAGGAGCAGAGAGAGAGAGCGGTTAGTGAGGCAGTTTAAATACCCTGAGCCCAGGTGGCTCCAATCACTAACAACCCTCTGTCGGGACTTTGGATTAAAGGAGGACTCAAAGTGCAGTGAACAAGGAAGTGGTTTATTCGGGGAATAAACAGTGTGAACAATCAAACAAAGTGAGGAGGTGACAGTCTACGGAACTGTTTGGTGGCTCCCACTGTATCTGCGCACACTACAGCAGACACACAGGCTGGAGAGACCACCGAGAGAACGGGGGACAGATAGACCCAGCAGAAGACGAGACCGAGCCCAGCAAGGGAATACGGCTTGCTGAAAAACTCCTCGTCTACGGGTCCTGGGCACAAAACCAAACAGGTAAGACACAGAGCAGAAATGCAGAGCAGACACGTAACATTCACGCGACATGAAGTGATCAACTGACAACAGAGGTAGACACAGCTGGGCATATAAAGGGTAAAGGGAACGAGCGACAGGTGCGGGAGATCAGCCCGTGATCAAACTGATAATCCAATCACGAGCTGCAGAAAAATGACAGGACAGGACAAACAACAGGAAGAGCCGATGTCACACCCTGAACCTGTGACACCCTCCTCTGCATGCAGGAGGAACCACCCCTGCAAGGCAGGGGAGGGGCCGTGACAATAGACACTCTGTTAAAGGCATTACTTAAAAATATATTTTACATGTGAATTAATTGTATTTATAAAATCATAAAGTGTTTTATTAACATGTTTGTGATTTTTATTTGTCAAGTAACCAGATCCTGCCCATGAAATCGTGATTTTATGGCATATATTTTATTTATTCAGATACAGATGTAATAGGCCTGTTGTGTATTTTACCTTTCTTTTTGTTAGTATTAAAAACTCCAACAGCCTTCCCTCATTTGACAGACACACCATTTTTATTATTGACGAGCTGCTGAGATTTTCAAGGCACTATATTTTCCTCATCCATTTTGAAACAAAACTTTATTATATATTATTAAATTGTTGGCCCTATACATAAAATATTTTTTATTAGCAAGTGTCAAGTTTTGTTTTTTACTTTGTTATGAACATAGTTTATATCAAGGCTTGATCAAGTAATATTCAGAAATGGGTGCAGTTAGCTATTATTTTTCTTTAGTTTTTCTGATTATTCTGAAGTTTTATTAGATTGTAAAAAACTAAATTAATATCATAAGGATGAATGATATTTAAGAGGTAACACGTCTTATTCTTACCAGTAGTATTACAATAATTTAATATACAATTTATTAATATGAATATAATAGATTTAGTGCACCTTGGAACTACAGAGAAACTGCAATGCCACACGCGGACGCTGTATATAATAGGCTAATTCTGTCATGTGACATCACATTTATTTTGCGTTAAAGCCCTTTTTCTCGACAAAAAGTGTTTCCAAACTAGTTTTCGTGACATTTGAAGTATCGACATAGAATCATAGAATGTATGTGCTAAAGTTAAATGGAAACCTGGCTATAGACAGGTGTGTGCCTTCCCAAATCATGTCCAATCAATTGAATTTACCCTAGGTTGACTCAAATCAAGTTGTAGAAACATCTAACGGATGATCAGTGGGAACAGGATGCACCAGAGCTCAATTTTGAGCAGTGGCGGTTCTAGACCACGGTAACTATGGGGGCCAGGCAGGGGCCACTTGTGCTTTTAGGGGGCACACGTTAACATTTATCTTAACCAGTAGATAATTAGGTAGTTCACCTGAAAATTCTATCACCATTTACTCACCCCCATGTCGTTCCAAATAGGACTTTCTTATGTTGAACACATTTTATTTATAACTTATAACATTTATAACTTATTTATTTTATTAAACTGTTGTATAAGATCAGTAGGCCTATCGCATTTGCACTCATGCTATTCTGGGTAGAAAAACAGAACTTGTGTGATATTGCACTCGTTACTCATGTTATATTGCTTAGTCTATATCATGATGTAAATGTGAGGGCGTTTTCACACTGGCAGTTTAGTTTGAATAATTGGTAATGTGAAAGTTGTCATGCGGACCCGGGTGAGCTGAGCTCAGGGGAACTGAATTCGAGACTGCCTGAAGGAGGTAGTCTGAGCTCGGTTGCGCAAATTGCGCTCGAGCTGTGCTGCGATTCATGGGAATTTGAAAGCAACAAGCTAATACGACTAGCGGGCCAGTGGCGGACCACTGGAGGCAAAGTTGGCGGCCCACCGGGGGCCCGCTGGCATTTTGCTCATCGTTTTCCTAGCGGACCACCGGCGGCAGCCACCACTTTTCCGACAGTGGTCCGCTACCGAGCCGCTGGTTTATAATAAATGTTTTCTGGCCACCCACGGACGATCCACTGGTCATATGATTCACAACTGGGTAATTATAGTTAGATCCAATATAATAATATTTAATGCAATAATGAATCAAAAACAAAGTACACAACTGCTAATAACCATTGTATATGTATTTTTTTGGATAGAGGCAACACAAATGCGTAGCTAAACAAATGGAAATAAACATAAAATAACTATAAACATTATGATAGCCTATTCAAAATATGTACTTTTGTTAATATATATATATATATATATATATATATATATATATATATATATATATATATATATATATATATAAACAGGATACATAAGACTGTATTATATATTATAAGATTAAGACTCGGGTGCGCAAGAAAAGTAACCTGCGCATGCATTTTATCAGATGACGGTGTATTTAGTTCAATACAACACATGTGTAAGGGATGATAGTGTTGATGATTTACCTTGGATACGAGCGAGAGGGAGCCTGCGGTGTATTCGCGGTGTAGAACGCGCTCTGACGCGGACCACAACAAACGTGCCCAGTGTAAAAACGCTCTGAGTCTAAAACTCAAACAGGGGCATTTCTGCCGCATATCTTGAATTTTATGGACATTCTGGCACTGAAATGGTTTGGTTAACGACATTCTAACAATACAGGTTTTGGAACAACACGAGGGTGAGTTACATTAGGTGTTTTTATTTTCTTTTAGGGGGAACTAACCCTTTATTTTATTCCCAGATTATTGAAAGTCTTTTATTTGGCCATGTACTGTATCACTCGATCTGCAGTCTCTACACGTGAAGTAAAATCATTTCAAGTTCATTTATTTATTTGAAAAGTAATGTATCTGTAATATGATCATGCATGCTCAATTTATAAAAGTAAAACTAAACCATTTATTTTACATGTTTTGTAGCCTACCTGCTCTCTGTTAGCAGACTCTTCGCAAAGTTAGCATAGACATCAAAACAAACATCTAATACTCTATAAGCAACACTGGACAATTGGATAAAATAATATTATTTCTCGCTATATGTGAACAAGACTGAAATTACATTATTCTGTATCTTTTCTCGGGTATGCCTATCTCTGTCATATTCGCACATGAACGGTTCTTTCATTGCGTTGGTCATAATTTATCTTTGGCTGCATCTTCCTAATTCGGAATATGATCAAAGATTACATATGTGGACGTGTTCGGAGAAATTAGCCATTGAAAAAATATATTTTAACTACCAGTAAATGAACGAAATGACTGAATGGAATTCAAAGTCGTCAAGTCAGTAAAATTAATCTCCAGTAGCTATCACTGCTGCGTAAGGGTGCAGTTACATTCAACACAACGTGTATAAAGAGAGCTTATTTTATCTATAATCAAGAGCGTAGCAACCGCTATAGCCCGCGTTTTACAACCATTTGAGCGAATGCAGACTGAGTGACGAATCATTCATAAACAGACATCACTTGCGCGCCACAGCGCGCAGCCTCCTCATTGCTTCTCTGCATTGGTTATTGGTTATGACACAATAAAGTGCTCTTTTCATCACACACCGCCACAGCAAAAAACGTCTCGGTTACGGATGTAACCCTCGTTCCCTGAGGAGGGAACGGAGACGTAACGTTAGTGACTAACGAATGGGGGTTTCGCTTAGAAGCCTATCAACTTCGAGTTTTGAGAAAACGCCCAATGGCGTGCCAATGCCATGGGGCATGCGGAATTTGCATACGTAGCTCCGCCTCACTGCGTGAGTATATAAGGAAGTACGAGGCAATATCGCATTATGTTACCTGCTTGAGGAGCCAAGACTGAACTCCTGCGTTCCAGGCAACACAGCTGATGTGGCAAGGGGACGTTACGTCTCCGTTCCCTCCTCAGGGAACGAGGGTTACATCCGTAACCGAGACGTTCCCTTTCGTTCAGTCACTACGACGTAACGTTAGTGACTAACGAATGGGGGTCCCAATATAATCCCGCCACTCAGCCGTCTTCCAGCGCCCTGCGTAAGTGTGAGTTCCCTGTCGTAAGACTAGTACGGACGAAGGACTCCCACTTAACACAGGATTACCAAGGTACACTGGGAAGCATATCCCAGTGAGGGAATGCCAAGATGCCTACCCGTGGGGAGGACTTAAGAGACACATATGACCCGGAGAGGGCTGCATATGGAAGATCTCTAGGGTACCAGCCGAAGGTGGATTTTTAACCCTAGGGGTGGCGGGGACACGCCAAGGGAAGAAACCCGCTCACTGCGGAGACTTACGGTGAAATACACATGTGGGGGTCGCCGGAGGGAACCATGCACATGGGGCACCTGGCCGGACATGAGGGTCTGGGCTCGAGAGGGCAGACTGAACTGATGTCGGCGTCGACAGTGCTGGAGGAGCTCAGGGCTCTCGGGGAGCTCACCTGAGGAAAATATCGCACGTATCCAGTCCGTGGAGTGGAGTGGCGAGCAAGCGAAGACACCTGAGCCTGGCCCATCACCGGCCCCTCGGGGGGGCGAGTACATAGTCGGACACTGGCTCCACTCGGAGATTGTAGAATCTGGCGAATGTGTTGGGTGTCGCCCAGCCTGCAGCTCTGCAGATGTCTGCTAGCGAGGCGCCATGCGCTAGAGCCCAAGAGGAAGCCACACTCCGGGTGGAGTGTGCCCTCACACCAAGGGGACATGGTCGGCCTTGCTGCTGGTAAGCCAAAGCAATGGTGTCCACTATCCAGTGAGACAGCCTTTGCTTTGAGAGAGCACTTCCCTTCCGCTCTCCACCATAACAGACAAAGAGCTGGTCTGAGGTCCTGAAACACTGCGTCATGTCTACGTAGGCGCGGAGAGCGCGTACTGGACAGAGCAATGCCAAGGCTGGGTCTGCCTCCTCCAAAGGCAGCGCTTGCAGGTTCACCACCTGGTCCTTGAACGGAGTGGTGGGAACCTTGGGCACATATCCAGGCCGGGGTCTCAGGATCACGTGAGAGTTAGCCGGCCCGAACTCCAGGCACGCTTCGTCAACCGAAAATGCCTGCAGGTCCCCGACCCTCTTGACTGAGGCCAATGCGGTCAGCAGAGCCGTCTTCATAGACAGAAACTTAATATCGACCGACCGCAAAGGCTCAAAGGGAGGTCTCTGCAGAGCAGTTAGTACTACTGCGAGGTCCCAAGAGGGTACGAGAGGAGAGCGAGGAGGATTCAGTCTCCTAGCTCCCCTCAGGAACCTGATGACCAGGTCGTGCTGACTTACCTTTTTGTTCTCCAAGAGATCGTGGTGGGCAGATATTGCGGCCACATATACCTTGAGGGTGGAGGGAGACAGCCTTCGCTCCAGCCCCTCTTGGAGAAACTCAAGCACGGACCCGATCGGACATTTCCAGGGGTCTTCTTGGCGGGAAGAGCACCAGGTGACGAAGAGGTTCCACTTCAACGCATAGGCATGCCGAGTGGACTCTGCCCTAGCGGAAGTGATGGTGGCGACCACCGTAGGTGGTAGGCCACTCAAACCTGCCGGGTCCCGTCTAGGAGCCACACGTGGAGGTTCCAAAGGTCGGGACGCGGGTGCCAATGGGTGCCCCGTCTCTGAGTGAGGAGGTCCGGTCTCAGAGGAATAGGCCAGGGAGGGGCTGTCGCAAGGAGAATGAGTTCGGGGAACCAGGTCCGGCCGTGCCAGTACGGGGCGACCAAAAGGACCTGCTCCTTGTCCTCCCTGATCTTGCACAGAAGCTGTGCGAGTAGGCTCACTGGGGGAAACGCATATTTGCGTAGGCCCCGCGGCCAGCTGTGCGCCAGTGCATCCGTGCCGAGCGTGCCCTCGGTCAGGGAATAATACAGGCTGCAGTGGGAAGAGTCGTGGGAGGCAAACAGGTCTACCTGTGCGTCGCAGAACTGTTCCCAAATCAGCTGAACCCTCCGGGGATGGAGTCTCCATTCTCCCGGGAGAGGCTGAAACCGCGAGAGCTCGTCGGCTGCGTGGTTCAGGACTCCCGGAATATGGACAGCACGAAGGGACCTCAGGCGCTTCTGACTCCATAAGACGAGATGGCGGGCGAGTTGAGACATGCGGCGGGAGCGTAGACCGCCCTGGTGGTTGATGTACGCTACTACGGCCGTGTTGTCTGTCCGGACAAGCACATGTTGACCCTTCAGCAACGCTCGGAAGCGGTGCAGGGCGAACCGTACTGCCAGCAACTCGAGGCAATTGACATGCAGGAGGCGCTGGGGTCCTGTCCAGGAGCCCGCGGCTGCTTGTCCATTGCACATGGCACCCCAGCCCGTGGCAGAGGCATCCGTCGATACGACAACATGCCTGGAAACTCGTTCTAAGGGCACACCGGCCCGTAGAAAGCTGAGGTTCGACCACGGGGTGAGTGTCTGTAAGCAGGCCCGAGTCACTTGGATCCGGAGCGTGCCAGACTGCCATGCCCATCTCGGGACTCGATCGCGAAGCCAGTGCTGAAGCGGTCTCATATGAAGCAATCCGAGCGGCGTTACCGCGGCTGCAGATGCCATATGCCCCAGGAGCCTCTGAAAAAGTTTCAGTGGAACCGCATTCTTGCTCTCGATTTGTCGGAGGCAAGTCAGCAGAGACTGCGCGCGCTCGCTCGAAAGCTGCGCGTACATGGCGACCGAGTCGATCTCCATACCGAGAAAAGAGATCCTCTGCACTGGGCAGAGTTTGCTCTTCTCCCAGTTGACCCGAAGGCCCAGACGGGTTAAGTGGTGGAGAACCAGATCTCTGTGTCCGCAAACCTGCTCTCGAGAGTGGCCTAGTATGAGCCAGTCGTCGAGGTAGTTCAGGATGCGGACCCCGTGCTGCCAAAGGGGCGCAAGGGCTGCCTCGGCGATCTTCGTGAAGACGCGAGGGGACAGAGATAACCCGAATGGGAGAACTGCGTACTGGTATGCCCGCCCCTCGAAAGCAAACCGTAGGAACGGTCTGTGTCGAGGAAGGATGGAGACATGGAAGTAGGCGTCCTTCAGGTCGATCGCTGCAAACCAATCGTCCGGACGAACGCATTCGAAAAGGCGTTTCGCAGTCAACATCTTGAACGGAAGCCGGTGAAGGGATCGGTTCAAGATGCGAAGGTCCAGGATTGGCCGTAACCCACCGGTTTTCTTGGGTACAATGAAGTAGGGGCTGTAGAACCCCGACCTCATTTCGGCTGGAGGGACAGGCTCGATCGCACCCTTCGCCAGTAGAGTGGCAATCTCCGCACGCATGACGGGGGCATGGGCCCCGGTCACGGTATAGCGGACTCCCCTGTAACGGGGAGGAGCCTGCGCGAACTGAATCGCGTAGCCGAGCCTGACGGTCCGGGCAACCCAGCGGGACAGCCCCGGAAGCTGAAGCCAGGCTTCCAGAGACTGCACCAACGGGGTCATACGGACAGTAGGCGTACCCCGGGTGGGGCAGCGAGGCAGCGTTACCGGCGCGGACAGGGGAGGCTGTTGGGCGTCCCCGGGTCGGAGCACGGTTAACGGCTGCGCCCTGACAGAGGAGACCAGGGAAGGACTCGCGTTCCACGGGGGTCTGCTCTGCCAGGGGGCTGGCGACAGAGAGGGACGAGAGCGGCGTGACCCGAGGGTGGCGCGCACTGCCGTCACCGATCTCTGGGGGCTCAGGGATGGGTTTGTCAGTTCTTTCTTTAACCACATTAGGGTGCTGCTGACCCGGGGGCCAGCAGCTGAACAAAAGATTCTCCCCCGGCCCTCCACCGGGGGAAGGAGCGGCCCTGCCGCCGTCTCCTGGAAAGAACTGCCCATCCCTGAGCCGTCCGCATCAGGAGCGCCGCTTAGCCTGGCGTTTCTTCGCGGGCTGCGGGGCTGGAGCGGACTGGGACGCCTTCCTGCGGCTGCCTCTGCGCGGCCCGGGGGGAGGCTGCTGCTTGGGTGGCGCAGAGGCGGAGGAAGCCGCGGGAGGACGTCCTCGGCGGCGAGCAGGCTGAGGCACCTGCGCGGGCGGTGGGGTGGAGGCAGCAGCTGACCGCCGGGGCAGGATGTATTTTATTGCCTCAGTCTGCTTCTGAGCGGCCGAGAACTGTTGGGCGAAGCTCTCGACCGCTCCGCCGAATAGCCCATCCTGTGATATGGGGGCGTCGAGGAAACGTGTTCGCTCGGCGTCGCGCATATCAGACAGGGTGAGCCATAAGTGTCTCTCCTGGACCACATTTGTGGACATCACCTGACCCAGGGAGCGCGCGGTCACCTTCGTCGCCCGGAGAGCGAGGTCGGTGGCGGCACGCAACTCATTGCTGAGCCCTGGATCAGCCCCTCTCTCGTGCATATCGCACAGCAACTTGGCTTGGTAAGCCTGAAGAGTTGCCATGGTATGCAAAGAAGCGGCGGCCTGCCCCGCAGCTCTATAGGACTTCGCCACCAGAGATGGCGAAAACCTACAGGCCTTGGAGGGGTGCTTTGGGTCACCACGCCAGGACGAAGCGCTCTGTGGACACAGTTGCATCGCAACAGAACGTTCGACTGGGGGGACCCCAGTGTACCCATGAGCCGCGGCTCCATCGAGAGAGGTGAAGGCGGAAGAGGCCGCCAAACGTTCACGGGAAGACAACGGGGCCTTCCAGGAACGCGCGACCTCTTCATGCACCTCGGGGAAGAAAGGTATTGGAGGAGCGGCCGGACGGGTGTCCGAACGCGCCGCCCCCAAAAACCAATCATCCAACCGCGAACGCTCGGGCTGAGGCGGAGGGTTCCACTCCAGTCCAAGCGCTGCGGCGGCCCGAGAGAGCATGGCTGTCAACTCTGGGTCCGACTCGGGCAATGCTGGGACACCCGAAGGTGGCAGCACAGCCGAATCCTCATCCTCAGATGACTCCAGCCCACCTTGTGATGCGGCGATAGACATCACCTCCTCCTCCGCCGCGCCAAACGCCACAGTCGGGACAGCAGGAGCCGGCCCCGATGTAGACGCCTGAGCGCGGGCCGGGTCAAGTGCCTGAGAGGGGGGTGTGGGCCGAGGAACTAGCGTCGGAGCTTTATTCCACACCGTCACCCTCAGATCACCCTGGTCACCAGCCAAAGTGCCGCCTCCAGAGGAGACCGCAGATTGGGGGGGGACGGAGGGGACTCTCGTTCCGGCATCAGCACGGAATTCACGGAGTCTCGATCGTAGCACTGAGATGGCCAGGTTCCCGCAGAGAGAACATGAGTCATCCACGAGCGCTGCCTGAGCGTGCTGAAAGCCCAAACACGTCACACAGCGCTCGTGCCCGTCGAAAGAGAAAAGCGATCTACCGCACCCAGAAGTGCACGGACGAAACATCCTGAAAAGGACGCGTCACGTGCAAGCTCTTTTGTGAGAGGAAACTTCACAGTCGATGCCGAAGCGCCCAGGGAAACACACACCAGCTGGATGCAGACCACTGCACAGATCAGCAGGCAGGAAGTATGCGATCACTGGAACGCGCCGTCACACCAACACCGACTGGAAAGCTGCTCGTCTCGAAGAAGCTGACAGAGTCTCAGAAGGCTGTAGGAGTGAAGAGGTAGGTACTCTTGGCTCCGAAAGCAGAAACATAATGCGATATTGCCTCGTACTTCCTTATATACTCACGCAGTGAGGCGGAGCTACGTATGCAAATTCCGCATGCCCCATGGCATTGGCACGCCATTGGGCGTTTTCTCAAAACTCGAAGTTGATAGGCTTCTAAGCGAAACCCCCATTCGTTAGTCACTAACGTTACGTCGTAGTGACTGAACGAAAGGGAACGCACATTGCAACCAGTTTCAGAACATTGTTTGGTGCGATGTGATTCCAAATTTACGGGGGCCAGAGGGGGGGCCAGGCTTGTTGACACGGGGGCACCGGCCCCCCTGGCCACCCCCCTAGAACCGCCACTGATTTTGAGTGTCATGGCAAAGGCTGTGAATACTTACAGTATGTACATGTGAATTTTTTCGTTTTTTTATTTTTAATACATTTGCAAAAGATTTCAACAAACTTCTTTCACGTTGTCATTACGGGGTATTGTTTGTAGAATTTTGAGGAAAATAATGAATTTAATTTTGGAATAAGGCTATAACAAAACGTGATGTGGAAAATATGCACTGTATATAAATAACGCTAGTTACGTATGTAACTGTGGTTCTGTGAATTCCGGATGACCGCCAGAGGCGGTGCTAAGCACTAGTGGATAATCGCTGCGCCAGCTCGATAGGTCGAGAAAATTATAACAACAAAGTCACGTCATGACGCAGACCGAGACGCGAGGATATAATCCCCAGCAGCTCGGTGCCCAGCCTCGTAATGCTTTCTCGCGCATTCCGAATGACAAGGAACTCTGGCGGTCATCCGGAATTCACAGAACCACAGTTACATACGTAACTAGCGTTCTGTTTCATTCCTCCTGAACGCCAGAGGCGGTGCTAAGCACTAGTGGATGACACATATCAACACAGTCATGAGGAATGCCACCCACCTGCAACATCAGGGTTGCTCCAGAAGGACTGCAGAGCTCACATCATGGGAAGCAGCAACATTAACCTTGTAGAACCTTGCGAAGGTACATGGAGAAGACCAGGTAGCAGCCTCGCATACATCTGCCAAGGAAACTCCCCGAAAAGCAGCCCAAGACGATGAGACTGCCCTAGTGGAGTGACAAGTAACACCTGCTGGTAAGGGCTGATGAGATTTGCTATACGCCGACTTTATCGTTTCAACAATCCAGCGTGATAGTCTCTGTTTGGACAAAGGCGCACCCTTGCGTACTTCACCGTAACAAACAAACAACTGATCCGTCTGTCTGAAAGAAGCGGTAGAATTAACATAGCACTTTAAAGCTCGTACAGGACACAGAAGATGAGACCTTCCCCCATCTGTCCCTGAGTGAGTGGAAGGCGGTTGAAAAGCAGCCAGATGAATAGACTGATTCACAAATTGTGGTAACAAAACTTTAGGGAGAAAAGCTGGATTGGGTCGAAGAATGGCCCCGGAATCCTCTGGCAACCAGCGTAAGCACAGTTCACTCACTGATAAAGCATGAAGCTCACCAACACGTTTAGTGGAAGCGACGGCCAACAAAAATGACATTTTTAATGACAACCACTTAATATCCGCAACAGCCAGTGGTTCAAATGGTGGTGAACAAAGGGACTCTAGAACAAGCGGTAAGACCCAGACCGGAAAGGGAGTAGAACGAACAGGTTTTAAACGCCTCGCTCCCTTCAAAAAACTGCAAACAAGGTTATGAGACCCCAATGAAGCACCATCAACTGGGTCGTGATAAACAGATATGGCAGCAACATAAACTTTTAAAGTGGAGGCCGCCTTGTTGTCATCTAACAGATGCTGCAAGAAACTCAAAATTTTTGGCACAGTACAGTGAACTGGGTCAATTCCTTGATCCCCACACCAAGAAGAAAAGATCCTCCAACGAGCAGCATAAATCTGTCGTGTTGAAGGAGCCCTAGCGTTGCTGATGGTGTTCACTACCGCTGGTTCACAAGCCATTAACTGTGAACTAGGCCTAACGGCCAGACCCAGAGCTGAAGGCGAAACGGGTCTGGGTGCCAAACACGGCCGTGCATCTGAGAAAGGAGGTCCCTTCTGACAGGAAGCTGCCACGGCTCGCCCTGTAGTAGACTCAGAAGGAGGGGAAACCATGGCCTGGCTGGCCATCGAGGTGCCACCAACAGCACCCTGTGCTTGCATAGGTATATTCGGTGCAGTGTTTCCCACAGAAGTGGAAAAGGGGGAAACGCATACAAAAGGCAGCTCGGCCACTCGTGGGCTAATGCATCCTGACCCAATGGGCTGGACTTCTCGGCTCTCGCGAACCACCTGCGGCAATGAGTGGTCAGTTCTGATGCAAACAGGTCGACCTCCGCCTTGCCAAACCGCTGCCAAATCAACTGCACCACGTCCGGGTGAAGTCTCCATTCCCCCGGGAGCAGTAGATCCCTGGACAGAGCATCCGCCACTTGATTGTCTGATCCTGGGAGATGAACTGCCCTTAACGAAGCTAGCCGGCCCTGAGACCATGTAAGGATCTTGCGAGTTAGCTGTAGAGACGCAAGTGACCTGGTGCCGCCCTGATGGTTCAAGTGAAAAACCGTTGACGTGTTGTCGGAACGGACAAGCACGTGACGACCCACCAGATTTGGTAAGAAGTGTAGTAGAGCTAAGTACACTGCCTTCAGTTCCAAGATGTTGATATGTTCTAAGGCTTCCTTTGGTGACCAGTGACCACTGATTCCCCTCTGACTCCAAGTTGCCCCCCATCCTGTTAGAGAAGCATCGGTTGTGATCACTTCTCGACGGGAGGGCACCACCCCTAGAGGCACTCCGGCTCTCAGAAACGTCACTCGTTTCCAGGGTCTCAGTGCACGGGTACAAGCAGGAGAAACGGAAATCATGCGATGACGGTGTCTTGCTGAGTCCAACCCCAAGCGGTTGCTCCACCTCTGAAGGGGCCTGAGGTGAAGCAAGCCCAAGGGAATCACGGATGTGGCGGCAGCTAACATCCCCATTAGTTGCAGAAGGACACCATAAGAAACTTTTGTTCCCAGACGGAAACGAGTCAGTAGCTGACAAATCTTGTCCGTCCGAGCTTGGGACAATGTGGCAGACATTGTGATGGAGTTGAGTGTTATACCTATGAAGGTTAGAGTTTGCTCTGGGACCAGATGACTCTTTGTGTCGTTCACAGTTAGACCCAGCCTCTGAATATGCTCCAGCACAACCTTGGTGTTGCGAATAGCATGTTGTTTTGTTGGGGCACAAAGCAGCCAATCGTCTAAATAGGGCAGAATCCTCATGCCCTTGGACCAAAGGGGAGACAGGGCTGCACTCATGCATCTTGTGAAAACGCGAGGAGCAAGAGATAGACCGAATGGTAGGACTCTGAATTGATAGGCTTGATCCTGAAAACTGAATCTTAGGAACTTCCTGTGGTGGGGAGCAATGGGAACATGGAAGTAAGCATCCCTCAAATCCACGCTCACAAACCAGTCTCCTTTCGTCACAGATCGAAGAACATCGACCGTGCGTAACATTCGGAAAGGAAGAGACTTTAAAAACACATTTAGGCGTCTCAGATCCAGAACTGGCCGAAAACTGCCGTCCTTTTTCGGAACAAGGAAGTACATGGAGTAAAACCCGTCCCTCTGACTGAGGGGAGGAACTTTTTCTATGGCTCCTTTCAGCAACAGTGAATGAATTTCTAAGGAAAGGGCCTTTGAACTGTTTGTATCTTTGACAACTGTCCGAAGGATTCCTGAAAACTTGGGAGGCCGGCGTCGGAACTGCAGAGTGTATCCCCTGTTCAAGGTTGCCAGAACCCAGGGGTCGGACACTGAATTTTCCCAGTAATCTAGGTGTTGCACTGTAAAACGACCGACTGCCGGCCCCATAGCTTCAGGGTTTTTGGCCTCTGGTTTTAGGACCTGTGGGGGGGCGCTGACGTGGCCCCCCCTGACGGTGACGGTGAAAAGGGCGGGGTCCCTGAGCCTGTTCAGTCTCTCTATGACGCTGTGGTGCTTGAAACTGATGAACATTGTGTTGACGCACTCGTTGCTCTGAGCCGTGGTAGCGTGGGTGAGCCGGAGCCAATGGCATCCTAAACGGTGGTGCCCGTGGTACTTGAGTTAGTTGTCGTGTTGCTTCTGACAACTTCATTCTCTTCTCCAATACCTCAGAAACATTGGGGCCGAAAAGGTGTCCCGGTACAATTGGCAGTTCTCTCAGCGTCTTTTTACAATCTTCAGATAACCTTGCCTGGGCAAGCCATACCTGGCGCCTGGCTGTTAGAAGGGTCGATGAAAGTGTACCAAGTTCCCGCGTCACATGACCCATAGTCAGCAGAGCCGTCTGTAAGAACCGAGGAATGGAAGCATCCACGCTCGCGGACTCCAACGTATTATTACAGGCAAGAAGTAGCTGGCAGATAGTATTCTCAGCCCTCGTTATATATGCTACAGACTCATATGCCTTCTTTAGGAAAGAGTCAGTACGTCCACACTGCGCGCTTGGGCAGCGTACATTGCCTCTTAAAGCCTCATCCGGTGATACCACCAGTGCTGCTACTGGCTGTTCAATTTCAGGAGCCCGTCCTACACCAATGGAGTCAGCTTCGGCCATTGAAGCCAGTGTGCGGGCTGTCTTTGATCTTCTTCTAGGTACGTTAGGACTTGTAAGTGCACTGGAGAATTCTGTCACAAAGTCCTTGCATGGTGGCATTGCAAACACATTACTACCAGCAGCTTGTCTGAAAAACACATTGGCTTGAACGGGCTGCACAGGTGATTCGTCAAGACCCAAACGAGCCACAGCCATCTGCAGAATAGATAAAATATCATCTGGAGAAGATGGGCCTGCACCCGATGAATGTACAGACCCACCACTCGAACCACCTGTAGCTGACAGGTTGGAAAAAACATCATGTGGGAGGGTGGGTTGCGTGGCAGGTTCCGCCAACTCTGCATCGAGAAAATGTGAATTAGACGCGCTCATGGAGAGAGCGTCCAAATCCATATCCATATCGTTTGAGGGTTGGAAATCACTCTCATCCACTGGTGTGTTCCCAGTATGGGTGGTTAGCGTTGGGGGTTGAAGAGACTGAAGAAGACGTTTCATCTCCATCATTTCTGAAGAGAGAGTAGCCACAGTCTTCGATAACATATGTTCTGAAGTTTCCGTCTGTCGTGAAGATTTTTTCTTACTCGTTGGAGCGCCAGCAGCTGCCGAAGCACGGCGCTTTTGAGCGCGTCGCGGCTGTTGCGCAAGACTAACAGGTGAGTTAGTGTCTAATTCAGCCAAGCGAAGCTGTCTTTCTGACAGTGGTAGCATACTACAATGCAAACACGGATCAGTTAGAGCCTCCTTCAAATGTTGAATCCCTAAGCAAGATGGGCATACATCATGTCCGTCGTCGGGAAGCATCGAATTCGGACACAATCTGCAGCTTGAAACGGGGATGAGAGGGCTATGATCCATGACTCCGTCAATAACGCGTCCTCGGTAGCACCGTAGGCACTCAGAACTGTAATAACACCCACTCCGGAGGTCAGACGTCCCTCAAATCATCGGATAGAACCGGAAGATTATAACGTCCAAGATAGTAAAATGTAAAATAATAATATATAGGTTTGCGGTGAAAACGCTACCCAAGCGCGGTCGAAACCAGCCACCGGTAGTACCGTGAAGCACAGGGTATCGCCGACACAACAATAAAATATAATAGTATGCACTCACGTAGAAATGGAATCCGAGATATCCGTCCCGAAGATAGCGTTGAGCGTGCTGTCACAGTTTAGGAGGGCGAATCCTCGCAACTCAGGTAAACTGTACAGGACAGCGCGAAATAATGACCTATCATAAGCGAGAAAGCGAAAGAGGCTGGGCACCGAGCTGCTGGGGATTATATCCTCGCGTCTCGGTCTGCGTCATGACGTGACTTTGTTGTTATAATTTTCTCGACCTATCGAGCTGGCGCAGCGATTATCCACTAGTGCTTAGCACCGCCTCTGGCGGTCAGGAGGAATGAAACAGAACCAATAAACATGTGCATCTAGCTTCTTCAACATTTTGGTCGAACTTATTAAAAGGATAGTTCACCCAAAAATTTTAATTTTGTCACCATTTACTCACCCAAGTTGTTCCAAACCTGTATGAGTTTCTTTCTCACCGTAGCCATTGACCTACATAGTATATGTTTCCTACTATGAAAGTCAATGTCTACTGTCAACTGTCTGGTAACTGACATTCTTCCAAAAAAAAAAAAAAACAGTGTTCAACAGAAGAAAGACACTTGAGCATAAGTAAATGAATTAAAATTTTAGGGTGAACTAAACTTTTAAACATAGCAGATCAGAAATGTAAAGAAGTACCAACACTGTAAAAAGTAAAACATTGCTGTTTTTCGTTTGATATATTTTTTTTCATTCCAATAGCCTAAAATTATTAGACTGTTAAGTAAAATTACATTTTGGAATTTGTATGTGTCTTTCAATCTATTTTCTTAGATCGATACAATATAAAATTATAACATAACAATGAAATTTAAATTATACATTCGATCAAACGACTTTTATTAGATTAAGCATGGTTTGCGCATGCGCACATGAAAACTCGAGAGAAAGTTCTGGAGAAGTCGGAGGAGGCTGGCTGCTGCTGAACAGCGCGACTCGAACAAGACATGTTTGTCAGGTAAGGGAGGAATTAACCAAAATTGCACGTCTGCGTTATCTTTGCCCTTTATTTCATTATAATTTTTATAAGGTAACTAGTTCAGTTTTTATAAGGTGACTTCCTTGGCACTGTTTTACTGATAGCCAGGCTAGCGCGACCTATCTAGCATAACGTTAATGTAATAAGGAAACTCATCCAGCATTAAATAGTTGAATAGCATTAATGTCATATCATTTTAACAAACAGACACGCAGATTAGAAGTTATTATAACGTTAATTTTGACATTAGCGGTATAGCGTTAACATTGCGCCATTTTACAGCTAACGATTTTCCTGGGAAATCCAAGAACTTAATATTATATAGACCGATTGAACGGATATTATGAAAGGAAAAATATATTTTCTCGCTCTGAATGTTGTAAAACAAAAATTTATTCATGACTAAGGCTTGAGTATATTGCATTTCTTTGCCGAAAGAAATGAATCACCTCATGCGAGTGACGTGTAACGTTTCCCGCTCAGAGTTTAGGCTAACTGACTCTGCTCAGGGCGCTCAATCAAAGTCAAAGTAAGGGGGGGGTCAAAGTAAATGACAAATTGCGGTAACCAATCGAAATCCTCTCAAGCGAGGACCTCTACATTCCGATTGGTTGCCAACGAACCGCGTCATATCTCATGACCTCGACGCTCTTACCGTCCAAGACGCGCCGCTCTCGCCGGAGTGTTTTCCTGTCACTTTGACGCTCTCGCCGCCGGCGGTGTGAACACACAGTAACATTCAATACTGATTTATAGCACTGAGCATGATGCCCCTAACTGTGCGTTCACACCGCCGCCGGCGAGAGCGTCAAACTTCGCTCTGGCCGCCCTGCCATCGACGCTGTAGAAAGATTCGTGGACGCGCTGCCGCTCTGACGTAGATCGAATGCTTGGTCTTTTTTGAAACGGCATTTAAAGGGGCTGCAAAGCAAACACTCATGTTGACCGGCATTTGTGCTGACTGACCACAAGTAGGGTATAACCGTATAATATAACCTCATGAAATCATTTAAATGTGAAAGTTTAAAAAAAGCAGATCAATGGAAAGAACTTAACAATTATAGTTACATGTTTGCTAACGAAAGAAACCAATTAAAAGCCATTTGTGTGGTGGATAAATAATGTTGCACGTCTTCTTATCAAACCCGCCGCACCAGCAGTGATCAACCTCCTCTATTTTGCTTAGGAACTAATGTGGTAGGAACCGAAGTAGCACTGCGTTCTTTAGAATCATCTCAAGCGGAGCACTACTACATTCCCATTGGTTGCCGCTGGCTGCCGCCGAACCGCGTCATAGCTCATTACCATAAAGTTGACCTGACTTCAACTCTCCTCGACGCCCAAATCGTCCAAGACGCGCCGCGCCGCTCTCGCCGGAGCTCGCCGCCGGGCTCCCATTGAGAATGAATGACTTCCGGCCACTTTGACGCTCTCGCCGGCGGCGGTGTGAACGCACAGTAACACAAATATTGTGAGCCTTTTGCACATATAGGCTAAAGGTCTTTAAAGGCAGGCATGATGTTATTAAAAAAATGCTCCATGATGAACGGTAACATTTTTATCATGTTTCAATATACTTTTTGTCTGTTTCACACCAGATTTTTCCTGTAAGTGGTAAAAAGGGATCATGTAATTTTAATGAATGCATTTTGTTCAGGTCGTGGACATCAACACAAGGAGGGAATCAGTTCTGAAATGTTTAATCATCTACTTTGGTGAATCTGTTCACCATCTCATCAAGGAAATTCAGGTATGTACATTGCTCAGCCATCCACACACATACTTACATACTGGTAGGGCTAAAAAAAATTAGAATGTAGTCTAAGTTCAGTAATTTCTGTTAAAAAAAAAGTTACAAAAAAATTGTAACTCGTGCATTATATTCATTACACAAAGTGAAATCTTTCACGCAATTATTTGTGCTACTTTTGTTGATTGCAGCTTATAGCTATGTTGACGTATATGCACTAAATTCCTGGTTGAGTATTTTGGCCTCCTTTTGCATGAATAGCTGCATCAGTGTGGTGTTATATGGAGGCAATCTGCATGTGGCACAGCTGAAGTGTTATGGATGCCCTGGTTGTTTTAAAGGTTGTATCAGCGATTGCAGGCCCAAACATAAATGAACATATTCATCCTCACGATCTGCTAGCTCAGTGTTTCCCCTAGGTTTACAGCTTTGGGGGGGGGGGGGGGGGGGGCACACTACTAGTGTCGCGGAGCGGGAGTGTTACGGATACTCGGTGTTGCCATAGACAATAAATGAATTAATTTGGTAAATAAATATAAACAAATTTTTTTTATACATCACACAACTATTTACAACACAACAGAGGTTGGTAAAATAGGCTTAGTATTGTTTTTGAGCCATATAAGCATAATAAATAAGGTTATGACTCTAAAAACGAATATCCTAACTCAAATATTTTTTTTATATTGTTAAAGACCGTCAGTAATAAAATAAGAACAAATAATCAAATTATGAGCAAAAGCACAAATAAATACAGCAGAACAAACATACAAATGAAATAAACAGTTATTTTCATGTAGGTCTAAACTAGATTGTCAGGTACAAAAATAGTAATCAAATGTAAAATATCACTGCATAGTCTGCATAAAATTATGTCACTGCATAAAAATACAGATTAATCCTTATTAAAAGTTATTCAGTCAAGAGCAGTGAGTGATTTTTTTTTTGTCTTTTGTTATCTCAATATTTATATAGCCAATGACGATATTTTCCGGCTTTCCGTGTGTTCACTGTTATAAGGTAGGGGGCGCTGTAGCGCATTTCCTGCACGAGAACAGAATCTCCTGATCAAAACACTGCCGAAGAAGCAACGTGCGATATCATAAGCAGATGCATATGCAAAATAACGCGATCATCACCATTAAACAGCATAAACATCACAACTGCCCAATGTTATTGAATGAACTGTCAACCCAGGACGAGTTATAGGACTGAAGCTTTGGGGTGTTGATGGACTCGATCTACAACATCTGTGTTTTGTTCATCGTTCAGACGTAACGTTAGTCTTTTACAAAAACTATGATTTTTTCAGCTTTATGCTCAAAATGTTGCTTTTTCATGAAACTTGCAACAGTCAAGTGTTTATTAAAAAAATAATATATGAAGCTGGAATAAAACAGTGGGTCTGTTCTTTCTTTTGATATATTGCATGTTTAGATATTCGGTGGACCATTAAAACTTACAAACTTGACCATAAATGCTGGCGGTGACTGGCAAATTTCATGTTTACGGTGATTTAAAAGACCTAACCGACTATGTTTACGATGATACTCAACAAGACAGGCATTTTGATATAATTTTGTGTGAATATTCGCGCGCTGTGAGACGCGTGGCCGTGCGTGTGTTAGGGATGTGACGGTGAGGAAATTTTCCCACCGGTTTATTGATGTGTGACAACACCGGTAATACCGGTATCACCGGCGGAGGCTTTTAAATCACTAATTCTATCTAACCGAAAGTAACATGCACACGACCGCTCTGAACTGAAAACGCGCCAGTGCGCACACACCGTGAATGACAGCTCGTCTGTAAATGCGCGCTCTGTGAGGCCATGGGTGTTTCTCAATCAGTTCCCTAGTTCAGTAGTCAGGGCACTGATCAAGCATTGATCAGTCTATGATTGAGATGCACGCCATGAATGAATAACAGTTCGTCCCCTTGTTTATACTCGACGCGCCCGCACGAGCGCGAGGGTGCGCGCGGCAAAAAATAAATGCGCGGAGCGCGGAGGCTCGCGCTGCGGAGCCAGGCCAAAGTAAACAATGCGCGCTCTGTGCGGCCGTGCACATTTTACTTTCAGTTTTGAATTAGCGCCAATTCGGCTGCGGGTTGCTTGAATTGTGGGTTCATTAGCCTATTAGTTTTAATGAAAAACAAAACAACAAAACAAATGACAAACTCCCTTAAATAGGCTTCTTTCATTACGTTTCGCTTTGAAACTAAATCTTGCGCGATCATCTCAGTCAGCTCCTCACTCTTAAATCTGATGAATGACTCCTGCCGCTGCCGAGACTCACGGTCGCGTATCTGCTTTATTAAAAATTATTATTATTATTATATTACTGAATTTATTATTCAGTTTTTATTTGTATTGTCTGTTCTCTAACTGAACTAAATTATTTTATTACTATAAAAAAATCAAAAAGACGGTGGGCGGTGCCACGGTGGGCAAGTGATGTAACCGGTGTTGAGTCTGGAGACCGGTAACACCGGCAACACCGACTATCGTAGCAAGCCTAGCGTGTGTGTGTGTGTGTGTGTGTGTGTGTTGTGTTGCTGCCCTTCGCGAGTATCAAACTGAGAGACACTTTCTCGTCTATGAGCGCTTGGCTTGAATATTTAAATTGGCAAGGCTTAAAAATGCGCAAATAATCAGTTTCCGTGAAGATGCAGCTCTGGGAGTGTCTTTCACGCTGGCACTGAACCATCGGGCAATTCCGTAATGACAAATATTTTATGCCACTCATTCAGGGGGGGCGGGGGGTCGTTTTGGGAGGGCGGGGCGCCCCCCCCCCCCTGAACAATGGTAGGGGAAACACTGTAGCTGCACGGCCCATAAGCAGGCCGTCAAAAAATGCGTCTGTAGGCAGCCTAGGGTCTGAAATCTGTACACAAAAACAAAAGACTGCAACAGTGCTATCAACCACTCATAACCAAAATAGTGTTTAATTTTCTGAGATGCTGAATTAGGGGTTTTGATTGTCTGTAAGCCGCAACCATCAAAATTTACACTAATATTTACTTGAAATATTTCACTTTGTGTAGTGGATCAATATAATATACAAGTTTTCACTTTTTACCTTGAATTATTAAAATTTATGAACCTTTTGACTATATTATAATTTTTTTTTGTCCCACACACACACACAGAGAGAGAGAGAGAGAGAGAGAGAGAGTTTAAGACACGGGTCAGCATGTCACAAATTTGAGGCACGCACACAACTGGTGTCTCACTCATGCACATGCAACGAGCAGGGGTGTCATACAGTTGAAACCAGATATTTACATACACTTCAGAAAAAGACAAACTTTTTTCCTTTACTGTTGAACATTAAATTTGACAGTAAGCTTCTCCTGTTTTAGGTCAGGCTATCCTTAGAAATATGTTCACTATCCTTGGCTGCAATTGAATTCAAAGCTTTGCGTCTACTATTTTGACTAACTTTCTTTTCATTGTCTAGTCTGTGAAATTATAGCTGGCTAGCAATGGAACTTGTTGTACCTGCTTTTCAACTGTTTATTCTTTCTCTGTCTCTCTCTCCCTCTCTCTCTCTCTCTCTCTCTCTCTCTCTCTCTCTCTCTCAAGCAGGGATGTCATATAAACACAGGCGCACACACACACACACACACACACATAACAGGGTCTTTCTCATATACATGCAGCTTTTGAAATGCAAAACAAGTAGTGGTGTACTCATTTATGCTCACACAACAGGGGTTACACACTTACTCAGTTCAGGAAATGCAGAATAAGCAGGGGTGTATCTCACACACTCAACTGGGTCTGGTCAGCACTCTTTATTCATTACTATGTATTGTCTTGCCAGGATATGCCAGGTGATGGACTGGAGCAAACAATGGCCGTCTTAATCAGTGAGACAGACACCAGGGTTCTCATTGAGTCCACAGAGGTCCTCAGAAACGTGGCCTCAACCGCAGCTAATGCTGTTTGGACTGACATATGTGCTAAACCTCAAGTATCCAAAAGAACTGAAATTCACTTTTGAGTTTTTTCAGAAAGTTTTTATGGAACTTGACACAAGAAAAATTACCCCCAAAATATGTCGCCTCTGCACTCTGCTGCATAGTCAATGACTTGATGAACATAGGATGGCAGAAATTCTTTCACCCCAGTCTCCACTACATCGTATAAGTAGTTCAGTAGTTGTTTGTTGTTTACTGGATGTGGCAATATCTATGTTGTGTATTTGATTTACATTTAATTCTTCTGCCAAAAATGTTAATTCCTGAGAGAAGCAGACCAACTGTTTTTAGGTATTTGTTCTTATTTCTTATTCTTGTTCTTATTGCTCTTATGATATATTCACGTTTTAATACTGCTATGAATTCAACTTGAAATGAACTGATCACTTGATCTTTCTTATAATTACATTTGTATTTGTAAAACAATGTTTGTTTTGCCAAAAAAGTCTAATCTTAAAAACAGTGATTTTTTTCCTACAAGATTTAATAAAGATTGTCAATTGTGAAGCCTTTTATATTACTTGCAATGAATACATATTTCAGATTGAAGAAAATTCAATTTAGATCAAGTTTCTTAAAAACCTTTTTTTTTTATTTAAGCCAATTTAAAATATTGATTTACACCAAACTCAGAAAAGAGTTTGCAGGAAATCAAGTCTGTTAAAAAACATTTTTTTTTTAAATTTAAGCCAATTTAAAATATTGATTTACACCAAATTCAGAAAGGAGTTTGCATGAAATGCAGAAAATTAGTTTGAACTGAATGGTTTCTGAACATTAGGTCAATATAAAATCTTTATTGTGAATGGTTACTTCAATTTTATTAAGTTAATCCAATGTTTCACTTTTTACAGTGAATTTGCCTCTTTTGAAACTGTCTTCTAAAAATCTTTTTGACCTCTTCCGTTCTTAAACAATAAATTAGGGGGTTGATCATGGGTGGTAACAGACTATACATCATAATAATGACTAATCGCAAATCAGTACTGAACTTTATGCCGACGTTGCCAGACAAATAAATAAAACACCTGGGTAGAAAATAGAGAGCAATTATGATGAGCTGAGGACTGCAGGTGGAGAAGGTCTTCATCCTTCCCCGAGTGCTTGAAATTTGTATAACTGCCACAACGATAGAAAAGTATGAAAAAATAATAACAGCAAGAGACCCCATCAGTGTTACAAGGGCACTGATGAGGGCTGGAACACCATACAGTGCTCTGTCTGTGCATGCCAGTGTTGTGATGGAAACATGGTCACAGTAACAGTGCATAATGGCGTTTTCTGCACAATAAGGAAGAGGGTAAGCTCGAATGACTATCATTAAGGGTCCTACTAAACTCAAAACCCAAGAGCAAAGGATCAAAATGAGTACATTTCTGTTTGTCATGAAACTATGATATTGAAGTGGGTAACATATTGCTACATAGCGATCTATAGCCATTACTGCGAGAATATATGAACAGACAGTGCCTAAATAATGCACAAAGAACATCTGAACAAAACAACCCAAGAACGAAATGATTCCATCTTGAAACCAATACCTGCTAATTATCTTTGGTAATGTTGTGGTGCTAAATAGTACATCACAAATGACAAGATTTATAATGAAATAATATACAGGCTTCTGAAGGCTCTTGGTCATTACAAACAGAGTAAAAAATACAGCATTTCCCACCAATGTTAACACATAAACAAAAAACAGAAGTGCTGATACAAGACCATAGTAATGAGGCTGAAGTCCAGGAAAGCCGACTATGACAAAATCCTTTACAAAGCTGATGTTTCCCACTGACATGATGAATATTAGTCCTTAGAGAAATCTCTTTATGTTCCTTTTCATCTTCTGTATGAAGAAAATTAAGCATTTAATAATAGTACAATATTTACAACTTTAAAAATACATTTTTAAAATAATATATTTTGATTTTAAACTTCACTTAGTATACTACCAAGATACACTATACTGATAATAATTACTGGATAGTTTAAACAATAATAATAAAGAGTAAAGAGAAACAACCTGCCACACCTGTTTTACAGGCTACCAAAGTGCATTTGGTCTCAGTTTGTTTATATCAGACATGTAAATTATGAAGACTATGGGCAGAAACGCAGATGACGCAGTTGCTCCAGGGACATTGACAGAATTACCATGAAGTTTTTTAGCCAGTAAATTTAATTCTTAGTCAAGAAAGGCTTCAATGGAGATTTTCTCAATGGAGACAAGCCCAGGGAGAAGCAATTCCCCTAGTGGAGTGGGCCCTCCATCCAATGGGGCATTCAGAGCCCAATGAAGCATAAACCAGGGCTATATCATCAACTATCAAGCAGGATAATCTCTGCTTCATAACTAGAAGCCCTTAAGAGCAATCTCCAAAGCACACAAAGAGCTTATCGGACGGCCGAAACTGGCTAGACCACTCCACATAAGTTTTGAGGGCCCGGACTGGGCAAAGTAGGTTAGCGCCCTGCTCATCATCCAAGGCGGGGAGAGCTAAAAGAGTAATGATGGAGCAGAGAGCACCTTAGACATGTATCCATGTCTGGGTTGGAGGACGACCTTACAGTCTTTAGGCCCAAATTTCAAACAAGAAGTGCTCACGAGAGCACCTGCATGTCGCCCGTATCCATGTCTGGGTTGGAGGACGACCTTACAGTCTTTAGGCCCAAATTTCAAACAAGAAGTGCTCAGGAGAGCACCTGCATGTCGCCCAAACGCTTGACCAACGCTAAAGCTATCAATTCGGCTGCTTGGAGCAGCTCGAATGGAGGACTTCAAAGGGCTCTAAGGACTGTGTAAAGGTCCCAGATCGGAACAGTATGAGGGCGAGGTGGGTTAAGTCTCCAGGCCCACCTAACTTGACAACCAAGTCATTCCTTCCTGTTAAAAAGGCCACCATTAAGGTTATAATCATGTAT
Source organism: Gobio gobio (assembly GCF_949357685.1). NCBI lineage: Eukaryota > Metazoa > Chordata > Actinopteri > Cypriniformes > Gobionidae > Gobio > Gobio gobio. The sequence goes on from NC_137114.1 coordinate 26,810,974, forward strand.
ATTAGTTCACCTTTTCTATATGCCCGAAATCACATCATCTGTCGCAGCATCCGACCAGCAAGCCAATCAGCACTCGGGGTAGAACGTGCAGATCAGCGCACCCGCCCACTAAGTTCAGTCAGATCAATCGGTATTGCAAAGGGATGCGAGCTGTACTGTAGCGATTTATCTTTGCTAAAGTTGTGTGCGTGCCTGCAAAGTGAGTAGCAGTCTTTACATATATTGTTCTCTACTTTGTTTATGAACCGTTTAATTGCTTCAAGTGTGTAGAAGTTAATGTATGCAAGTGACAAACGCGAACGAACTTGTAAAGATGTTCGTGGGTATATTTACATACCAGTTTCCTCATATATATCACTGTCATGCATCAAAGACATAATCTATGTACCATTTACACATCATATGGTTTATTTAATGGGTATATATCGCTAATTTCTAAGAGTTAAAGCACTCGTTAAGCGCATGCGCACTACTGTGCTAGACAGAGCGGCTCCGTCTCTGTATTCAGCGCTGAAAGGTGTCGTATTTCAACTGCACCATATTAGTAATTTGTAGCGATGCATTTTCCCTATATAATGGCACATTTGTTCTTCATATTTACTGTATTAATCATTGTAGTTAAATATTCCTTGTGGAGATTACTGTGCTTATATTTATTGTGACTACAGTTATTTGTTATTTTGTACTTATTTCTCTTTTATCTTTTAATTGTAGAAAACCACACACACATGCAAAGAAGATTTATTCAGTGTACTGAGTTGTGGTGACAATAAATGGGTTATTCCCGTATACCTGATCTTCTGTGTTAAACGTCTCTCACCGGACGCTCTGTAGTGGGTCTGTTATCAACCGGCAAATTCACATTGGGAAAGCTACTAGTAGCCATCCTTTTTTTCACTTCCTAAAGACTGGCTTGTCACGAGGGCGTGATTCGCCGCAATTGCTGCCCACGTATACCTTGAGCGTGGAAGTGGAAACCAGCTCCTGTAAGAAGGACAGAATGTCTTTAAAAAAAAAAAATGTTTTATTAAGTTTTTCCAAATAGCAACAAAAACATACAAACATTACAAAAGAAAAAAACATGAAACGTACAGTGTAGAATACATGAAACGTACAGTATACAAAGACTATTTGAGATTATTGAAATTATAAACAGAGCTTGAGTTTGCAAACATCATGAAACATATAGAGACAGTATTTGATAAGCCTTATGATATAGGGTACAGATTACAATGGGGGCGGAGGTGGTGCGTGTGTGTGCATGAAATAGGCATGTCTGTACATGTGAGTGTGTGAGTAATGAAAAAAAATCTGTATTGAAATGTTGCGATCGTCAGGATTGGCGTAGTATCAAGTGTTGTAGGTTGTAGTACTGTATCCTAGTTATAAAAAAAGAGTGGGTATGAAGTTTTGAAAATGTTGGGTTAGGTCAGGTTCATCAGATCTTACCTCCGGCTGCTCCGGCCCTCACTACGGCCGAGAAGCAAACATATTGCCGGGGCGCTGCGGCAAGGAGGCCTCCCCGGATGCAGACCTGAGGGGAAGAGGTCTATCTCTGTCCTCCCGAAGATCTCCCAGATCATATGAACCGATTGGGGGTGGAGCCTCCATTCTCCTGGAGACACTCCACCCCAAGACAACATGTCCGCACCTTGGTTTAACCTGCCCGACACGTACACCACCCTCAAGGAGCCCAGGTTGCACTGTGCCCACAGGAGAAGGCATCTCGGTTTTGAGAGCCAGAAAAAACTGCATCATTTCGAGGCCGTTAATATGCAGGCATTGCTCCAGGCTGGACCAGGAGCCGGACATCAGTGTGCTCTCGCACAGAGCTCCCCAACCCGAGTTGGAGGCATCTGTTGTAACAACCTTCTGGAGGTCAGTCCCAATCGGACGCCTGTCTGATATAGGCGACAGTGCTTCCAAGGGTCCACAGTGGGGATGTAGCAAAAAAAAAAAAAGATTTCTCAATTAACCGCGCTTAAAAACTTCACAGTTAATTAACCGTGAAGACTCTGCATATATATATATATATATATATATATACACTCACCGAAAGGATTATTAGGAACACCACACTAATACTGTGTTTGACCCCCTTTCACCTTCAGAACTGCCTTAATTCTACATGGCATTGATTCAACAAGGTGCTGAAAGTATTCTTTAGAAATGTTGGCCCATATTGATTGGATAGCATCTTGCAGTTCATGGAGATTTGTGGGATGCACATCCAGGGCACGAAGCTCCCATTCCACCACATCCCAAAGATGCTCTATTGGGTTGAGATCTGGTGACTGTGGGGGCCATTTTAGTACAGTGATTGTACTCATTGTCATGTTCAAGAAACCAATTTGAAATAATTCGAGCTTTGTGACATGGTGCATTATCCTGTTGGAAGTAGCCATCAGAGGATGGGTACATGGTGGTCATAAAGGGATGGACATGGTCAGAAACAATGCTCAGGTAGGCCGTGGCGTTTAAACGATGCCCAATTGGCACTAAGGGGACTAAAGTGTGCCATGAAAACATCCCCCACACCATTACACCACCACCACCAGCCTGCACAGTGGTAACAAGGCATGATGGATCCATGTTCTCATTCTGTTTACGCCAAATTCTGACTACCATCTGAATGTCTCAACAGAAATCGAGACTTATCAGACCAGGCGACATTTTTCCAGTCTTCAATTGTCCAATTTTGTTGAGCTTGTGCAAATTGTAGCCTCTTTTTCCTATTTGTAGTGGAGATGAGTGGTACCCGGTGGGGTCTTCTGTTGTTGTAGCCCATCCGCCTCAAGGTTGTGCGTTGTGTGGCTTCACAAATGCTTTGCTGCATACCTCGGTTGTAACGAGGGGTTATTTCAGTCAAAGTTGCTCTTCTATCAGCTTGAATCAGTCGGCCCATTCTCCTGTGACCTCTAGCATCAACAAGGCATTTTCGCCCACAGTACTGCTGCATACTGGATGTTTTTCCCTTTTCACACCATTCTTTGTAAACCTTAGAAATGGTTGTGTGTGAAAATCCCAATAACTGAGCAGATTGTGAAATACTCAGACCGGCCCGTCTGACACCAACAACCATGCCACGCTCAAAATTGCTTAAATCACTTTTCTTTCCCATTCTGACATTCAGTTTGGAGTTAAAGAGATTGTCTTGACCAGGACCACACCCCTAAATGCATTGAAGCAACTTCCTTGTGATTGGTTGATTAGATAATTGCATTAATGAGAAATTGAACAGGTGTTCCTAATCTTTTAGGTGAGTGTATAGTGATATATGAAAAGCACTGAGGGCATCGTCTCTGGCTCAGCACCAGCCAAAGCGCGGAAGCATTTTTGAATTTATCAGTGACAAACAAACAAATCAAAATAATAGAAATTACTTTCTCAGGCCACATGTAAAATTGGATTAATTATTAAAAAGATTATTAAAATGAATATGTATGGATGACAGTTGGTGACAGTAACAGTTCAGTTTATTCCCCTCACACTGACATGGATGTTTACAGAGCAGAGGTCACCTTTCTCATCAAGGGAGAGATGGACTTTTGTCTTATATTACACCCCAAATCAGAAAAAGTTGGGACAGTATGGAAAATGCAACAAAAAAAAAAGTGATTTCTAAATTTACTTTGACTTGTATTTCATTGCAGACAATATGAACACAAAATATTTCATGTTTTGTCTGGTCAACTTCATGTCATTTGTAAATATGCATCCTTTCCTGTCATTCAGACCTGCAACACATTTCAAAAAAAGTTGGGACAGTAAAGCATTTACCACTTTGTAATGTTGCCATTCCTTTTCACAACACTTAAAAGATGTTTAGGGACTGAAGACACCAAGTGATGAAGTGTTTCAGGTGTAATTTTGTCCCATTCTTCCTGCAAACAAGTTTTAAGGTGGGCAACAGTACAGGGTCTTAGTTGTCGCATTTTGCGCTTCAAAATGCACCACACATTCTCTATTGGAGACAGGTCGGGACTGCAGGCAGGCCAGTCAAGTGCCCGTACCCTCTTCCTCCGCAGCCAGGACTTTGTAATGTGTGCAAAATGTGGTTTTGCATTGTCTTGTTGAAATATGCATGGACGTCCCTGGAAAAGATGTCTTCTTGAAGGCAGAATATTATGCTCCAAAATCTCTATGTACTTTTCAGCATTAATGGTGCCTTCACAGAAGTGCAAGTTACCTTTGCCAAGGGCACTGACACAACCCCATACCATGACAGACCCTGGCTTTTGGACTTGTTGCTGGTAATAGTCTGGATGATCCTTTTCTTCTTTGGTCCGGAGCACACGGCGTCCATTCCTCCCAAAAAATACCTCAAATACTGATTCATCTGACCACAGTACACGTTTCCACTTTGTGATGGTCCATCCCAGATGCCTCCGAGCCCAGAGAAGTCGACGGCGCTTCTGGACACTGTTAACATAGGGCTTCCTTTTGGCACAGTACAGTTTTAACTGGCATTTGTGGATGTAACTACGTATTGTGGTACTTGACAAAGGTTTGCCAAAGTAGTCTTGAGCCCATGTGGTGATATCGCTCATAGATGAATGATGATTCTTGATGCAGTGCCGCCTGAGGGATCGGAGATCACGGGTTGTTCAGTTTAGGCTTGCGCCCTTGTCCTTTACGCACTGAAATTCCTCCAGATTCCTTGAATCTTTTAATTATGTTATGCACTGTTGAATGTGAAATATCCAAATCTCTTCCTATCTTTCTTTGAGGAACATTGTTTTTAAACATTTCAATAATTTTCTCACGTATTTGTTGGCAAACTGGCGATCCTCTGCCCATCTTTGCTCCTAAAGGATTAGACCTTTCTTGGATGCTGCTTTTGTACCAAATCATAATTACAATCACCTGTTGACGTCACCTGTTTCAAATCACATCATCATTTAACCATTTTACCTCATTACTAGCCAGAGGTGTCAAGTAACGAAGTAGAAATACTTCGTTACCTTACTTAAGTAGAAATTTTGGGTATCTATACTTTACTGGAGTAATTATTTTTCAGCCTACTTTTTACTTCTACTCCTTACATTTTCAAGCAATTATCTGTACTTTCTACTCCTTACATTTTAATTATAGCCTCGTTACTCCTATTCCATTTCGGCATGTTTTCATTCCAGCTTGTCGTCAAAAAAAAAAACTATCCAGATTAATCGCGCCATCTGGATAGAGTGAATTTGATTGTGGTTGGATGAGAAGGATAAACACAAACCATTCCGACACTCTATTGGGTTGTATGCGATCAATCACGCCTGCAAAAATCACACACCATGTTGCCAGATAGGGCGGGTTCTCGCGACGAGCCCGCACTTTCAGCCAATCAGCGATCAGCAGGCAGACGTGCTCATTCATGACTTTAGCCGGGTTTTTAGCGTGATAACTGGTAGCTGTATATTCCAGTGATCGCTATGCCAGTGGCATAAATATACAGTAAGTTGTATCTACAGTAAAGAGTGGGAGAGTGACTCAACTCTCAAACGTGAATTACACCTATGACTCGAAGACTCTTTATAAATATAACCGTGACTCCTGTCCATCGTCATATACACACTCAGGACATCTGCAACAAGCAACCCCGACAGCTGCTGAAAGAGGTTAAAATCAACCATTAATCCGTTTTGACTGTGCGTGTGCCATGTACTTCACGAAAGACATACTGTAGTTTTGTCAAAGCAAAGTGCAACACAAAGGTAAGCGCATTGTTGTTATTTTTTGTTGGCAGATTATTGTACAGTATCAATGAATTATGCAAATTGGCAGTGGTGTGTGCATTAACGTGTGAAATACCTGTTAATTATATTGCTTTTTCCAATCTCTATAGGCCTATTGGGCACTTTTTGCACATAAATTGGCTTCTTACTGTTGACATTGAAAATGATGCATGTGTTTTTCTGAGGGATAGCCGTTTTGACAGTTTCTACCTGGACTTATACTATATAGTCATATTTTATCCGTTTTACTGGGAAATAGATTTTTTTCATCAATGTTATGTTTTAAGGAGATAAAATGGTAACTTACTTATCAACATTGATTGATATGGCAATAAAATAATATCACATTATTTTGACAATTAAAGTTTTTTTTTCTTTTCTTGGAGTGACTAGTTGCCTATAAGTTTTGTAAAGGTGCAAAAAGTCAAAATTCAGAGGCATGTTATCAATAACCATTTTTTTGAATATAAATGTTCATTTGGTGAGTTTTTGGTCTGGAAATCGTCGACCCAATCTGGCAACACTGATCACACATTCAAATAATGGTTATTGATAACATGCCTCTGAATTTTGACTTTTTGCACCTTTACAATATTTATAGGCAACTAGTCATCAAATCTTCCGCTCCATGAAACATGTTACTGCTCAGTAGTACACATATGGTTCTTTAATGTATTTGCATTGTCCTAAAATGCGTTCATTTTCAATGGGAATATATGCGGCTGAAACGCATAGTGCATCTAAAAATTTTCAACATTAACTTTTTAATATAACATTATAGTCATTATGGCCTTTAGAAAAATGTTTTTTGAGGAGGTGGGGTATGCACTGTGGCGCGGCCTAATCTTTTGTCCTTAAAGGGATACTTCACCCAAAAATAAAATTCTGTCATAATTTACTCACCCTCAAGTTGTTCCAACCGGTATGAGTTTCTTTGTTCTGAAGATATTTAGAAGAATGTTTGTAACCAAGCAGATTATATGCAACCATTGACTGCCATAGTATTTTCCCCCTACTATGGCAGTCAATGGTTGCTCTATCTGCTTGGTTATAAACATTCTTCTAAATATCTTCAGAACAAAGAAACTCATACCGGTTGGAACAACTTGAGAGTGAGTAAATTATGACAGAATTTTCATTTTTGGGTGAACTATCCCTTTAATGGCATTTTTTCCCCTTACATTACTTTTACTTTTATACTTTAAGTAGTTTTGAAACCAGTACTTTTATACTTTTACTTGAGTAAAACGCTTGAGTTGATACTTCAACTTCTACAGAAGTCTTTTTAAACCCTAGTATCTATACTTCTACTTGAGTAATGAATGTGAATACTTTTGACACCTCTGTTACTAGCCCTACATTGCTCCTGTCCTAACTTTTTTTGAAATGTGTTGCAGGTCTGAATGACAGGAAAGGATGCATATTTACAAATGACATGAAGTTGACCAGACAAAACATGAAATATTTTGTGTTCATATTGTCTGCAATGAAATACAAGTCAAAGTAAATTTAGAAATCACTTCTTTTTTTTTTTTTTTTGCGTTTTCCATACTGTCCCAACTTTTTCTGATTTGGGGTTGTATTATTTTGTGCCGTATTATTTGGTTACTGTGTAATTTGTAGTTCAAAAGGTAGCAAAAAAGAGTGTTCATGTGATTTCATACATTGTTGTGAAATTAATGAATGTATAATAATCGTGATAATTGTGAAACCGTGATTATTTCTCAGACTATAATCATACTGTAAGACCACTGAATTTGTTCCAATGAAGGCTAACAATCTGCGGTTGAAGGTCGCTGCACATTCTGTGTTTTCAGCTGGGTAGAAAGGATTATTTCCAATTCATCTTTATCTGACTCCATTTCATCATATTCTCGAATTTAGGTTAAAATGCCAATTGGTTGTTTGGTCATTTATATTTAAAGGGGTGGTAAAACACATTCTTTTGAAGGCTTGATTGTGTTTGTGGGGTGCACTGTAACATGTGTTCATGCTTCGTTTAAAAAAAAAAAAGCATTATTTTTCATATATTTGACCTTTATTCTACACTGCTCTGTCCCTCCTTGTAAAACGGTCTGATGCTTTCCGGGTTGTATTAAGCCAGTCCCTCAAAAATACGCAGTGGGCTCAGATTGGTTAGCTGGCCCAGTGTGTTGTGATTCGCTAACCGCCTAGTGCACGTTTATCGGAAACGTCACGCCCCTTACCTTTACCGGAGGCTGTGCTTTGGTCAGTATTAGAAACGATGGCATCAATAAAACCATACCAATCTGAGCCCGAATCAGACCCAGAACATTTTAGTGAAGATGATCGAGCAGAACCTGTTCATTCCTCAAGAGTAAAGACTGCGGATCTATAGTGATCGCTACTGAATGGCACTTTTGTATTTTTAGAACGATTATAGCCAAATATCTGTGGCAAGAACTATTAACCCAAAACGAACACTAAACACTGGCTTTACTAGTGGCCAAATCACACACAGAACCATGTTTAGCATGCCTGTAGATAAACAATACATAAAAGCTCTAATCAAAGAATCATTTACACTAATGCCAAGTTCGCTGTTGAGATTTTAACGTTAGGTGTTTGTAACGTTAGGTGTTCGTCGGATAACGTTAAGTATGAATGAGCATTTAACAGACTGGTTTGCTGAACAGCGTTGTCATCTGTTTACTTCCTTGCTACAACGTACAATTAACCTATTACAGGAAAACACATCGACGAAAAATAAATCAGACTTACAGGTTGTGGCCCGTTAACAGCTTCTGTTTGTAAATGCAGCTTTCAGGACAAGCCGAGGTGCAAATCCGGCATTGAACTCGCGAAGATTGTGGATGTTTTCCTCCGTGAAATGTGCAGCGAGCGCGTCGTGCATCAATGCACAGGCAGTGTTTGTCTCGCGCATCTGACGTTGTGCAAATCTGGCATTGAACTCGCGAAGATTGTGGATGTTTTCCTCCGTGAAATGTGCAGCGGGAGGCGCGCCCGTCACGCATGATTCACACTGAACCGCTCATGAATTGCAACGGACGAATATTGTCCATTATGTCACATTTTCCAGTCTTCTCCTCCGACCCTGTCTGTCTCGTGCTTTATGATGGGCAGCATATATCTGAGACCTGTTCCCCTCTGTCTCAAACACATGCATATGCTGTATGTTAAACGCCCATCCCCAGACCTGCAAACAGGATGAAAATAACAGTGTTTCGTCGGCATTGCAGCAACACCACTCCTGCCTGTAGCCTACCACTATACCACAACAGAAATCTCTTTCAAATGGAAACACATGTTAACAATGGTAATTTACATTTAATCACTGTCCCATATGACCTGTATTGACAAGACCAAATGGCTCCAAAAGCCACACCCACCATTATAAGTAAAATATCTCTAAGCTCTAAAAACTCTTATTATCTTCTTGTATTTCTGTGGTGATGAGATTTTTGTACCAGTCGCACTGAGACATTTCAAACGATATCAAACACATATAATACTGTATAGTGAGAACTGACATTTAAATCCAATAGATTTTGGGTGTGTTTCAGGTGATCTCAGCATGAAGGGAAGTAGGATGGGGGGGGGGATTATTTCCTTTCTTGAAAGGAAATAGATGTAAATTAGAGCCATTCTCAATTGATTCACTCAGTGTGACGTCTGCAAAAGGTGTCCTCTCAGTGAGTAATTGTCCTCCACCAGACATCTTGGCATTATGCAAGTTTTCCAGTCTTTCAGTATCAACAAAATCTATAATCGTTGCATCCTTGGTCCACAGCTGTGGCGCAGCGGTGGTCCACCCTGAGGCGCAAACTTCCCTGGCGCCAACTACTATTTGGCAAATACTGTAGCGGCCACATGTGGAGCATGTCCAGTGGACAGAGGAGGCAGCTGCCATCAGGCTGAGCAACCTGAGGTCGAGGATGGGCCTGAGCCCACCATCTTTCTGCCTCTACGGCGCCCTTCACTAGCAGACACTGTACTTCAGTGTGGAGAATAAGAGCACTGCTGTCATGAACCGAAGTTTGGCCAGTGTGAACAGTGCCTCCAATGCCCAGAATTAAATGTGGGGACTTTTTTTCGAGGGTGGTCTAGACTTGGTGGGACTTAACCCTCTCATTTTCTTTCCTGACGGATCAAGACGGCGTCTGTAGCTCAGGGTCCAGCGTTATCTTGTGGCGGGGGCCCTGGTGTTTAGGAAAGGAGGAACGCTTGGAAGGCTGATGGCGCTGTCGAAGCTCAGGCTTGGACTGAGGTCCAAGATTATGAACTAATACAAAAACCAAACCAGAAAATACACAGAACAAATTAAGAAAAATAAAAAACTCCTTGCATTGATTGAACTTAATACCAAAGTTTCCCAATCAGGAGCGGTTTGTAATGCAGCAGGTAAGTCTTGGGTTGCGTCCAAAATCGCACACTCTCTTGAGTAGGTACTTATTTTGAATAAGTAATTACTTCACAACTGCTAAAAAGTATTGTGGCAGGGTGAAGAATCACACAACACAGTGCTAGGTGAAAAGCCCCCGGAGGGTGGGTTTATTGTGGTCAAGTGAACGAACAGTGAGGTAGTGAAGTCTTTGGTGCGCGGTGCTTCCTTCTTCCCGGTAGTGCAGAGGTGACTCGCGGTGACGTCAGAGGGACTGGGTGGCCGGAGTGTCACAGGCTGCTGTCTGAGAAAGAGAGAAAGGTTAGTGCGCTGCTTCATGGAGTGTTCGTGCTCAGACTGGTGTTCCCATGTGCGGTGCTTTCTGTGGTGTGGTGATCGCCTGCAGCTGTGCCAATCCGGTCCGTGCTGAGTGCTGGCAGGTGATCGGTGTTCGTTGCCAGGGCGACGCTGACGAGAGCTCGGGAGACTTGTCACCCCCCCCCCCCCAAGCGTCGCTCTGGTCCTGTAACAATAGTTAGACACACACATTGGGGAACATATGGGTGGGCGGGGAGTGCGCCCTGACAGACCTGCGTAAGCCGACCACAGCCTGGAGAGTCCGTCCGCGTTGGAGTTGGCCGTCCCGGCCCGATGCACCACCGTAAAGTGGAAGTCCTGGAGCGCCAGGAACCACCGCGTCACCCTGGCGTTGGTGTCCTTGGCTCGGGCCATCCACTGCAGCGGGGCGTGGTCCGTCATCAGGGTGAAGTGGCGTCCCAGCAGGTAGTAGCGGAGCTCCAGGACTGCCCACTTTATGGCCAGGGCTTCCTTCTCCACCGCCGCATACCTGGTTTCGGCTGGGGTCAGCTTACGGCTGATGTACGTGACCGGATGCTCTTCACCTTCGCGGACCTGGGAAAGGACCGCCCCCAGGCCCGTGTCCGAGGCATCCATCTGCAGCAGGAAGGGGCAGTTGAAGTCGGGCGCCCGCAAGACCGGCTCCGTGGTCAGGGCGGTCTTGATCTTCCGGAAGGTCCTGTCCAGGCTGCTGTCCCACTGCACCTTCTCCGGCTGCCCCTTCCTGGTCAGGTCTGTCAGGGGAGATGCTAGGGTGGAGAAGTCGGGGATAAAACAGCGATAGTACCCCGCCAACCCCAAAAAGGCTCGTACCTGGGTTTTGGTCTCCGGGCGGGGCGTCGACAGGATGGGCGTCTATTTTCTTCTGCTGGGGCTGGATCAGTCCTCTACCCACCCGGAAACCCAGGTACTGAGCCTCGGCTAGGGCGAGATGGCATTTCCGGGGGTTGGCGGTTAGCCCAGCCCGCCGGAGTTCCAGGAGCACCCTCCGCAACCGCTCCAGGTGGTCCTGCCAGGTCTCGGAGTGGATGACTACATCGTCGAGGTACGCCGTCGCGTACGCTTGGTGGGGACGTAGAAGAATGTCCATCATCCTCTGGAACGTAGCGGGGGCCCCGTGCAGGCCGAAGGGGAGGACGCGGTATTGCCAGTGCCCACTGGGTGAGGAGAACGCCGTCTTCTCCTTGGCGGAGTCGGTGAGGGGAACTTGCCAGTAACCTTTTGTGAGGTCGAGCGTCGAAATATACCGAGCCCTCCCCAGGCACTCCAGTAGCTCGTCCACTCGGGGCATCGGGTAGCCATCGAACTCCGAGACCTCGTTGAGCCGGCGGAAGTCATTACAGAAGCGGAGGGTGCCATCCGGCTTCGGGACCATGAGGATGGGGCTGGACCAGGCGCTGCGTGATGGCTCGATTACCCCCGACTTCAGCATCTCACCGACCTCGTCCTCGATGGCCTGTCTCCGAGCCTCGGGGACCCGGTAGGGCCGCTGCCGCACAATGACGCCGGGTGGTGTGCGGATGTCGTGCTGGATGACTTTGGTCTGCCCGGGACGTGTGGAGAACACATCAGAGAACTGACGGACCAGATGATCCAGCTCCGTCTTCTGGGGGGCCGACAGCTGTGTTCCCACGTCCACGACCGGGGGCTCGACAGAGGCCAGTGCGCTGAGTTGGTCTCTGGTCCCCACCCACCTCTTCAGCAGGTTAATATGATATAGCTGCTCTTCACGCCTCCAGGACCCAAGTTGACAGGACCCACTCGCTCTATGACCGTGAACGGACCCTGCCAGGTCGCCAGAAACTTGCAGGCGGAGGTGGGGACCAACACCATGACCCTGTCGCCGGGCTGGAATTCGCTGGGTTGAGCCGTCCGGTCGTACAGCTGCCGTTGGCTCTGCTGGGCCTTCGTCAGGTGTTCCCGGACTAATGGCATGACCCTCTCGATCCGCTCACGCATTTCCCTCACGTGTTCGATGGCGGAGCGGAGAGGTGCCGGCTGCTGCTGTTCCCAGGCTTCCCGGGCCACATCCAGGAGCCCTCGTGGCTGACGGCCGAAGAGTAGCTCGAACGGGGTGAAACCCAAGGAGGCTTGGGGAACTTCGCGGACTCCGAACAGGACGTAGGGAAGCATCAGGTCCCAGTCTCGCTTATCTTCGGCGGCCACTCGCCGGAGCATCTGCTTGAGGGTTTGATTAAAGCGCTCTACTAAGCCGTCTGTCTGCGGATGGTATACTGTGGTTCGGATCTGCTTCACCTTCAGCAGCCGGCAGAGGTCAGCCATTAGCCGGGACATGAAGGGAGTTCCTTGGTCCGTCAGTATCTCCGCTGGGATGCCGACTCGGGTGCAGAGGAGGAAGAGTTCCTTGGCGATGTTCTTTGTCGTTGCCTTCCTTAGGGGAAGTGCCTCTGGATACCTGGTGGCGTAGTCGACAATCACCAGGATGTGTTCATGTCCACGGGCAGACTTCGGCAACGGCCCCACCAGGTCCATTCCAATTCACTCGAAAGGTACCCCGATGATGGGCAGCGGTATGAGCGGACTGGGGGGAGGTGCTCGTGGCACGGTCCTCTGGCAGGTGGGACAGGCTTGGCAGAACCGCTTCACTTCTCCATCCAAGCCCGGCCAGTGGAAACGGTCCCGGATGCGCTGGATGGTGTTGGCGTTTCCCAGGTGGCCGGCCATCGGATGGCTGTGGGCTAGCTCCATGACCATTTCCACGTTTGGTTTGGGAACCACGAGCAGTTCTTTTACCTCCCCCCTTCGCTGGGCGACACAGTACAACAGGCCGTTCCTGACGACGAAGTGCGGGAGAGGATGGGGTGCTGGTTGGTGCTCGTGGCCATCCACTGTCCGGACCTGCGACCAGCAATGCTTGAGCCGGTCATCTTCCAGCTGGGCCTTCGCGAACGAGCCCCCTCCCTGGACCTGTTGGAAGACATCAAAGAACACGTCAGTAACCGGGGAGGGGGACTCACCATCTCTCCCGCTGTCTGTCACCAACAGGGCGGTGTTGTGGCTCCTCTTCCGGCGGCGACGACTATGGGGGCGGCTCCCGGCCCGGCTGGCTGGCTGCGTGGTGGCCCGAAGAAGCTCCTCGAACCCCGGCCAGTCCCGCCCAAGAAGCACAGGAACCGGAAGATCTTTCAACACGCCAACCTCCACTGGCCAGGCGCCAGGGCCCACTGATATTGTCACTCGGCGGGCCGGAACATGACGAGTGTCGCCGTGAACGCAGGTAATCGGGAGCTGTGCCTTGACGGCCTTCTGCGGTGGGAGGACGGTGGCTTGGACGAGACTGACCGAGCTTCCGGAATCCAAGAGGGCCAGGACCGTCCGCCCATTTACCTTCACCTCTGCTCGCGGAGCCTCGCGGGGTGGGTCCTGGTGTAGGCTGCAACCAGCCAGCCATGCGCGTGCTGGCGGGGCAGGTTCCTCCGTGGGCATTGGTTCGTCGACGGGGCCGGGAGCCGCTGGCCTGTGCACTGGTCGCGGGGTACCTTCCGGCGTGCATCGCTCCTGGACCACCCTCCGAGGGAAGGACGGCGCTCGCTACCCGGGCTCGCAGTGCATCGCCGCCTCCGCCAACTCGACGGATTTTTCATTCCCACCGGGTGGGCGGTGGGAGAGCTTGGAGAATCCGGTCCACGGTGACGCGCTCCGCAACCTGACCCGCGGTGGGCGTTCCCTCGAGCAACCAGTGTTGTGCGAGCCGCGATAGTTCTGCGGCTTGGGCGCAGGCTGGGCGTCGAGGCTTGAACTCCCACACATGGAACAGCTGGGCTGCGGAGATGGCGGATAGCCCAAGGCGTCCGAGGATCTCTTTCTTAAGTTCATCATAATTATCAGCCGATTCAGCAGGAAGAGAAAAGTACGCTCTTTGAGCCTCACCAGACAATAGGGGTCCCAGGACCCGCGCCCACTCGCTTCGTTCCCAGCCTTCCTGAACTGCCGTGGTCTCGAACATCTGCAAATACAGTTCAACATCATCTTGTGAGGTCAGTTTTGGCAGTAGTTGGGTTGCTCGGACACGGGGATCAGGAAGCGGAACGTGATGGGCGGCTGAGAGGCGGAGGGCGGCGAACTCTTCTTCTATGGTGGCTTGACGGGCTGCCAGGTGTTCAGTGATCTGCTGCTGACGTGCACTCACTTCCGTTAAGCATTTGAGCAGGTCTTCCATGACGGGGAGAAGCGCCGCCCTACTTCCGGGTTCCGTGAGTGACTGGGGAAACAGAAAAAAAAAACAAAATAAAAGTCCGGGGATGGTTGGTGATTCTTCACGCTCTTGCCTGCATTCTCCACCACTGTGGCAGGGTGAAGAATCACACAACACAGTGCTAGGTGAAAAGCCCCCGGAGGGTGGGTTTATTGTGGTCAAGTGAACGAACAGTGAGGTAGTGAAGTCTTTGGTGCGCGGTGCTTCCTTCTTCCCGGTAGTGCAGTGGTGACTCGCGGTGACGTCAGAGGGACTGGGTGGCCGGAGTGTCACAGGCTGCTGTCTGAGAAAGAGAGAAAGGTTAGTGCGCTGCTTCATGGAGTGTTCGTGCTCAGACTGGTGTTCCCATGTGCGGTGCTTTATGTGGTGTGGTGATCGCCTGCAGCTGTGCCAATCCGGTCCGTGCTGAGTGCTGGCAGGTGATCGGTGTTCGTTGCCAGGGCGACGCTGACGAGAGCTCGGGAGACTTGTCACAGTATGTTCTATATAGTATGAATGCTGCTGCACTGCCGTTCATAAATCCTCTCCCGTGGCCTCATGGGATAATAAAGTGTCCATCGTATGCACACTTCAGAATCTCACTGGAAGAAGTAGGTCATCCATGTACTTTTTGCCTACTCTTTTATGAGTACTGAGAATTTCGACATACTTCTTTTTTATCAGGCTATTAGCCTATATCATAGGGAAGTATGTGATTTCAGATGCAGCCATGCTTCCTCTGCCCAACAAATCTGACTTTTTTCTACTACCCATTTGGGTATATATCAGTCATCCTAGCACCCCT
>NC_137114.1:29316846-29471846 GCF_949357685.1 Gobio gobio
CAGTCGTCTAGCCTTCACAATTTGGCCCTTGTCAAACTCACTAAAATCCTTACGCTTGCCCATTTTTCCTGCTTCTAACACATCAACTATGAGGGCAAAATGTTCACTTGCTGCCTAATATATCCCACCCACTAACCGGTGCCGTGATGAAGAGATAATCAGTGTCATTCACTTCATAATGTTATGCCTGATCGGTGTATATAATGTATGAAATATTATTCAAAAATACTGAATATTAATCTATATAAAATTTAAAACAATGTAATTACAATAATACTTACATTTTTTATAAAAATATTTGATTGAATATTAAATATAATGGCATTTAATGATTTATTTTAAATATTTAAATGTTCATTTGTAATATAAAATAAACAGTAGATACAATATTAAATGCATAACATAAATAATATATAAAAATATATTACATTTTATATATTTACTCTACCTGTTGGTCTGAAAGACCTCAAAACCATAGATGTCAAGCAGACCAATGACAGAGGTGTTCTTACTGTTGAATGAATCATCCTGTGAGACATTAAGAGCACAGAAATATTCAACAACAGCTGTGGCACACCATTCAGACTAAACATACACAGACTGTAACATCATATGGTGAGAATGTGTTCCAATTACTCCCATTGGAAAACTGGAGTAGTTATATTGTGTGTCATTTTCTAAGCTTTCTCCACGTGGGGGCGCTAAACATTCACATTAGAGCAGACTCTCTCAGAGAATTTGCAAAGCCATGGAGCTGATAGAGTATTTAACAGCAGAATAAGCCCATACCTTGAAGGCCAGAGAGTCATTAATTTTGTTGACCAGCCAAGTAAAAGTACGACCGTATATGGCTTTAGATAAGGCATCCCGTGCTGAAGCGGCCTGCTCTTGATTTAAAGGACTCATCAGCTACAAACCAAACACAGACAGTGGAATTATGGGAAACATTCATAAACAATTATTACATATTGTACACACGTATAACTTTTTTACACCAACTGTAAAATGGAAAAAAATAAAGCTACACACTACTATTTTTATAGGGTATAAGGGTTTGAGTACAAGCTTTGAATAGAATGTGATTTGACATTCTATCACATTTCAAGATTTGAAGAAAATGTTAGTGGTGCTTTCGTATGTTATACCTGCCACCCACCTGAAAGTCTCTAGATTTTCTGTTTTGGAAAATTCCATGTCCAAGTATGAGCAATAGTAATAGTGATGTTTGCCTTAGCAAAAAGACTAATTCATATTTTCACTCTAAATGATTGGGAACATACCTCTTCTCCTTTGGCAATGATCTTTTTATGCGTTAGAGCCTCTTTAAAAACAGTTCCATCCACACCTAACAACTGCAATGTCACAAATACACACAAAAAAACTGAGTCAACTTTTTCAACAAAGCAATTTCAACAAAGGAAACACTGCTAGAGGTTTTAACACAAACAGTGAGGTCATGCACATGTGGTCATAACCCAGTATTATAAATAAACTGTCCTATTACCCTGGCTAAGTATTTAATCTGTGTGTCTGTAGTGATATAGGCACTGCCACTGTCCTCTCCTCCGTACTGGACATTCCCCAAGTGTAATACACTGGCAATAATGTTCAAAAGCTCCTGTGGGGAAAGAGATGGGTGTGAATGAGACGAAAGATCCAGATAAAGAGGAAGAACTTTCTGTTTCTAAGAGAAGAACATTCACTTATACTTCATGTCTGGGTATTGTGTGAGTGGTCGGTCATACCTCCACTTCATCATCATTGAAGCCAATGACGCTCAGGGCTTTCCTCACCATCTTCCAGTCATTGCGGTCGTTTATGGAGCTCACTTTGGGACAGTTGCCCTAAAAAAAAAAACACACACTCACTCAGCTCAACAGAGGAAACCAAGGGAGGAGGGGCTCCTCTTGACTTCCTCTATTAAACACCAGGGGAGCGAGAGGAAGGGACATTCCTGCATACTTGTGGGAAAATGTATGATGCCATTTATGATAATACTCATACACAGGTCCAACATAAATGCATGTGGTAAACTGAGCTGGAATTTTTTGGGGGGCTTTATTGACATTTTTATTGATAATGAAAGCCTGTTCTGAGATAAAGTTTGAAATAAGACAAAGCCACATTTTTTTGTGTAAAAGAAAGTTGCAAAAGCAAGAAATACTCGTAACTGTGAGATATAGTGGCAATAACCACAAATAAAATAAAACCAATAATGAGAAACAAAGTTGACATTACCCAAGTCGCAATAACAAGAAATACATAAAATATTAAAGCTGCAGTACGTAACTTTTTTTGGTTAAAAATTATCCAAAATCAATTTGAGCAAGTACTCAACAAGCCAGTATCTCCTTACCTTAGCCCCATTCACAACGGTAAGCTAGTAATAATGTGTTATAACTAAATAGAGTGGTATGGTGGATTTCAGCGGGAAATTCAAGCATGTCTTTGCGTCATTACGTCACGTCTACATAAAGAACGAGTCCGGCTAGTAGTAGTAGTATCGCATGTGAGGAGCGGACCGCATGTTCTTCAGCGGATCATTTATAGCCTTTTCTCACAGCCGCTGGAGTAATTAAACTTATCATTTTGATGGCAGATTGTAATCCAGAAAGGTCCAAATGACATCATCAGTGACAACTGGAGATTCACCCGTAGTCAAAAGCAAAAGATTAGACTGTACGGAATCTGCAGTTAACGCTAATACACACTAAATACATGTAGTCACACAATGCTAAGGCTGTAAACATTAACAATTTGAGAACAAAGTATAACAATAATAAATATAGCTGCAAGCAGCAATACCGGGGCCAAGCGCAAAGAAGAAGACAAGACATGCCAAAATGGCTGGCAATGTCAGATCAACTGCAGCAATGAGCAATTAAAGACCTATTAAGGTGATTTTAGGCAAAATAGCTGTAAAATTATAAATACAGTCAATAATAATGACTTAATGATTTATCACTTTCAACCAATAGGTGGCACAGTTATGAAATTGATGTGGTGTGGTCAGAATAAGGGAACAATGACACATGCAATGATTGGTGTCAATATATCAATATGTCATTGCAGAGATATAGCCTCAAGAGGCCTTTTCATTATAAGTATGGACCACATGGCGGTGCTGTTTTGAAACCTTTTAAGTAGCTTAAAGGCATGGTGCTGATGGCACAATACAAGTTTCGTAATGATACAACAATTAATTTGTAAAGCATAGAATTTTATATCATAATACTGCATTGTAGTCAATGGGAATTTCATGTTTTGTTCTATTATAGCGCCACCAAGTGGCACAATCCTACCATTTGTTTTATGTGTCCTCGGAGTGAGCCCATACATGTCTGTGTCAATTTTGGTGAAAATATTTTTGGAGTTATAGACATTTATATGAAAAATGCAAGATTTGTTGTCAGCATGGTCTGAAGATGATCTGGTTAAATTTTCGTGCAAATCGGATGAACCGTCTAGGACGAGTTCGCAAAAGTAGGTTTTTCGGAAAATTCTAAATGGCGGGAAAATATTCATGACGGAAAATGATGTCACAGGGCCAAGGAATCAGAGGAAAAAAGAATTTTGTTTCTATCCCTTATGGTTCAAAAGTTATTAGCATAAACATGAGTCCGATTTTGGACTGATGGTGGCGCTAGAGGGATTGAGTTAGAGACTCCAAATTTGCTATGGTGACTTTTCAGACTGTCCTCTATGAGTGTGCCAAATTACACAACTTTTTACCATACGGTTCTATGTGCTGCAATAGACTTCAATGGCGGAAGAAACGGAGGAATAATAATAATAATAGGAACGGGAACGGTTTCAATAGGTGCCTTCGCACCTTCAGTGCTTGGCCCCTAATAATTTGCACGTTTTGATGTGATATGAGCGATCGGTAGATTTAATCACCGTTGGTAGCGCGATTTATTGTAATGTTTTGTTCCAAAAAGGGGCAGACATGTTACTTACTTCTTATTTAGGTTATACTCTAATACGCAGACCGGTGCGGTGACTGACAGCAAGCCGCACAAACTCATCAAAACATTAGATTCATCCGCGCTGAGGAGCCGCGCCGATGCACAACTCGCGTACAGATGATAACTCTGCAAATAACTGCAATTGCAGGTTTCAAACAGAGATGGCGACACAGAGGCAAAACTTATGGACTGCAGCTTTAAAAAGTCACAATAAAAAGAAATAAAGTCACATTGCAAGAAAGTCACAATGTGAAATATTTAAGTGTTGGTAAGCATTGGTTCCGGAAGGATTTTTTCATTAATTTCTCCCATAGGGATTTCAAAAAGTCTTTGTTAAAGCTAAGAGGTGAATCACAACACTACAAACTTTGATTTGAAGCAAAAAGTATTAGAAAATCTGAAAAAATATAAAGAGAAATATAAAAGTACTTAATTAAAAAGTTAATTATTCACATATATAAAAACAATATTTTAAGTTGATTGCAAAATATGCATATTTATTCAAATATTTATGTATTTTGACAAACTCGATTACTTAATTTGCGGTGTTGGGTAATTAATGAGATCTTTTGGCACGTTCCGTTTGTTTCGACTCGTGGAATTTTCCGTACAGCATCATGGGTAATTAGGTTTTCACCACAAGTTCTGCTGTTAAACACGACTTTTACTTGACCAGCATGACCCAATGTGTCTGAAGCATGTGTGCCAACTATTAAGCCACAGCTTTTTCTTAAATGTAATGCTTTCTTTCCACCTCAGACATCTGCCTTAATCATAACAAGTGTGTGAGGTCTGTCTCTCACCTTCACCAGATACTGGTACTGTTGGGCATTCTTCTCCAGGCCCAGCCTCCTCAGCAGATCATCCTCTCCACCTTCAATGAGCTGATAGAAGATGTGGAAGTTCCTCTCGCCGTGGCTCTGGTGTACGACGCGTGACTTCTCCAGCAGGTAATTCAGGATGTGACCCCCTACCGGAGCACCCTGCCAACGGGGACACCCAAAGGGAGAAGCAGAGGGGATAATACCGGGTTTCTGACACGCGTGCAAGCATGCATCATTTCACACAAACACACAAGCACGTAAACACGCAGGTGGATGCAGCCAAATCCCAAACCCAAGGAGAGAATTGTAGGGGTAAAGGTGTATCGACAGAAGGTGGATCATAGCAATTGAGACGTGAGTTTGCTTGATAATCATGTAACAACATTAATATTGTTTAACAAATGATGAAACGCACCTTGAAGTCAAACTGAATGTCCATGTATTTCCCAAAGCGACTGGAATTGTCATTTCGTAAGGTTTTCGCATTTCCAAAGGCCTGAGAGAATAGTTATTTAAAAGGAAACAAAGTTGTAATATGTGAAGGGAAAATTATGAATATAACAATTCAGTTTGGCATACAGAAACACATAATTTACACACACTCTACTAGATGCACACACACTGCTAGTTTACAGGGAAGCACCACATCTGCACAACATCTGGCAGAACGGCAGTCTGCACTGCTTCCGTTGGCCTTCCCATTTTTAGACGTCCTTCATGTGTGCCCCAGCCTTATCGTACAGATAATAACAGTGGTGTATAATTACTGGAGAGATTTATACTGAAACCAGGACAACAAACTGCTCAGAATAAACTCTGCTCTTTTCCTTGGAATCACTGCGTGTCATTCAGAGCATTTTCCGCTATGACAGCAGTCCAGGGCAACAATTACAGCACATACTGATCTCACCACCATACGCTGGCATTTGGAGATTAGTAAAATTGTATGTCATGATGAAACATGTCGGCTTAGATTGTGTACATGTTTACCTCCAGCACAGGGTTGGATTGTAGCAGGCGATCTTTGACGGTCTGCACTTGCTCACTGGCAGGGCAGGTGATGGCGTAGTACTGCAAAACCTTTTTGGAGGCTTCGGTCTTGCCAGCACCACTCTCACCTGAGATGAGGATGCACTGGTCCCGTCTCTCAGTCCGCATGGAGCGGTACGCATTATCACCAACAGCATAACTGTATGGGGAACACAGTTCATACAGATCATAAATGAATTAATACATTGAAATAATACATTTTTATATTCACATACATTACAATTTGCATATTTGAAATGAAGATGAATTCATTCATTCAGCAAAGATTTAAGTACCGTACAACAACTAAATAAGAAATAATGGTAACACTTTACAATAAGGATGTATTAGTTAACATTAGTTAATGCACTAGTTAACATGAACTAATCATGAACAACACCTCTGTTCAGCATTAGTTAATCTTTGTTAACGTTAGTTAATAAAATTACAGCTGTTCGTGGTTTGTTCATGTTAGTTCACAGTGCATTAACTAATGTTAACAAGATTTTAATAATGCATTAGTAAATGTTGAAATTAACATTAACAAAGATAAATAAATGCTTTATAAGTGCAGTTCATTATTAGTTCATGTTAACTAATGCAGTTAACTAATGGACCTTATTGTAAAGTATTACCACAATAATGTAATATTATTACTACTTTATGATTATATTTAATTTTCTGATTGAATTTAAACACACAAATAGTAATAAATAGTAATACACACAAATAATAATAACAAAAATAAAATAATAAACTAAACATACAAACCATAAATTACTACTAAACATTAAAAACACAAGTACATCTTTACAGATTAAATGCAATTAAAATGCAACCCTTAATATTGGTGTTATAATGTATGTGCAATGTTGCTTCAGATTCCTTTTCTGGTAGCATTAAAATAAAACATTCCTTAAGTAGAGCTTAAATGAACATTCAGGTAACACTGTTGCGTCAACAGTTGAAAAGCCTAGTGTGAGGATGGAGATGCCAATCATTTTCATGAGGAAAGAGCAGGGTTACACTACAGAGGGTCTGCGTTTTTTCAACCTGTATGAGAGCGGAGTCAACCTTTTCATTGCTTTTACACGTCTGCTATCATTGTGAGATGAAAACTGCGGTATAGCGGACGTACAGTCATCTGCTTTGGGTGAACTATAAGAGTTAGAATGTTACAGCTAGACGCGTAGCAACAGTAAATTATGAGCAGTGTGAAACTTGAAGCCAGATAAAACAAGGATGCCGTCTACCCAGGGTTTAGAATGACCCAGGGTTAACTACTGTATTTCAAGTGTGAAAAGTGTTATGATTGTAGGAGAACTTCAGTTTATAGTCCTCAACATTCCTTACAGATTTTCCAAGGGAACTACTTCTTGACTAACAGAAGGCAACAAGCAAGATTAGCAAGTCCCATTAAGTCCATAAAAATGTAGATCAAGCATATTGCATATTTAATAGTAATACTAATACATATTTAATAACAAGTAGTCTACAAAAATATTCATTTTGCAAGAAACAAACAACTGTTGTAGTCCTTATTTAGCAAATAAAAACCATTATTCCTCCCATTGGCTTACTCTACACAATAAATGAGAGCAGAATAGTGGGTAATAATGACTTCTTGAGATGCCTTACATGTGAGGTGAGACTTCATAGAAATTGACGCCCCTGTATCGTTCCATATGCTGTTTAGTGTAAATCTCCAGATCTTTGTAGGGGTTTACTGACACCAGCACTGAGCCAATGTATGTCTGTGGGAGACAGATAAACACACAGGGGTCACATCAACACTCTGGGCTTTCAGCTTTATGGGTGAATAGAACAGGGACAACAGCTCTTACATAAATGAGGTTCTCCTTGAATCGCTTGCGGAGATTCTCGATGAACGCCACCTCGCTGGTGTGGTTCTCCAGCAGGACAAAGTCCTGCACGCCCACCCGGTCCCTGGCTGTCAGGGCGCTCTCCATCATGACCCGGATTCCGTCACTGCCCACAGCCTGACAATGAAAGAGCAGAAATGAGATACAGAATTACACTAACAGCCTCTAGACGCAGAGCAGGGCGAGGTGATATATAAACACTGCAACGTACACAGCATGCCAAGGCCCTCTGAGAGCCTTGAGAATAAACTCAACCACTCCATTATAACCCCTCCCATTTCATAGCATACACAAGACTTCAGCTCAATTTAAACCCAGCTAAATAAAGCTTTTGATTTAAAGCATTTGGTAAAAGGTATTTCTCACCGAACCACACATACAATTGTGAACAAGATGTCACCATCTAAACAATGGACTTCAAGCAAAATATCACAATAAAAAAGGGAACACTAAAAAGTACCAATAAGTATTACCAATACCTTTTTGATAAGGTACCACAGTAATTCCATGGCTTGAAGACTTATAATTGCAATATGATTAGGAATGCAAGAAACACTACCATTCAAAAGTTTGGGGTCAGTGAGAACTTAATGCTTTTATTCAGCAAGGACACATAAATTGATCAAAAGTGACAATTAGAACTTATTTTTTTTAATTATCAGTTAAATGCAGTTCTATGGAACTTTCTATTCATCAATGAATCCTGATGAAAATTGATCAGTTTCCAAAAAAATATTAAGGTGCACAACTGTTTTCAGCATTGATAATAACATGGAATGTTTCTTAAGCAGCAAATCAGCACATTCAAATGATTTCTGAAGGATCATATATGACACTGAAGACTGGAGCAGGGCCGTGCAGAGAGTTCATCAGGGGCAGGGGCTCAAATGTAAAAAAGGGGCAATATGTAAATATATATATACATATATATATATATATATATATATATATATATATACATATACATATATATATATATATATATACATATATATACATATATATATATATATATATACATATATACATATATATATATATATATATATACATATATACATATATATATATATATATATATATACATATATACATATATATATATATATATATATATATATATATATATATATATATATATATATATATATATATATATATATATATATATATATATATATATATATATATACATATATACATATATACATATATATATATATATATATATATATATATATATATATATATATATATATATATATATATATATATATATATATATATATATATATAATGTATGTATATATATCCTTATGCTCATCAAGCCTGCATTTATTTAATCAAAAATACAGAAAAAACAGTATGCTAATATTGTGAAATATTATTACATTATGTTCTTTTTAACTTTTTCTTAATCAAAGAATCTTGAAAAGAGTAGGCTATCACAGTTTCCATCATTGACATTAAATGCTCATATTAGAATGATTTCTGAATGATCATGTGACACTGAAGAGTGGAGTAATGATGCTGGAAATACAGCTATGATCACAGGAATAAATTATATTTTAAATTATTTTAAAATAGAAAACCATTATTTTAATATATTTCGCAATATTGCTGTTTTTTATCAAAGAAATGTAGGCTTGATGAACATAAGAGACTTATTTCATAATGCTGCATAATATTCAAAAATATTATAATAAAGTCCTTTCACGTAAACATTTCGCCAGTCACTTGGGTTTTGTTAACTTTGATAGTTTCATGAAATAGTAAACGGTGTATCAATATACATAAAAGTGAATTTAACACTACTTACCATTAATGCGAATTTTGCTGCTGTGGTTTTGTGCAGGGATTTGTTTGTTGTCAGTTAAAATCCATTTTGTCAGTGTCAGTGATGCAATTTATAAAATGAGCCAAACCGCAGGAAATCGTTCCACAAACGTTAGTTCGTCTGTCCATGTAATTTTCAACCGATTTATGAATAAGAACAGAAAATGACCGCTTCACATCGCCCAATGGAATTTGAACTTGCTTTGCCAGATCACAATTTGTTGGTGTATATACATGACAAACGGGCATTGGTGAATTGTGTAATACTTTAAAATATATAGCTAATATATAGCTTTGTAATTAAATCTACACATTAGCTCTGATTATGGATATAAAAAAAAGATATTGGTTCACTTTTCTTCCCGTAAGGTCACACACTCTCTGAAAGGACCATATTTGGCTCGAGAGCCGTTTCCGAACAGAGGAAAATCAGCTGTCAATCAAAACGCACGCGACCCATAGCAACGCGTTATGACAACGCCTCAACAGAAATTGTCCGACTTTTGAGCCGTTCGTTACTATTGTATACATTGTCATGTTATAATAATCACATTTATTTAGTTATATTGACCACGATATTATCATTGATATTTGTCTGAGAGGGGCACTTTTGATTCATTTTGAAAAAGGGCAGGGGCTCGAGCACCCAAAGCCCCCCCCTCTGCACGTGCCTGGACTGGAGTAATGATGCTGAAAATTCAGCTTTGCCATCACAGGAATTAATTGCATTTTAAAATAGAAAATATATACAGCCTTTGTCAGCATAAGAGACTTCTTTCAAAAACATACAATATTTTTTAATTTATCAGCATTGGTTGATATTGGATATAAATATGTCAATATAAGATCTCAACATTTTCATGTTCATTTACCTAATTTAACTCTAATAATTGAATAACACTGTTAAATGTAATATTTAGCTAATCTCAAAATGAATATCCGTCGTTACATACTGTATATTATGTTTTTGGTGTTTTATTTTAAATTTATGTCAACAAAATAGCATTGAAATTTAAAATCAGCCATTAATCGTATTGGCCAAAAAGTTAACACTGCACTTCCCAACAGGGTAGTGTATTATTTGAAGTACCAAACACTGCTGTATATGAATATAAGTATCATGGTACACCTGCATTTAAATACCACAGTATTACCATCTGATGCCATCATCGCTTCATGGCACCACCACAGTACTATTTATAAGGGCACAAGGCTGTTTTCTCTATCATTAACTTGATTACCTTTACAAGGAAACAAGAAGCTCTAAAGCATCCATTTTCACACCTAAACCACATTTGTGACCACATCAGTGCAAACTCCACCCAAACTCAAGTGTGCTGATAAAACAGAAACATAATCATACTCACATCTATTACTGCATCTGTATTTTTAAAGACAATACCCTTCTCCAAAATGGAGGCCTGGGTTTTCCGCATTAGATTGCCAATATTTGACAAATCCATGGTGTTGATAAAACCCTAGCTGTCGTCCTTGTCCAGAGATGCTCTTTAGCACAGGCATAAACCAGTAGGACACAAAAATGTACTAAGTTCAGGCAGGTCACTTGTCATCTGATGTCTGTAATCCTGATCAAAGAGGACTATGGGTGACACTTCCTAGCTTGAAAAAGAAAAGCGCACTTACACCCACTCACACACACAAACACACTCAGATGAACAAATGCGTGATTATGCATTGAAATACACACAGTCACATTGTGTGAACGCACCAGCTGCCACGGCTGTTGTTTTGCTATTGACACAGCAGCGTCCGTCCCCTGGAGGGAGAGACAGAGAGAGACAGATACAGCACACCTGAGCAAGCACTTTAATTAAGGTGATGTACAACAACTACAACAGAGCCGAGCGAGAGGGAGGCTAACGGTGGGAAAAAACAAGCAGTAAGAAAAACATAACAGGCGAGCGAGAACAGTCGACAAGTGTAGTGCCAGGAAGTGACTTCATTCCCAATCCTTCAGCCTGCTGAATGCCCCAACAGAGCAGCATCAACTCTGAAAGTCTGACACAGCTTCGCAAACTCGCGCTCTTGTTCCCTATTAGGCCGGTTTTGAATGTCCAGCTCAAATCTGGTTTCATGCAATCTGCAAATACCCAACATGGAATCCAGTTCACACAAATTAGACACAAACCACATTTAAATGCTCTGTATCCTGCATTACAATCAGAACCAGTTCAAAATTCAAGTGTATTCGTCTTTCAGGAGAAAAAACTAATTTGACGTCCCGGACAAATGCAGAAAAAAAAAAACCACTGTAAAAGTGTTCAGAGAGGATAGTTCATATGCGTTGCTAGGGTGATCTGGATGGTTGCTAGGTGGTTACTTACTGGCTCAAGTTCAGTAGTGTGCATATTCGATTCAAACAAATAAGAGTGCGGACACTCGATCCCAAATATCATATTTGAAAAACAAATTAGAACAGTGTGCAGTGAACATACGGAACGCTTTACTTAATCTACTTGTTTGTCTCTGTTAATTTGTCTGCGTATTCCACTGCAGTGACACAGAAATGACAGATAATAATTGGTGGTTGAGTCATAAACAAAACTAAACATACTGGCTAGACAGACCATTACATCATTTGCTGGTCAACTCAAACATAATGGCCTGGTTTCACAAACAAAACAAAAAAGTATAGGAGAATATAGGGACTGAAGAGAGGTGGGGGGAGGGTTATCTTATATTATATTATCTTATATTATTAATTGATCTATTGAAAGTGGTGACAATGCTAATCATTACATAGGATAAACAAAAATTGACTAATACAATGATGGCAGGATGATGGTAGTGAGGAGTGATGGTGGTGATGGTGATGAGGATGGTAATGATAATATAATAAATAATAAAATGGTTACTTTGCTTATCCATACACACAAACACACACACACCTATACATTTACACACTTTTATTTCACTTCTGGAATTATGGAATTACTAGATTGATTGTTACTGTACTATTTTGGTCTGTGTGTCTGTCTGTAAAAAAAAAATACAAAAAAAAATTGGCCTTAGATTCATGCTAAATGAGAGAGGTACATGTGGCCATAAATGTAAGCCTTTAACAGTTAAAAACACAGAAATATGTCAAAATGCATATTGCAAAATACAAAATGCGGTTATGTTTCAAGTGAACATAAACAGTCGGGAAATAAGTCATGTGTGTATCAGTATATTGGAACCTTGCGTTCGGTCTTAGATGGCTTAGGAATATTAGGCTGCTATCACTTTGTGTCATTAATGTTAACCAAACATGAAAAGACAAAGAAAAAAATGACACATTGCTCTTTAGTAGTTTTAGTAGGATTCATCTATATTTAATTTATACAGTGAAGACTTTGCAGTGTTGTTTTACATTTAATTACCTTCTGTTGATAAAGACGGTTGTTTTTTATTTTATTTATTTAACAGGAATGCTAAATAAAGGGGGGTATCACACAAAGTTTATTTCAATCTCATGTCCATCTTGAGTACCTATAGAGTAGTATTGCATTCTTCATATCTCCGAAAAGTCTTTAGTTTTATCATATTTATAAAATAAAGATACGCTGTACGGAGTCTTTCCAAATAAAACCGAGCGGCTGGAGGCGTATCGTGTGGGCGGAGCTAAAAAAGTCAGGAGCGCGCGCAGCTATTGCATCGAGAGCATCTGAAGGCTGTGGCATCCTTAGAAAACGTGGAAAAACGTTGTCCTAAATAAACGATGGCTATCAATCAGATTCAGCCATACATAAAATGATCCAGAATCAGATCCAGAGGCTGAAATTGAAGAGGAGCAGCAGCAGGACGTCTCTTTGTGGTATGTACTGTAACTGTATATACTGTATTTGCTTAGCGGCTTGTGTAGATTACAAATTTCTACTTTCATTATGTCGTTGTCATTTTTTTCATTTGCTCGTTTTAAAAGGTGTACATGTGGGAAGTGCACATCGCATGCTCCATTGCTAACTACACGTGATCATGTTGTTTACTTGATGTGCACTTACGCGCCGATAGCCAACAACACACAGACAGACATTTGAAGCAGTTTTACTCACCGCCTGCAGTTACAACGCATGAACGTTGTTGTGAACTTTTATCTTCTAAAGTGTAGGAAAGTCAGACGATGAAGACCAGGAGACTTCGGGATCAAACAGAAGTTATTCTTTTAATGAGAACTCTCTGTGCTGCAGGTCGTCCGAAAACAAATGTCTGAATCAAACAGCATACCTAATAGGTTATATACATTCCAAAGGGGGAGGGATTTACATTGAGGTTGAACAAAGCATGTAAATTAAATATACAGGTTTTGGGAAAACCTGCCCAGACAGAGTATCACCAATCCTACTCCTAATCAGCATAACTATTCAAACGCATACAGGCAACGACGGTGAGAGTCTGAAAACAGGTCCGGCAAGAATCTCCTGCTGGAAAGTCCACAATCTTCCTTTATACCTCAAATGCTCACTGTAAAACAGGCCCAGCAGGAAATCTCCTGCTGGAAAAATCCCAGAATTATTATCTATACCTTAAATGCTAAATACAATTTACTTTCTTAAATTTGTAATCTTACACCGTGAACCTTTATTGTTGGGACCACTTCATCTTTCAGCATTGACATTCACAGTTGAACTGGGCCATGTTTATGAAACAATCACCGAAATGAAGGGAACAAACCCTTGTCTAGCCCAGACAACCAAAAACACTTTTTTTGTTGACATTGTTGATTTCGTTAAGTAATGTGACCTGTGCAGCGCAGCCGACGACTTCCCTTCGCTTTCGCTCTCTCGCTCTGGTCGAAGTGTACGCCTGCGCCCTTCCAGGAGAAGTGCCCATACTACAAGGAAATTCTGCCCTTGTTGACGTCACGCTGACCCATACACGGAAAAAAAAAACTTTCCGAAACCTTTGAGAAACCGGAAGGAGTATTGTTGGTACAGAAATACTCCATCAAACGTCCAACTTATTTTTTGAAACTTTGTCCATGTTTAGCCAAGGAATCCAAGTCTTTAACAGTGTAAAAAGCTCAGTATGCAAATAGCATTATACCCCCCTTTAAGATCTAAGCTGTTTCTAATCACCAGAGAGGTAATGGAACATGCTTGCCAATAAATAAAAAGTTATCAATTCAAATCAATTCTTTTTTTTTAATACTTAAAATACGTTGTTGTTAAAAATAGTATTATTTATTTCAGTGATCGTATCGGCCAATACTGCTTTCGGTAATCAATCAGTGATCGGCCCCAAAAATCCTGATCGGAGCACCTTTAGTTATCTGGGCAGATGTGAAATCCCTTTCAGCTGCCAAAAGCCAACCTAAATGAATCCAACCATTCATTTAGACCAACAAAATATGCCATAACCAGAAGGCAGACTCTTGTCCCCCCCCAAGTCTCCTTCCTAATAAACTTTCTCCAGAAACAGGCTTCATTACACCATTGTTCTTCTTTATGGATTTGCTTTCCTGCTCCCACCCCTGGTCCCCTTCCCCATGCTTGCTGGTCTATAAGACAAGCTGCACGCCTTTGCCATGTGCTCATTTTTTGCAAATGCTGCTCTGAAAACAAAAGCCTGAAGGCTCTAGATATGACCGTGGGCAAATTATTCATTCTCCATTTCACTCTAACGTTCTTTAAAAAATAAAGATCAAGGAGGGAGAGATTTGTGCTAACAAATGCACTGGTAAGAATGGAACAATAATTGCCTTTTGCTTGACCTTCCAACATCCTACTGATTTGCTCGGCTCTTGTGAGCAGAGCTGAGTCAGGAAGATCTGCCGAGTCAAGCTGCCTTCGTCAGCACTTCTCACATTGCAAGAAGACATTAGCCGTCTTCGTAAACAGACTGATAGGGAGCAGAGCTATGATTACAAAGATTGATTTTTTGAAAGAGCAAGTCAAACACTCCAATATTTAATTTCTCTAAGGGCAAGTCAGTGATTCTGTGCAGTTAACAACTCCTGCTTGACGAACAAGAGGAGAATGTGCTGAGCATTTTTTTTTTCATAATTAATGAAGGCAGTGGATAAAGGGCACATTCCTGAATATCCAGAGCAAAGTCATGTGCTCCTCCCCTTCTCACCAGGACTGGTGAAGAAAGGCGAAAAGTAAATCTTGTCTGCTTGCTTATGATTTCAAGCTTTTGAGGTTACCAACTGTTTCCATCCTGATTGAGTCATCTGGCTCACTTGTTACCTCGCTTTTCTTTCCTCTCCTGTTCGGCAGCAGGAAAGAACAAGAGGTGGAGACACACAGACTTTTGCGGAGAGGCACAGCTACATTAAAAACGATGTTAGATTCATAAAGGTGTTTTTTCAAGTATGGCCACTATTATTGTCCCAGCAGAATATTAAGTAAACTTTTTGTGTTTATTAGGGGTTCATGCATATAGCGCTGAAACTATATTGTAATTGTTCAAATTTCCAAGGATCAGCATTCTCCCCTAAATGTGATAAGGCGCAGAGACTTCAAACTTTGAGGGCTGGTAGTACTCACAGCGCCTGCAATGTCACCAAGGCTCGCCCCGATCGGCCCGAGACAGGGGATTCGTCGCCCTTTGAGTATTTTGGATTTTTTTGAAAAACCTACTTTTGCAAACTAGTCCTATTTATTTGGTCCGATTGGAACCAAATCAATGCAGCAAGATTCTCTGGTCAAAATTTCGATGCAGGGTCTCACGGGTCGCTAAAACGTTAAAAGTGGACGTAGCCACTTTTACTAAAATGGCTTGTGAAAACTCGTGAACAGAATAAGATATTTTCACCAAACTCGGCACACATATGTAAGAACTCGTTCTGTGGCTGTGTGAAAACGCATGCCACCACTTGGTGGCGCTATTACATAGAAAAAACATAAAAGTGGCTATAACTACAACCCTAAGTCTGATTGACAGCCAACGGGTTTCACGTTTTTTTACATGCATAAAGGATTGTATACCACATTGTATTTCTCCAGACGCTATGATATTTCAGCGCTATATCCTCTAGTAGTTTTATCTAAAGGCAAACCCACTTCATTCAAGCCCTTTAAGCTCTGTGCGTGTTCTCCAGACGCGTGTTACATTAACGGAGCTTAACGCTCAAAAGCAACCCTGATGTGATCGTCCATCACGGTGTGAATGGACAGGGCGGAGTCACGTGACTAAACACGCGGTATGTTTTTATGGGAAAAAACCCGAAATAACCGACATGAGGAAATTACGTTGGTTAGAGGTTCGGAATTTCAGTTTCAATTACTGTAAAAAAAGATACAGTCCTTTCCATGTGGTCAATATATATATAAACTATTAATTGATTGAATCAAAAAAGGTGCTATATCGTGATATATATCGTTATCGGGATATGAGATGACTTATATCGTGATATATATCGTTATCGGGATATGAGATGACTTATATCGTGATACGAGACTTTGGTCATATCTCCCTGTGTTTTAGGAGTTAATTTACTAAAATATGCACAAAGGCAAAAGTGCACATATTTGAAGAAACACTCATAAATCAAAGAGGCTTCCCACAGTATTAAAACCAATGATGATACGTATGAGAAGTGTTGGGTTTATTGTTTTTTTTGGGGGGGGGAGAAGTGCAAAAAGATCAGACTCCTGCAGCTTCGATTCATGCAGCTGGTCAGAGGGGAAAAACATTTTTAGCACTTCTCCAAATGTAATGCAACTTTTTTGCCCCCGTTTTGCATGTCGACAATAAAGAGCTTGTTCATAGCCATGCAACTGACAATGAAACACTTAAGTACTTAAAACACAAACAAAAACTGCGCCTTTCTGCGCATCATATTATATCACCCTTTAACCAAGCCACATTAATCAATAAATCTTCACAGAAGATGTCTTACAATGCTCATGTAATTACCGCCACCCAGATGGCGAGAAATTCCATGGGTGGCATTGTAATTCACGCCAGTCTGCTGAGTCGATGGGCGTCCTTGTGTTAAAGGGGTTGGTTTGGAAAGTCAGCTGGGGGCTGTCAAACTCCAGGGGGAAAAGTTGACAGACAGGTGTGACTGGCTCTGTCTAAACAGGTGAAGAGTCTTACATCATATGCACCCCCTACACATGCTAAACACCCTCACACACATACTTTTTGACTTCGAAAAGATAGTGAACAGTTATTTCAGCCTGCCGGACAATGCAAGGCATTCATGTCCAGAGGGCATTTGAAGAGCATGAGTCGGGGGAGCTGTAAACTGCTTACGGGACCGTCACAGTATTTCCGGCTAGTTTAATTCTTACAGAATTTCCTGCACAGTCATATATAATTGTATAGCTATGGCCTTTCTAAATATCTCACAACTAACTATTTCACATCTCCAAGCACGTTCAGAGCAGCATGTCACTATGTAAACTTAATTTCCTCTTCCTGAGATTTGGATCTTCCTGTGAGCAGTGCAGCTGTTTAGCAATTCAATGGAATCTCGTATGAAACTGCACCAGATACCGTAAATCTAATGTCAGTCATTCATCAAACCTCTGCAGTTATTTGCCTACGACAAAATGTGCACCAAACCTGAAACACGATCACATCTAAAGTACTGCTGACCAACAAGGTGTGTTTATTTGAATATGAAATGATGCTCTGCAAATGCCACTCATAGTGTATCACGACATTGAATGGGTGAAGGGTGAAAGGCCTCAGAAACACAAAGCTCATGCGATGATGAAGGTCATAATCTTGAGTGCTTGTTTCTAGAAGTTTCTGTTGGCTTTCAGATGAAGGTCGTGGATGACAGACAGGAAGAAATGTAGTAGAGTGGAATGGCCCGATGACAGACGCCAGTTTCATTATCTCTCCTCTCTCACTCTCTTTCTAGCCTGGAATTCAACATTGACTGCTGCTGGTTCAAAGCCAGAGATTGCTTCACTGTGAGACGACACTAAGGCATAAACACAGATACTGACAGTCAGAATGCCTGGCATGAAAGAAGGTCCCAAGATAGGATAAGCACCTGATAGGACCAACAACCTCCAAATCCTTCTTTTCAGAGGAAAAGTGATTTTCACTATTTATATCACTATTTCACTATTTAGCATCTAGAGATCGGCCGATATCCATGTCTGCGTTGTCGAAGTAACTATTCTTTAATGAACAACCTAGTCAATGGATAACACATACAAAAATGTACTTATTAAAAAGTAAAATATAATTTCATTTCATTATATATACCTACACCTCAGGTGTTATAAATTATTGGTAAAACAATTTAAATGGTATAAAATAAATTATATATTATTTACTATAATATATTTATTTAATCAAATATATTTATATATATATTTATAATATTTTGTGTGTGTGTGTGTGTGTACGGATAGATAGATCCACAATTCCCTGTCATACTTGCATTCCAGTCATGCTAGCAAATCATTACATATTCTAAACACAAAATAAATTGACACTTTTGGACCAGAATCACATATTTCACTTTCATAAGACCCTCGCTGACATTGCAGAAATCTCCCAGCTGCTTTTGTTTAGTATGGAGCATGCTGTGGTTCTTACCATGCCACGATACTTCATCTTCCCGTTCTTCCCAGCTTGTTGCTGTAAGTGTATGAATTATTAGTATTTCCAAAACAGCGGCTCTCATTTGAGAAAGTGTGCAGAGTTTGTTATTTTAACTTTGTCTGCACCATGTGTGGGAGCGTCCCAGCTGCCATTTCTTCAGCTTTAACTTTCCTCTCCTTCCCTTCGTCTCTCTCTCTCTCCCACTCCCTCCCTCTCTCTCTCTCCCCTCTCGCTGCCTACGGAGGCACAAGTCAGTCCTTCTGAAAAGTGACACACTCCCCCTCTCTGCCTTCCTTGACTCATTTGCTCTGTCCTCCTGCAATGGGATTTACAGCAAAAGCTAAAACTTTCCAGGCCCCCGTAGAAGCCCTGCATGTGCCTGCCCTTAAAAACCATCCTGTGCCTCTTTAAGAGAATATTACAAACAAAATATGTAAGAAATAATATAGGAAAACACGCCGTCGTCTCATGCCGACACTGATTTGGTATTCAGAAGTCTGGAAAGCTCTGTAACTAGCATCGCATGTTGGATGAAATGCAGCTAGTGATTATGCCAAATAAATTTTCCTTCTTCCATGCTGCCGCAAGTGCATGCTGAAGCAAATCGGAGGCAGATTTCAGATAGGGATCCGTCAAGGAGGTAAGATTAATGTGCTCAAACTTGGCTCAGTTGCCCGGGAAAGAAAAACAGGCCAAGTGCACTTCAGTGCACAGGTCACGTTCACTTATGGTGCTATACCTTTAGTTTATAACCTGATGTCACTCACAGGCATACCACTTTAACATACGGATGATTTATGGATATTTTTTCCGTGTGATGAACAGATATAAAAAGAGATAGAACTGATCAAATGAATGATAAAACCAGAAGATAATTATTTATATTCAGCTAAAATATTGAGACACAGTCTTACGAAAGCTCTCTGCAAATCATAGTAACAAGACTGAAAAAATGGCACTTTTGCTTTATAGAGTCTTCCTAGGCTGAAAGGGTTAATGTATGAAGACACACCCCATGTTCTTCTCTCCACCCAGTAAGAACACAAAACACCACCTGTTCAGTCCACACACACACCAGACAGGACTCAGGTAAAACCTTAACCAAGGTCACTTCCACTGACCATTAACAGAGCAGCACACTCTACTGGACACTCCAAATGACATAACTGTGCGCAGGGACGCTGCATGTAATATAAGTTGCAAAATATAGGCGTGCAGCATTGCACACTGTGATTCATATAAATCCTCCCCTATTCTTTCGGTCCTATCAATCTCTCATTCTCGCTCGCTCCCTTTCCCACTTATGCCAACATAATCAGAGACCCCGCCTGCAGGAATCTGAGTAATATTTTCCAGACGGTGTGAGCTGCTCTCTCTTTCTCTCTGGGAATATTGACATTACAGGTCCAGCGTGTAAAAAGAGCAGGCACAATTATGTCACTGGGCATCATATTTGCTTGCGATCTGCTAATAATGCACATGCTTTTCTATCAGTATGTGTGCTCTAGTTAAATCTTTATGAATTTATGAGTGGCTGCAGTCAATAGATTACAATGGTTGTCTAAGAAACGGGATAAATAAACAGCGGTTTCTACATCACCCCATTGTCTGATCAGGGTCGCTTTGATTCATCTTTCAAAAGCTGTCTCACCGCCAATCCTTCAATATCAGGCAGTAAGGCAATTTGTTATGCTCCACCTTACTGTACTTTAAACTGAGCCAAATATGATGCAAAGCTCTACTGATAGCTTAAAGCAATCGTTTTTTTTATGAGAAATTAAAAAGTCAAACTCTTCTTTTAACAAAATGCTGCTTCTTCCATTCAACAAAAGCATATTGTCAAAATCTGCTAAATGTAACTAATTATATGAAAATGTGTCATCTTTTATTGGAAAATTAACAATGGTTTTAATGGAAAACAACATTTTACCAATTGCCTTTATCAATCTTTTAAACAACTGAGGAGATAGAGATCAAACTAAATTTTTATAAAAATCAGTATTAAAAAAAAGTTTATAATAGACAACAGCATATGAGTCATTTTTGACGACTACAGGAACTCATCTCAAGATCACTCATTTAACAGTTTATCTATGGTCAAAAATATGAAAAAATAAATAGATTATTGAAAATATTAAAATCAGAAATGTCAGAATCAGAACACATAAAAAATGTCAGTCAAAACACACAAACGCCAATACATGTTGAACAACGTTCGCTAACCTGGTGAAATTTTTAATTTGGATTGGAATAGATTATATTCTATTTAGCATTGGTGTGGACGCTATAGAGACAGAGCGCATTTAGGCCACGCCCACACCGCGCGGGGGGTGGGGGGCAATCCAACGCTCACCATTGACTTTGTATTGCGTGAAGCGGCCTCCCTGTCATTTGACTTATAACAAAAAACAGAACAATGTCTAAAAGCTGATATGTGACAAAATGTACAACAAACAAGCTAAAAAACACAGAAGTAAGTTTTTATAAGCTGTCGAGCCAAAAAAACGAGCGTTTAAGGAGACAAAAGTAGATACAGGCAATAGGACGTGAAGTATCAGCAGAATGGGTACATTTGGGGATCCTTACACTCATTATCAAGAGACACATGTTATCAAGAGAGAAACTCGTAACTTAGAGCGTAAATGGAAACAAACTAATTTAGAGGTCTTTAGAATCGCATGGAAAGAAAGTATGTCACGTTATAAAAAGGCCCTAAAAGCAGCCAGGGCTGAGCATCTCCGCAAACTAATAGAAAATAACCAAAATAACCCAAGGTTTTTATTTAACACTGTGGCTAGACTAACAAATAAACAAGCATCGCCTGAACAAAATATTCCGTTACAGTTTAGTAGTAATGATTTTATGAACTTCTTCGCTGACAAAATAGAAAGCATCAGAAACAAAATTGTAAATGTACAATCATTAATGATGTCTTATGATTCAACCGCAATTATCGCCCCTCAAGAACTACTACACCGCTTTACAACCATAGGACAGGAAGAGCTAAATAAACTTATCATTGCATCTAAACCAACAACATGTTTATTAGATCCAATACCCACTAAACTACTGAAAGAGTTGTTACCTGTAGTGGAAGAGCCTCTTCTCAATATTATTAACTCATCTTTATCTTTAGGTCATGTTCCAAGAATATTCAAGTTGGCAGTCATAAAGCCTCTCATTAAGAAGCCACAATTAGATCATAATAACCTAGCAAATTACAGACCAATATCAAATCTTCCATTCATGTCTAAAATACTAGAAAAAGTTGTGTCCGCTCAATTGTGCTCTTTCTTGCAAGAAAATGATATCTATGAAAAATTTCAATCAGGATTCAGGCCGCATCATAGCACAGAAACTGCACTCGTTAAAATCACAAATGATTTACTTCTAGCTTCTGACCAAGGCTGTATCTCAATACTAGTTCTACTTGATCTTAGTGCTGCGTTCGATACTATAGATCATAAAATACTATTAGATCGACTTCAAAATTACACTGGTGTTCAGGGACAGGCATTAAACTGGTTTAGATCGTATTTATCAGACCGCTACCATTTTGTCTGTCTAAATGGGGAAAAATCAAAGATAACATCAGTAGACTATGGGGTGCCGCAAGGATCCGTGCTAGGCCCTCTGCTATTCTCAATATATATGCTGCCACTTGGTAATATTATAAGAAAACATGGAATTAATTTCCACTGTTATGCTGATGACACTCAATTATATATTTCATCACGACCAGATGAAAACGCTAAATTATCTAAACTGACAGCGTGTGTTGATGATATTAAACACTGGATGACGTGTAATTTTCTGCTATTAAATTCAGATAAAACGGAGGTGTTACTTATTGGTCCAAAAAATTGCCCACAAAACCTCTCACAATACAACTTTAACTTGGAAGGATGTCCTGTCACTTTATCCACTACAGTAAGAGACCTGGGTGTTATATTAGACCGCAACTTATCTTTCGAAAGTCATATTTCATATGTTACAAAAACGGCATTTTTCCACCTTAGAAACATTGCCAAGCTACGTAACATGCTATCTATTTCTGATGCAGAAAAGTTAGTTCATGCATTCATGACCTCGAGACTAGATTACTGTAATGCTTTATTAGCTGGTTGTCCTGCATCATCGATAAACAAACTGCAGTTAGTCCAAAACGCAGCTGCTAGAGTGCTTACTAGGTCAAGAAAATATGATCATATAACACCAATTTTATCATCCCTACACTGGTTACCTGTGAAGTTCCGTATCAATTACAAACTATTGCTACTGACCTATAAAGCCCTAAATGGGTTAGCTCCAGTGTATTTAACTGATCTTTTATCGCCCTACAATCCATCGCGCTCTTTAAGATCACTAAACTCGAGGCTTCTGGTCATTCCTAGGATATCTAAGTCCACTAAAGGAGGGAGGGCTTTTTCACATTTAGCTCCTAAACTCTGGAATAGTCTTCCGGATATTGTTCGAGGTTCAGACACGCTGTCCCAGTTTAAAACTAGATTAAAGACGCATCTCTTTAGCCTAGCATTCACATTATAATTAAGTTTTATACTACAGTTAAATCGCACCAACAGCATTAATATTCTGAACAGCAGCTATGCTAATTATTTCCCATCTGCTTTTCTGTTGTTATCTCGGGACACTAGTCCCGAGGTAACTAGTTCGTCAGCTCCAGTTTGTATCCAGCCTCTGATGGAGACTTCAGATGCCCCGACACCTGTGATGAGACGACTCGACGCCTGTGAAGAGACGACTCAACGCCAGCGTTGTTATGGCCTAAAATAATACATGATTGATTAACTTATCCTACTATTTTTTCTTTAACATTCTCTTTTCTAACATTTTTCAATGTACATTTATGAAATGCACTTTCTGTGAAGCTGCTTTGAAACAATGTGTATTGTGAAAAGCGCTATACAATTTGAATTATGTCTACGTGTGCAGTAAACATTTTGTCACTGTTAAGTCAAATATCCAAATGTCAGTTTTATATATTATATTCCCTGTCGCTGATTATGTTCCCCTCCAGTGTGTGTAGTTCTCAGTGTAATATAACATGTCGCACTCTGTCTCAATGGCCTGTATCCACTTTTTTGTCCTTAAATGCTCGTTTTTTGGGTCAACAGCTTATAATAACTTCTGGGTTTTTGGTTCTGGGTTTTTTAGCTTGTTTGCTGTACACCCGGTCACATATCAGCGTTTAGACATTGTTCTGTTTTTTGTTATAAGTCAGAAATGACAATGAGGCCGCCTCACGCAATGCAAAGTCAATGGTGACGGTTTGAACAAATTTATACTCATGTGCGTAATATATTTTGTCCGTTATCATCTCTGAGAGACAGCCTGTTAGCCACCTTCTAGGAAAGCAATAACGTAGCCAAAAAAGCTTGTGTGGGTTTTCTAGGAAATGTGTGTATTCCCTGCTTACCGTATACTACAGTGTATTGTGCACATTTTCTTTTGACAAACATCGATGTTGTGATATTAAAATGATGTGGATTTGAAAACAGATGGATCATAAGGTAATAATTTCTTAGCCGTCTAAGTGATTGATGCCTATATGAGTTCTAATATTCCAAACGACAAACCATGTGAACCATCAAACTGGTGAACCATGTTTGATTTTTGGGTAATTATAAAATGCTGGAGGCGTTCGAAATGATTTTTGCGTAGTTCATTATACTTCTTTTACGGAGTTTATTTATTTTGTATTTTGTTTAAATTCCATGTTATTCAGAGAATGACATGTTTGGCTTGCACAAAAAAAAATTTACCAGAAAAAAGTGGTTTTGATGGACAAAGTGGTTTTTAGCACAAAAACCTTTCATTTAAACCCATGAAAATGCAGATCCTGTTGTAAATAATGCTGACAAAAACAACATTTAGTTATTCAGTGTCCTGACTACATGTTTTTGTATGCAAAAGAGCTACAGTAAATGGACTAAAATATATTCTTTTGTGTTCCTCAAAAGAAAGTAAGTAGTGCAAGTTTGAAACAACATGAACTGTTAATTTTTTAATGAACCATTCCTTTAAGACATGGCATAAAGCATCGACCATTGTGTCAGACTGAGTGTGCCAGACTCTCTGAACTCGGAATCTTCCTACAGGTCACTGTAAAAGCAGGGCTCGCACATCCTCACATGGCCTTTTGGCTGAGAAACAAACACTCTGAGGTTTTGTTTGTTATGTGGGGCGTTCTATTCCTTAAAGTGGTCAAATGACATCCGTGGGAAATTAGCAATGGAAACTCTGGCTTTTTTCCCTGCATGCCTGTCGCTTATACTCAAATTGGCCACTTTTAGGGCCAATGCCCTTTACTTCCTCTCTCTTTATCACTCAATCTACAAAATACATTCCTTCGCATGCACAATTTTCTCATTTGCGGAATTCAAGCTTGCACTGCTATTCAAAATGTTGGGGTCTGTAAGATTTTTTCTTTTCTTTTTTTTTTCTTAAAAAAAAAAGTATTTTTATGGTCAGCAAGGCTGCATTTATTTGATCTAATATTGTGAAACATAATTACAATTTAAAATAACCGTTTTCTATTTTACCATATTTTGTCATTTATTCCTGTGATGACAAAGCATCATTACTCCAGTCTTCAGTGTCACATGATCCTTCAGAAATCATTCTAATATTTTATTCAGAAACCATGATACACTTTTTCTTGGATGAATGAAAAGTTAAAAAGAACAGCATGTTTATTTTTATTATATATTTTTTGGTATCAATGTAAAAGTCTTTATTGGTCTCTATTACTATATGTAAAGTCTTTATATATATATATATATATATATATATATATATATATATATATATATATATATATATATATATATATATATATGGTACTGTGGAAAGCACGCTAGTATTGTGAGCGACCACACACAACCACATCAGAAGAATTCATATTAATACCAAACATTGTTTGCATTTTTATGAAAAAATGTACATCTAGCTAAATTCATTATTCCTTAACAG
The DNA here is from genome assembly GCF_949357685.1 of Gobio gobio. NCBI lineage: Eukaryota > Metazoa > Chordata > Actinopteri > Cypriniformes > Gobionidae > Gobio > Gobio gobio. The sequence continues at coordinate 29,342,896 of NC_137114.1, forward strand.
TAACTTTAAAACTGTTGTACAACAGGTTGTGGGCAATATCAGACAAAAACACACCAGAAACAATAGATTGAATTATACTATAGATACTCTTTTCTAGAATGCACAAAATCTAATCTTGTATACTATTTAGAACGAACACGCAAATTGTGTACAAATTGTATTTTCTAAAAATCCTCTTAAGAACTGGAACAGCAATTAATAATGTAAATCTTAAAATACAATTTTTTTTTATTATTATTAAATGGGGAAGTCTGTGCATGCAGCCTGGCTCATGTTCCACCCACTGCTGACGGCCTCTTAGAGATGAGTCAGTTTAGTCACTGGACTCCTCTATGCTCGCCAGCCTCCTCAGAATCTCCTGCCAGCTCTCTGGAAAAGTTAATTAACCCATGCACATACAAATCAATTTTCAATGCCTTTTGTCCCCGACCACAATCATCTGTCCACATTATTTATTTGGAATTGGATCCTGGTCAGGGCCTAATGGTGTGGGTGAGAGGCATTTTAATTCAAATTGTGTGTAATGAGACATATGAAAATATTTGGTCTTTGTACTTACTCAATCCACTCCCGCCTCCTTTACTTCTTCTTTTTTTTTCTCTCTCTCTCTCTCTCTCTCTCTCTCTCTGCCCCTCCCTCCTTCTCTCCGCCTACTCTGTTACAAGCCTATTTATACTTTCACACTAGGACAGGTCTATTTGTAGAAACGGTCGTGTCGCCCAGAGGACGGTACAGAGGGGTAGAAGATCAAAGCTATAAACTTTGATTGCCACGTTACCCTTCAGCAATAAGAATCTGCTGGCCAGCTTTGAGGTTAAGAAAAGACAGACGTGATCCTGAGTGTAATGAATGAACTTTAAAACCTAGTTGGGTTTAACTGAAATTTGCAACACACTTCCTCTCTGTTCTGGTTGACCATTAAAATAAATGAACTCTGCACCTGTAGAAGGCTGTAATTTGCTTTATTGCGTTCTTGCTTTTACTTTTTACATTTCTTCATGACTTAAAGGGACAGTTCATGCAAAAATGACCAAAATTATTATTTTCTTTTTTCAGTAAAACTCAGGAGGTGAAATTTTGAAGAATGTCATGGTCGCGGTTTCATGCAATAGCAATCGATGGGGTCCAGAACTTTTAAGCTACAAAAAAAACACACAAAAAACACTATAGAAGTATGACTTGTGCTATATTATATACACATATACACTATATTGCCAAAAGTTTTGGGACGTCTGGCTTTGCATGCACATGAACTTTAATGACATCCCATTCTTAATCCGTAGGATTTAATATGGAGTTGGCCCACCCTTTGCAGCTATAACAGCTTCAACTCTTCTGGGAAGGCTTTCCGCAAGGTTTAGGAGTGTGTTTATGGGAATTGTTGACCATTGTTCTAGAAGAGCATTTGTGAGGTCAGGCACTGATGTTGGACGAGAAGGCCTGGTTCGCAGACTCCGCTCTAATACATCCCAAAGGTGTTCTATCGGGTTGAGGGCAGGACTCTGTGCAGGCCAGTCAAGTTCCTCCACACCAAACTCACTCATCCATGTCTTTATGGACCTTGCTTTGTTCACTGGTGCGCAGTCATGTTTGAACAGGAAGGGGCCATCCCCAAACTGTTCCCACAAAGTTGGGAGCATAAAATTGCCTAAAATGTCTTGGTATGATGAAGCATTAAGAGTACCTTTCACTGGAACTAAGGGGCCAAGACTGACCTCTGAAAAACAACCCTACACCATAATCCCCCCTCCGCCAAACCTTACACTTGGCACAATACAGTCAGGCGAGTACCGTTCTCCTGGCAACAGCCAAACCCAGACTCGTCCATCGGATTGCCAGACAGAGAAGTGTGATTGGTTACTCCAGAGAACACGCCTCCACTGCTCTAGAGTCCAGTCGCGGTGTGCTTTACACCACTGCATCCAACGCTTTGCATTGCACTTGGTGATGTAAGGCTTGGATGCAGCTGCTCGGCCATGGAAACCCATTCCATGAAACTCTCTACACTGTTCTTGAGTTAATCTGAAGGCCACACAAAGTTTGGAGGTCTGTAGCTATTGCTGTTGTTCCCAATTGCTTCCACTTTGTTATAATACCACTAACAGTTGACCGTGAGGAAATTTCACGAATGGACTTATTGCACAGGTGGCAGCTTATCACGGTACCACGCTTCAATTCACTGAGCTCCTGAGAGCAACCCATTCTTTCACAAATGATTGTAGAAACGTCTGCATGCCTGGGTGCTTGATTTTATACACTTTTGGCCATGGAAGTGATTGGAACACCTGAATTCAATGATTTGGAGGAGAGTCAATCCTTTGGCAATATAATGTATAGCCATATGGTAGGTTTGTGTAATGAACAAACCTAATTTAAGTGAATATTCAAGAAACAACATGTTTGGGTGAGCTATCCCTTTAAAACCGTCCCCGAGAGTATGGTTGCAAAAAAATACAACAACGATGATAAGTCCCTCTTTGTTTACTAATGTGTCAGGGCCTTGAGCAATGAATGGGAGTGGTGAGAAAAGCCTGATACTGGGAAAAGGCCCAAAGCATCATGGGAAGTGGAGGATGGGAATGACATGAGGGCTGGTGAGTGAACGAAAAAAAGGAACAATTTCACATTTATAAGACCTGCAGAGGGAAGCAGACACATACAGAAACAGTAAACCAAGAAGCGACCTACAGGACGCCCATTAAACATGATATTTAAAAGGCAGAACATGAGGGAGGGGAGGTGTATGTTGGAGGCGAAAAAACAGAGGGAAAGCTGATAGTGTGTGATGTCAGAACAGAAGAATGTAATGTGGGTGTTAAACAGTCAGCACAGGGCTAGGGACAACAAGAGAAAGAGAGAGTGAGAGGTAAAGATGGGGGAAACCCATAGCATATCACCACAATGTAGAAATCAATGTTGTGATATAACTAAACAAGGTCACTGTGGCAACGTACATCAGGAAGTTGTATGTTGACTGAGAGAGTGAAGTTCACAACTTCATCTACCTCTTTCGTTTCCTCTCATCCCTTCTTCATCTGGGCTTTTTGAGTCATACAGTACTTCACATGGTGGTGTAAGCTTGCTCCACTGAACAGGACGAACACATTTCCAGACAACCTGGAGGCTTTAATATGATGTTTTCTCTGGACAAGAAAGGAGGTTCCTCTCCAAAACAACTGGGCTCATGTCCATGGAACATTAATCATTCAGATGATCAGGAAAACCCATGGATTCAGTGTTCTTTTTACAAAAGGATACATGTTCTTTCCACTTAAAATCTTCAAATATAAAATATATATTCAGTACATTTTAGTTTCTTACATCTTCTCGCCATTTTAGTTTATTCATTTTATATTTGTATATATTATTTTATATATTATCTAAATAACAAAAAACATTTTGCATATACCCCCGAATTATTTTAAGATTGGAATTGTATTTTCTCGCCCCCTATGATATATTTTGTCATTCGAAGATTTAAAATAAGTATATTTTACATTGGAAAAATATATTTCATTAAGCCACACTGTTTACAGTAAATATTTGTATATAAATGAAATATATTCAACATACATTTGAATTCTTTGCAATAGACGAACAGAAGCATAACAAAATAATCCATTAATGCTTTCCAACAGAGGTGAAATGATCTATGAAGGAAGAAATCTCCAGTGAAAAAACATCAAATCACACTTTCCTAGTGCTCTTACTTGTTCTAGTGGGTGGAGCAACACATTTAGGGGCGGGAGCCACCAAAAAAAACAAAACACCTACTTCTGCAGCCAACCGGTTATAAGGGAGGAGAAGAGGAAAGGACAAGCATTACTTCACCACAGCCTTAATTTTTCTCACCAAAGAAGTTGCAATGAGTTACGAGTGGACAAGACTGTACTCGTCAGAGGAACTCCAAGCATCCTACTCATGCACAAGCCCTGTACCCAACCCCCAAGCGGCCCTTCCTTTTTCCAGGACTGGTCTGGACGCACAGCATAGCGGCGCTGCTTAGGGCCAGCTGGATCTCCCATTGCTTTCATATACAGCAGCTGGGTTGGCAATGCTTAAGTCTCCTCCTCTGAGATCTTAGAATACCCACAATGCCTTATATGGGCAGGTTATGCTTCTGAGCGTGGGACGGGGGTTCCCACAAGGGTTCCTGTCTCTATCCAATGCTGAGCGGATGGAGGATGTAACAGTTATGACACTGCCACCTCCTCGCTCTGTCTTTCTTTCTTTGGCCTCTAACAAGCACCTGCATCAGTCAATACAAATCTATAAAAACAGGTATTAAAAGTCACATTAAAATTCTATTGGTTTTTTTATCAAAATAAATGAAAAATTTAATCGGAAAGCTAAAATCAATTTTTTTAAGTGAAAGTGAATTTAGGCATCACAACATTATAATGTGCAATAGGAAAAATGGATATTCATTTCGAGGTTTAAAAGCTAATCTAAGGGAAATGAGCATTAAATATCCAACACGTCTAACACGATAAGCCTCTGATATCAGCTGCTGTGTTGAGATATGATGATCTGAGATCTCTTCCTCTACTGACAAGTCAAGGCAGTTGAGCTGTCAGTGGTCAATTAGAGATATTTCTATTTCATTTTCAACACCACATCCACTGGAAATGGACTGCATAACAATCCTTGAAAACACAGATAACGGACCTTCCTGTTGTCATTGTTTTCCGCTTTTTCAGGGATCGGCAACAATCAGACTGTCTTTAACAAAACACAGAGAGCGGTTGCAGATTTCAAAGTCCGACGGCCTACAGATGCCCCTCTCACCTCAAAGTGTCCCACTCAAAGGAATGTTTAAAACAGAATTATTCACTAGAAGTAAGGACCGCTTGCGTCAGGGGCTGGGGTTACCGTGACCAACAAGACGAACACAAACAAACTTGTGACCGCCATTTTTGAAATAGCAGCTAATGGAGCTAATAGCTGCTCGATTGTAATCTCCGTCTATACAATTTACGGCGAGCTGTACGATTGTGTTGATTCGCTGTGTTTTGATGCCGATGTAGGATCGTAAAGCCATGTGCATCAATAGTAATGCATCGTTCGCCATTGTTGATGGAAGGCTTGTTCGAGATTCTTTGGCGCTGTGCAGACCAATCGCCGTATGACATCAAAGTACAGTGAGAGCATTCGACTCCTTATGCTTTTGAATCGCTCATGCGGTATTTTGATGTCATACGCCGATTGGTCTGCGCTACGCCGATGCATCTCGAACAAGCCTGGTGTGTTTGTTTCCCGCTGCCTCGCTAGAGTTGCTGAGAAAGATGAGACGCATATAGTGACGCAAGACCTGGCTCTGTGGTGGCTCTCTAGCTTGTGGACAGGCAAACCGGTTCTTAGAAGGCTCGTCAGTCAGTCGAACCAACTCCGAACTGGCACTAGCACTGGCTCTGAACTAGCACCCAGTTCATTCTGGTGGAAAAGAGGTAATAGTGACAACAGCCAATTATACTACTTTTCTGGCGTTGCATGAACGCAATTGGCTAGCGTCTGCGCTAGGGTATTTGCATAGGTGATCTGATTGGCTGTGCATGCGTTGGTGCTTGAAAAGTTTTCAACTTCTGTCGGCGAGCAACGGCAGTGACGCGACGCAACAGAACCCACAATTCAGTTCGGCAACGTATGAGACATTCAAAGTAAATGAGAAGTATTGACACCGACGCCCCATGTGAATGCAGCATAATGATTATGCAAGCGTGAATTTTTTTTATTTTTATTATTTTAATAATTTATTGATTATGTTTTCTGTGTTTTTGGCTGCAGAGATCAAGTCGACGATACTGACTCTCATCTCTGTAGTAGTGGACACGCCTATGCACGTTTTCCACTTGAATTGGTTCATTTAAAAGTAGACATTTCAATATTTCTATAGATACCTCATGTCTGTGAGGCAAGTATACGCTGAGTTTCGGTTCATTTTTGTTACGAGCTCAAGTTCACTGTGACTGAGACGGCAAATCAAGCGCATCCTGATGGCTTTCATTATTTTACAAAAGCACAATGTTTTGTTGTTATTGTGAGTTTACAGATATAAAAGAAGGCCTTTTACAGTTTGCATTACATCGCCTGTATGTCATGCAGTAAGCATGCTCTCCACACAAACACAGATATGCGCCTATATAATAGCGCACATTTATCTAGGTTATCGTTAGAGCGAGAGGACTTGGAAAGTTGTAACTACTTATGTTTCAAGTGATAAGCCATATTTAAGGTGAATGAATTATGGGCGAATGTTTGGATTTCGCCACTTCCAGTGGATTTTTTTTCTGCGACTAATCGACTAATACAATTTTGGTCGACCAAGCCTCTTCTAGGCGATTAACAGTTAGTCGACTATTAGGGGGCAGCCCTAATTCAAACTTTAACAAACTTTAAAATGATTGTATGAATTAATAAATGAATACATCTTTAAAATCAATTCCAATACAAATCTGCATCCTGTTTGTTACATGAAAACAAGAATTGAATTTGAATTTTAAAGTCATTCTAAACTAGTGCTGGGCAAAATGGCCAAAAAATTATCTCGATAAAATCTTTTCATATCAGTCGATATCGATAATTATCACGATACATTTTAAATATTTATTTATTTCAAATTTAAAGGCAGATTTTTGCTCCTAAGTGAAAGTTATAGAAACCAGACTGTTACTTGTGGTTTAAAACTACTCTTTTATTGTCAGGATATATGACACACACTTCACGTTTTTGAATTCCTTACACTTTTTCCAGTCATTTTTCCTTAAATAAATTTCTTAATAGAAAAAATGTATGTCTTAGTTTCTGCGTGTGCTAACGGCTGATATTGTTTCTAGTGATGAAACAGGTTTGTGTGGCCTGACTTTGGCATATACCTTCAGCTGCAGTATTAATATTACATGTTTTGTCTTAGAAATGCACAATTGACAGTGAGTTGACAGTAGTAGTAGCTTGAGTTAGGAGGATGCAGATTTATGTTCATCAACAAAAACACGGACATCTGTAAAAATTGTAACAACCTAATTTTTATAAGGTAAAATGTAAGTCTTCCATAGTATCATAGATTTAGATCATGATAACCAGTTAAAAACACTCATATAGCTCTTCACTACCATGGTACAATGTATCTAGGCTAAAGGTTTCTATGGTATTTGTGTGAAAAACACTAGCCTAAAAACATTTAGTAGCCTATATGCACAAATTCTAGCTATAGCTAAATAAAAGATGGAACATCCTTCTGACTGGCGCAGATTGTTTCTCAGCGCTGTTCCATCTGGCTTTAAACTAGTTTAAAACACAGAGACATTTGTGTTTTTGGCTGAATGCACGCACTTCTCACTGGATCTCACAGCGCTGTTTAGTGTTTGCGTGACCGATCAGAGTAAACGGATTCCTTCAAGTGAACGCGCGCTGCGCTGCCGTTTGGACTTTGACCGGAGCCGTCTGTGTGATGCGGTTCAAATGAGTAACAATTTGTGCTACCTTTTTATCAACAAATTCGTCGTCTTTGGATAATAACTCAAGGCTAGTTTCACTTTGGATTTAATGTTCGTTGCCGATTCCACTAATTTTTTCCTACTCGTGTTGAGTTTTTTTTGCCAGTAGAGCTTGTACTTTTGATGTGCAATTTAAACGCTGCACACTGACTGGCTGTTGTTGCGTTTATTTCTGCTGTGTGATTGGGTAGAGTAATCCATATCAAGTAAAAATGTCCAGAGCTTATCATCGTTATCGACATGAATTTTATCGCGATTCGATATGATATCGTTTATCGGCCCAGCCCTGTTCTAAACTCAATTCTGAATTGTACAAAAGCCTGGACGTAACTTGGTCACCAGACAGACACCCAAGAATGTGTGACTTAATCAATAAATGCTACATAAATAAATAACTTCATAATTGTACTGAAGTGGGTTCATTATGAGCCTATTTTGAAACCTAACATTAAAGGAGGACATTAGAAACGTTTGCAATTCCATTGTGAAAATCTTCTGCACCCAAAAGAAACACAATGAAAGGACAAGACGGCCTATTACAACATCTCAGCTATGACTGAGCATAACACCATCATTTAATTATCCTGTATGGCTCAAATGCAAGTCATGGGGTGAGGTTAACACAATGTGTCTGTGCATCGTTTAGTCGTAGACCATTTGGCACGATGGCCAGCTGCTGACCAGACACTCAGTTGCTGCACAAACATGACAGTTTCGTGCACAGGGACCGGAGAGTTACCACACCCATTCATTCCACACATTACAGCCATAATTATGAGATACCAGCGGTTCCCTTAGGGAAGTGCAAAAGGATAAATAACCTTGCTGACCTAGTGGGACTGTGTGTAGACAAACTAGAATTGGATGGGCATTTTAGTCATTTTTGTCTAACTGAATACTCAGGAGCAAGGGGTGTTGGGGGGCTACTTTTGCATCAGACAACCCATTTTTAGCAACTTATACTCCTACTGTTCAAGAGTTTGTGGTCAGGTATTTTTGAAAAGTCTTTTACGCTCACCAAGGCTCCTTTTAGTCAATCAAAACTACAGTAAAGGTAGTAATATTATGAAATATTATTAGAAATTTTAAAAGAACTGATGTTTATTTTAATGCATTTTAAAATGTAATTTATTCCTTTGATGGCAAAGCTGAATTTTCAGCATCATTTCAGTCTTCAGTAACACAGAAATCATTCTAACATGCTGATTTGCTGCTCAAGAAACATTCTCTTATTATCAAAGCTGAAAAAAGTTGTACAACTTAATATGTTTGAAACCATGATAATCCCGGGAAAAAAAAACATTTCTGATAAATAGAAAGTTCAAAAGAACAGCATTTATTTTAAATAGAAATCATTTGTAAATGTATTTAATACTTTTATTCATCAAGGATGCATTAGTTTCATTCACAATGACCCTAAACTTTTAAAAGGTTGTATTGTACAAGTTAAAAAAACATGTTTAAAAACAAATTTCTAAACGTATCTGAAGACAATTGGATGTGCTCAATAACAACAAATCACATTCGAATGACATCATACATCCATTATTTTCCTGTGAATGAACACACATTTATAAAGACCTTTCATTGTCTGGAAGAGCTCATGACTACACGTCTTAGTAAATTACTTGTTTTTTTAACTCCACGTCTGGAAGCAACTGCCATGTCTGGGAAATGAGGTGTAGTAGGCATGCTGAACCTAAATCTAATGTTGAACCCTCTGAAACATGCCAGGACTAAGTTTCACAAATTCTTTATCTCTACTGCGATATCACCAACATCCACATGCGATAAAATTCCTAAACATGCCCCCCTATGATAGGGTGCAAGAGCCTATGAATTGTGACTCTTCTAACTCCAGTAAAACTAGAATGAGTGCACACTGACTCAATCTTTTTCTCAAGGTGCGTAACATTTTGCACACTTGGCCAGTAGTGCGTTCAACCAAACAAGTACACCAACCAGGCTAAACATATGAAAGCTAGCGACATCACATCACACCTTTGAAATGTTATTTCCTTCAACTGGAAGCACTTGCTTCAGTGTAGTAAAAACTATGAAAGTCAACTATATAATGACAACTTTACTTTTGTGCAATCAATTGTCCATCGATTGCTTTATTTAACATTACTTAACTCTATGTTTCGGGATCCATCATTGATTTTCCAACCATCACTATGGAGACAATATATTTAGTCAAAATGGTCAGCAGCTCTGGAACGCTCAGGCACAATATGCACATTTTCTGCGGTCTGGGTGCAAGGCCACACCTGGCCTGGATTGCATGACTTATCTCCATGCAGGATAGATCCTGGTTAAAGGTTAACCCATGCCTTACAGATCTCAACATGATCGTGAGAAGTGAAAGGAGCTCATAAAGTTTTTCACTTCAAAGGTCTCTGATAAAGACCATTACTGAAATCTAAGACTTGATTTATCCTGAGCGGTTAACGGGATGAGGACATAAGCATGTGAAGGACGGTACCATGAACAAGATAACACACAGAATGGCTTTCGCTCTCATGCTTTAAGGGCATCGTGGTTTTATCTACAGTGGGTAAGGGTCACAAAGGTCATTGAGGCTCGGGAAGGAACATGGAGCAGGGCGCCTGTCTTGTTCGTGTCTGTGGAGCAAGTGTGCTGAAACACAATGGATGCAAACAGGCATGAACAAGCTGATGTAAAATAACATGGGGGTAAAGTGAAAAGATGCCATCTCTGCTGTAATCTCATCTCAAAGTGCACCTCTGGAAAAAGGAATGTAACTTCAGCTTGTGTTATAATAATCCCTCAACTCCAGCCCCAGTGTCCGCCCTTGTCAATCATGGCAGACTATAAGCCTGGGTGAAAGGATCCCGATGGATTACAGAATATCTTACACCATCAGGTTAATCAGTAGTCTGTGTATGTGTGTCACTAAGCAAACTGAGGATCTTAAGCTCCTAAAATCCACAGTCAGCACAACACGAGTAATATAAGCATAAACACATCTGCAATCTCAAATAACAGTCATTAAGCTTAATACATGAGAAATTAGGAAATGTTTGACGGATGAGAAAATGCTTGACTTGCTCTCTGGCAAATCTAACGCAATAAAAAAAACAGACATTTTTAAGTAAAGTTCAAAGGTTCTAAGTCTTTAAAGTTTTTGAGGAAAAAAAAGTTGATTAGAAATTGAATTAATGCTAATTTAGTGAATCATTTCTTATATTTGTAACATTATAAATGCTTTTGATTAGGGCTGAACAATTTCGGAAAATAATCTAATTGTGATTTTGTTTTGCCAATTGCATTCCAAATGACAAATGATTCCTTCGCAGAGCATTTGTAAAGGAAAATACCGGCGGGTGAGACAGCACACTTTAGGCATAACATCAAGCAAAGCAGCCTGTAAATGTCAATGTAATTTGCGTCAACCTTTCCGAACTTTATGAAAGATTATTTTACGGAAAGTTCAAGTGGTGTGTGTGTGTGTGAGGAACTGGAAGTAAGCCGAATACGGTTGTTTCTAATGGCTAGGGTTAGGGTTTCCACAGAGCGGTGCGGTACGGTTCAGTACAGTACAGTAGAGCTGCAACTAACGATTATTTTTCTGTCGACTAATCTAGCGCTTGTTATTTTTTCCGATTAGTCGACTAATCTAACGATTATTTCCAGATTAATCTGATTTTTCTTTTTTTTACTGATTATTGTATTTCAAAGAAGGTAGTGAATTTGTATGTTATTTTAACATTAAATCAATGAATGATGACAATATTAATTGTATTTCAGGAAGGGTAGTGTACTTAGTAGAACTGCAACTAACGATTATTTTTTCTGTTGACTAATCTAGCGATTATTTTTCCAGATTCATCTGATGATTCTTTTTCCCGATTATTGTATTTCAAAGAGTGTAGTGAATTTGTATATTATTTTAACATGAAATCAATCAATGATGACAATATTAATTGTATTTCAGGAAGGGTAGTGTACTTAAGCCATTTTATAATGAAATATATGAACACAAGAAGCATTTTAAACATTATGTATAACTAATGATACTATTCATCATAAAATGCATGTAGAGTAGGCCTAATTAGGAAATGGTGTTTACTATAATAGTGGAGTATGATTTACTTATTGATTTGTCAATAGTAAACGAAAACGCACTTGTATTTATCTGCAAAAGGTTCACATACAGGAGCTTTCAGCAGTGTTAATGTATAACTATTCGTCTATTTTGAAGATATACATGTGCATAAACAACGACTTAAGCTGCCAGAAGTTTTTTGCCCAAACTTCAAAGACACGTTTAAATGATTAAAACTAGAGGCATATCTTAACTTTAATGTTACTTTAATCATGTAAACTACCTATATAAGGTATGTGTGTTTGGGACAGAGGGGAACCCGGTCGCATTTGCAGCAGATATATGCTGCCCATAATAAATAAAAGCATGAGACGTACTCGGGTCAAAGAAGAACACCGGAAAATGTGACCGAATGGACAATATTCGTAATACACACGCCACGGTTCAGCTGCACGAGACAAACACTGGCAGTGTGAAAGCACAACGGGCGCGCGCGGCTCCCGCTCTCCACACGCCAGCTTCTGCTCTGCCACCGCGTGCAGTGTGAAACCGGCGTTACAGAGCGAACAAAGCACAGTTTTATTCGGCTTATGTTTAAAGTACTCCCACACTTTTGAATGTCGCGGTCTGGCTTTATATGATAAATTATTCTAGAACGTAAATAATGTGACGCATTTCACGCATGTCGACGTATTTTCGTAGTCGACGTCGTCGTTGCAGCCCTACAGTACAGTATGATTTGGGACCGTAAACCCTGATCCGGCCTGCGTTTCCACCGCCTAAAGTACAAAAGCCGCCAACTGTACCACTTGGTGGAAACGAGCCATAAAACACACGCAGCATCATCGCACATCTGTGGATAAAAACTAAGCTCAGAATTGATTCTGAAATTCTCAGAATCGTTGGAGAGAGAATCTTTTCTTCCACCCATACAGTATTGTATAGTATGACCAACACAATATTAGATGGATTAAACATAAACTGTTCTTTCCTGTAGGCCAGGCCTATATGCGTAGCGTGCCAAGTTGATGCTTCCTCTGCAGACTGCTTTACACTTGAGTGTCACGTGACCTGTGTAATCGCAGCCTTTGCGGTTAAAAAAAATCTTGTTTTATCATATCGTGATATTATCGCAAATGCAATTAATCGCTCAGCCCTACTTTTGATCAATTAAATTAATTTTAATAGATTTTAGAGCTGTAGTTTTTGGTCTGTCCTTTGCAGTTTTTCCTTGATATGGAGCCGAACGGAGTCGAAGGGCAGGGCCCGCGATGGGAAATTTCAAGTGGAAAAGCCACAGCTAAATTAAGAAAAACTGCAGATCCTACAATGAGCTCATGACTCACCACAGGGCATAAAGACATTTACTAACACAAGTCCACAGTCTCTTTCTTACCCGTTCCCTCCACCTCCCTCCAGTTCTCACACTCAAAACTAGATTAAAACCTGCTTTGCTCTTCATTATGTAAACAAGCAGGCTATCAGGTCGAACACCACTCTTTTCCTCTGTATGCAAACATTTCAAACCACACAATTACATGAAGAACACTTTTATCTACTGAAGAAAGACTTTGCGATGTTGAGCTAAATACTAAAATGTTTAAAGTCAACATGAAAGGCGTTCACAACCTATTTTACTCCAGTAATGTGACGCAATTCCAAAACAGGATATTGAACGAGAACAAAAGGTAGTGTGGGACTTTAAGTGGTTGAATATTTCCACGAAAGAATACAAAGACAAGTGAATCATTCACAATGAAACCAGAAACGTGCATTAAAGTAAATAGGGTTAAGTTCAACTTCATATAAATCATGCAGCAACTAGTTTACAGTCAATTGTGCAGAATGCAGCTTCAGCTTAGAGCAGAGTAGAGACCCGCTTATGTGGTTGGTTAACCCTGAGAACTTCCTGTTCTGAGTATTTCAGACACAGGTGTATCCCCTCTGAGATCTCTCTGGGACACGTTGACAGCTGTCTCTAGTTGACAGACCAGCAATGAGGGAAGGGCCGGGTTTGCTTTGCACAGCCACATGTGTCGCCAGCCCTCCCACTCTGAACCAAATATTCCTCCGCAATCTCGCCATCTTCATAAACATGATGAATAGAGAGTAATCGGAAGATAAAGAAACAGACTAAACAAGAAGTCTCAATAGTGGATAAAGCAAATATTTTTGCCTAACACAACGTTAGACTGTGTTTCCTTGCACGATGGAAAAGTGGACACACTTACAAGGCTCGCTGCTGACAGAAGTAGAAACTTAATTGTCTGGGGACAGCTGGAAAATTGTTCAAGTACAAAGTCTCCCGGCCCCCAACCAGAAACCAGAGTCCCGATGCTCTAAAAAATACTGACTCCAAAAAATAAAACTCTATCCCAAAGTATTTGGCACAGTCAGTCAGCATGTATCAATTACAACCCTGAGTTAATTAGGTTTGCAGGGATGTCTTACTTAAGAAGACTAGTTTTTTTTGCAACACAACTATTCTAAATGAAAAACATGTTGTAAAAGTTCTTGAAAAACGCACAGCAAAGCTTAACTGCATATTGCATTATTCATCCAGAAGCCTAAGCAACTGTCAGATCCTAATTGTTTTCAATTATACCAGTTACACCATCCACGCAACATTGCACAACAAAATAGATCTGCAGTCTCCCACTGCAGGCAATCCATTTCATTTGACAGGCGTATCTCTGTTAGGTTTTGCAACACATGGGAACAGGAATGACACACGGGGGGGTGTGAGTGAGCACACTTGAGGACATGACCTGCCAACGACCTTAAGATGTCATCAGTGCTGGGCTGCTTGACCGCACAGGTGACAGAAACACCCTCTTATTTACACCCTACACAGTATAGTAAAAGAAGAAGAAGAAGAAAAATCACACATTCAAGACAATTTTACAAGCCTTGTCTCTGAGGGTGATGCTGATAGTATAATCCCAATGGAATTCCCAATGTAATTGGACTGAGGGAGGTTAGTTTGGCATGACCGATAATTAACAGCCGGTCTCCTTCAACTCCTCTAGTCATCCCATCTGAGTCAAGATAAAAAAATGTGGTCTGAAGCCACCCGAATCACTCCCTAAGAAATGGAGCTCAATGTACTTTCATGGAATTGTTTTAAAGCGTTAGAGATGGGGGTTTGTTTGTTTGTTTAACCATCATGCATTTGAGTCTATCCTAACAGTGCATGATAGTATTTTCATGAATAACATGGAGTAGTAACAGGTGAGATATCCATATAAACACATGACAGTTGCTGTGGACAACCCGTAGTGAGTGCTGTCTAAGTAGAGAGCTTACAAGCTTAGTAAGCGAAAACATAAAGTTCGACCCTTTTCCGCGAATCAGTTCTTTCTGATAAAAAAAAAATATTTTACATTATGACGCAATCATGTGGTCGCTTTTTTACGTTTTAACAATAAATGCGTACGTCACATAATATTTCTATTTTAGTTCGAGTATTTCGCCATTAATTCGCCTTCTCGTGTGTAGAACAGAACAGCTACTCTGACTAATTCTGTCCGATTCGTCAGCAATTAGTCAAGTCTGATTCTCGAAAGATCGTTCAGACCGTTTTGCGAACCGTTTAAACCGATTCTTTGGAAAGATCCGACTCGTTCACCAACCGCACATCACAAATATGCAAGAAACCAATCCTAATGAAATATTATCCAGACAATCCGCACACTGACACTCACACACACGCGTGGATTCAAAACCCATACTTCTCGAAGCGTGAACTGATTGTGCTTTTCTTATGAGTTCTGACTGAAATGAATGGCACTTACCTTGATTAATAAAGCACGCCAACTTCAAATCCCGCAATGTCCAAAGGCACCGGTCGCTCACTGTAATACTGCATAAGATAAACTTAGCAGTGATGGGAAACTTGTTCTCAAACTTGACCTGTAATCTGGATTTGTCCCTTGTGTGAATCCCACCGCACAGAATATCTAACGTTAACGTTACCTCAGTGTGACACAGAAAAGTCGCTTTTACAGTCGCTTAGATCACTTGGGCAGATGAATGACTACTGGAGATGTACGTGTTAAATACAGATAGTCATGCTCTAGTTTATGATGAGTACTATGCCATAGGACATGTACTCAGTAATGGTTTGAAGCAAATGTTAGAAATATTACCACCCGGCACCCGCCCTCCTCTTTCTCTCGCTCACTCGCACACGCACGAGAGACACAGTACCAGGAAGTTCCCGACCAATCCCCTACTAATAAAATCACAAGCGTTTCTTCAACTCTCATTTCATCACAGCAAAACTCTGAGCGTTTCATGAAAATGAATAGGGCGTTTCGGTTAAGACTAGCCTGTTTTTTCCCATTAAATAGCATGATTTGTCATGTTTAAAAGCAGAAATAACAGTAGCCTACTGCTTACTTTCCTCCAAAATAAGCATAAGTGCTTATTCAGATCGTATAGACTCGTTTGTGTGTGTGATTTTTGTCTAAAATAACTATATGTTCACAAATAAATATACCAATCTTGAGGTGTGATAGTTTGCCCATGCCTGTGGCATTTGAGAGATAAGGTAGGCGTTACTCGACAGCACGCAAGCGTTATGTCGCCCTCTATTGAGAAGAAACAGCAGCACCTAGATTAAATAAAATGTGTTTACTTTTTTATATACCTATATTGTGTGTTATTTCAGCAAATGTTTATTTTATTTCAAGTAACAAAAAGTTTTTATGGTTTTATTTTTAGTTTTGCTTAGTACATTTAATGACTGAAGGCAATATAACATTCAGTTGAAATGTTACTTTTTACTTTTAATGTATGTTGTATTTGCATTTATTTATTTATTTATACAAACATTAGATATAATAATTGCGATAATTGGTAAAAACCCCCTGGAGTACTACCTCGGACCCTCTACTAAAGACCCCTATTATAGTATAATGACATGAAAATGTATCATTCATTGCTTAATGCAGGGGTTTTCAAATTGGGGTCCAGGGACTCCCAGGGGCCGCAAGACAGTGACAGGGGGTCCGTGGAAAAGTCTAGAGAGAAACTGTAAATAAAAATAATCATAATCATAAAAATTAGATTAAAATAAATTAGTGAAGCAATACATTAGAAATTTAAAAAAAAACGTGATTAAAATAAATAAATAAATAATTAGTTAGTTATTAATCTATTAAATAGATAAAATTAGATTAAAATTAAAAAATTAAAAAAGAGATTTAAATTAAATAAATAAACCAAAAATATGACATATAACAATACATTACTACAGCGAGTAGAACAAAATATATAAAAATGTAACTGAAATAAATGTTAGATTTATAATACATTTTTCTGTGTATAAATTTGGTGTTTATAAACGACAGATGCCATTTACATTTTTTCAGGGTCCCTCACACAGGGAGGACCATATTTTGGGGTCCATGGCATCTTGAAAACCCCTAGCTTAATGTACTGAAAATCAACTTTCAGGTCCTACACAGCTTTACTTCTGGCATTATTATGCTCAAATCCACCATTTTATCAGATTTTATTGCACTGTTCTTTATTGTATTATGTTATTCAGTAGCCAGTTAAATGTGTTAATGTGATTTGAGGGACAGGATCGCAGCCATTCATTCTGAGCTTCTCTTTTACAGTCCACACATACACGCTGTGTAACGCATGCCCTGTGAAAGGAAAGCCATGTCTAAACATTCCACCACATCAATAAACACTGCTGAAACAAAATCCCCAATTTCAAGGTGACCTCACACGCCTGATAATCCAAGTCAAGTGCAGTGTCATGCTGTAGCCAGAGGGTGGAGTGATCGATTCTACCCTTGTGCTCTTCAACGTTCAGACCACCAAACCCCGGACCGACATTAAGCACATTTGTGCCGACCGGCTGAAGCGAGAGGAAAGGTTGTATCCTGTTGACAAGGCAATGTTGGACAGACAGGCTGTACTAAAGGGTGTGTCACCCGTCGGGTGGAAATGGGCATTACACTTATAGTTCCTTCCTTTATCAGTTATTTAATAATAGCACAATGTTTTTTTTCTTTCTTATTAACGTACCTCCCTCTCTTTTCCACTCTCAAACTCACTCATTCTCAAACACACCCAGCAAGGTTGACATGACCTTGCCAGAAAGTCAGGAAAAGTATGCTATTCCGGAATTTTGTGTGTCATTTCCTCATCAAAGTAGCCTTCCACTCCAACCGCTATTAAATGGATTCTAAGCTCAAGTGGTTCTCAAATTAGAAAAGGTTTTTGCTTGACAAAATTTGCACAAAATATATTATTAGCTAGATTCTAGCATTAAACTAGACTAAGTCAACCATAAGGAAAGTTCTTCAAACAAAGTACAAAAAAGCAAAGCATTTGAGCTAAAGGGTTGTGACACTCATAGTCAAAGTCAACTCTTTTCCTTATTATGCCAACCAGACAGAAACATTTATGCCATCCATAAGAAACATTCAAACTTCTGTCAGAGTTAATGGTCATTTTCGTTGCACACAGACAGATTTTAGTGTACACCCCACATTCCTTAGACTGTATTATTAAGATGGAGCAATCCAGACCTATTCCTCATAATCATTGTATGGTTCGTGGAAAAACCTCTTCGAGATATACAAAATATAAACTATATCCCATACCAAAAGCCATCTGTATTGCTGCTGCTCTCAACAGTTGTTCATCAGTGTATTGAGTATTACAGACAACACATTGATAGTTTGGTATTAATTTTAAGGGGTTATCACAATCTAAACCTGTCATAATTACTTGCAACTGTTGCTTTTATTATAAACAAGCATATGTTGACAGTCAAGATCTTGCTTACAGCATGGAAAATTCGAATGAGCCTTGGTTTTAGGGCATGCAAATCTATGGCATGCTTTGTTGAGCACAAAATATCCTGACGGCTATTCACAATAAGTAATTTGTTAAGAAATTGCTGAGTGCAGTTGTCTTTATTTAGCTATGCAAATTGGTTTTTAATGCTTTTCTGATATAGTTGCAGAGTCTGTTCTTATCTTAGATCTTAGCTTTTATGTAAAGCGACTTACCTTATTGCAGCTTTGGCAGTAACTCTCTCCATTTTTCCCTGGAGGCAGTATGATTTCTCCTGTGGGTACCAGCTGGATCTTCAACTCCATCATGATGTGTCTCTTTGATTTTCTGTGAGTGTCCTTCCTCACTAGCAGCCACTCTGTTGTGAGGGGCGTTTAACCCTCACTGGTGCTTCTGCTCTGTTGGATACAGAAGAAAGAGAGACGATATTCATAAACGACGAGATATAAACAGAGAAAGATGAAGCAAATCAGGCTGTTGTAGAATTTACCCGTCGTCAAACAGACAGTCAATGCAAGTCCGTGTAGGTGTGTAAAGGGAGTCCAGGACTCGCCTCATAGCCTGATGTGCTATATAATGATAAGTTGCTGCTCTGAGCACTGAGAGTCTGCCGTCAGGGCTTCCTCTAGGCTTCAGCATCCTGTCCTCGACATTCCCGGGGTAAACACCGGAGGAGCCCACTCCATTTCCCCTGCACACACTTGAAGCAGATATACAATACTGCCACATACTTCCAAAAAAAAAAGACTTTCCTTTGAATTTTGATGACAAGTTAAAGGAAATATCTTTTTTGGGGGAAAGGAGAGGATATTGGGGGTTGAATGTAACATGGCTCGACAGACAGGTGGTAATGTCTTCTTGAAACAATCTACCGGCCTTTAGCCTGAAAACTGACCTCAGCATTTTATATATATATATATATATATATATATATATATATATATATATATATATATATATATATATATATATATATATATATATATATATATATATATATATATATATATATATATATATAGAAGAACAGAAGTAGAAAAGAAAAAAAAAAAAAAAAAAATATATATATATATATATATATATAGGCCTATATATATATATATATATTTTTTTTTTTTTTTTTTTTTTTTTCTTCTTAAGGGTTCTTGTGAATATTTCCAGAACGTATATGGATTATGTATTTCTAACAGGACGTTCTAGAAATGTTCACAAGAACCCTTAAGAAAATGTTACTATAGGATTATGAATTGGTTTCCATAAAAATAACCAAGCGGGAACAATATGCTAACGTTAGGGGAACGTTCAGTGTTTGCTGGGAAGTTCCTTTTAATCTGTTTTAAATTAACACATATTGTGAATCTTAAGGGCTTTTACATTGGCATATAATTCCCCAGAAACGTGATTGTCAATGTTGTCTGTAAAATATAGCTTGTTAGAGGGGAAATGACATAGACACACATCCTCTGACCTGTGACATTAGTTGAGACATTCATGATTTCTGGGCATCAACAGGAAAGAGTGGCCTTGGCATCCCATGTACAATACAATCTAAATTTGGATAAAGACATGGATCTCTGTCAGCATGGCATTTAATGAGTTACATAAAAGACTTCTGAAGGTTTTATCTGCTGACAGTTTAATGACTTTAGTTGTCTTACCTGTGTATAGCGTGCTGTGATCACTAAAAACAACAGATGGTCAGTATAAGAGCGAAGAGGGATGACCAGCAAAGATCACCAACAAACAGATCAACTGCAGATGGTTTAGATGAGACTGTGAACGCTGGTGTAATGATATCCTGTTTGAAAAAGAGGGACTCATTTGAGGTGTGTGTAGGTGTGAGGGCAGGGCAAAAATAACTATGGGTGTTTTGACATGCAAACAGTACTGCCATAGTTATGTAAGAGGCCATTTAGAGTAGCTTGCTTGAATATAATTGGCATTTTAGAGGAAAAAGGAAACATCACATACTTCAGAGGCATCCTATTTCCTCTGTCCTACAATTATTCTTTAGCAACTTTTACTGCAGTATTCCTCGCAAAAGTTGTAGTTTTCTTAAATCTGACCAATAAAATAAAGAGATAAAACATATTTTCTTTTATCTTATATAAAACTACATCTTCCCATTCCCTTAAATACCATGTGGCCCTGGTATTTCTTAAATTGCATGCAAATTTGAACAATATCTATTTTGGGCCTGTACTATTAATTGTTAAAAAGGTATTGATTTATTTGTAAGCAGCAGGGATTACGTGATAAAGTTTAAAGGGATAGTTCACCCCAAATTGTATGAATTTATTTCTTCTGCTGAACACACAATATGATATGAATATGGGTAACCAAACAGTTGATAGACCCTATTGACTTCCATAGTATGGGGGGGGGGGGGGGGGGCATTATGGAAGCCAGTGGGGTCCATCAACTTTTTGACTACCCATATTCTTCAAAATATCTTCATTTGTGTTCAGCAGAAGAAAGAAATTCATACAGGTTTGGAACAATGTGAGGGTGAGTAAATGATGACAGAATTTTGATTTTTGTGTGAACTATCCCTTTAAGTAAGTCTGTTTGGTTGGTTGGTTGATGCATCAGCACCACCTACTGGCGCGTTTTGTTGCGCTTCCAGCTCTAAAATAATGTATAATGCATGTGTGACGCACAGAGTTAATGTAACAAAATCCATGTTCCTTGCAATTTCAAAGCCATTCATTTTCTGCATTTCTGGGCATGTAAATGAAAATGTTTGGTCTGTTACCACTTGTTAAAATGCAAATTAATTTAAGTTTCAGATGAGCCTTTAACTCTTTTGTATCCGTATGGGTTATAGACATTTTAAATGCTGGAACAGGGAACAGTCATTGTGAGAAAAATGTCAGGTCAAGTGACTGTCGTTGTTTTTGTTAGAAACTGTAAAATGTACTGAAAAAATATAATACATTAATAGCATAACATGTCATACAGCATTATAGACTATTACATTAATATTAATTCAGTAGAAAGTTTGGTATACTTTTCTTAAATTAATGCATTTCGTTCAAAACGGCAACATATATACAAACAATCTTGCCAGTTTAAAACTATGAATGATCTACAATAAAATAACAGGGCACATGAAAAAGACAAAAAGAGCAGTTTTCATATCCGGTGTCATATCCGGAAAACGGGCCCTACGCATTTTCTTACGTTCGGTTTCGTAAATGCACATCATTTCCGTTGAGGCAGGATCTTCCAGATACGTAAAACGCCTTCGTGAATCGAACGACCATACGCACAACGTGCATGGTACGCCATTCCGTTGAGCACAAGCCAAGCACACAACTTCATTCACTGGCGAGAAACTGCTTTTAACAGTAAGTTATTTTGATTTATACGAGCGCATGCTGCTTTTTATTTTATTATCTTTTGTTTTAAAAGTATTACTTTAGCTCTGGCAATGCTTGTTTGCGGAAACCGTTTACTTGTGTGATATGCGGTAAGCTAAGCTAATATGCTAACTCCTTTATTGAGGCCGACGAAGCGAATAATATTGCACACCCATACCTAAGTAAAGTTATCCCTTCACAAATTGTTTTATTTGAGCTGCAGAATGTGCTAAAGTGTACCTGGCGGTTGTATGTAATCAGTAAACATAGGCTTGCACGTTTCTATACGATAGGAAAACAACTCAGGCGCCATTGTCATATTAACGTTACTCGCTAAGTTCATTGATGTGCTTTAGACATTTTGTTTAAAACTTGTATTTTATTTAGGGGTGTCTTTTACAACCAAACAAATTAGCTTTTTCTTAAATTTCACTTATAGTTTTATTATTGGAGATGCAGCCAGGCTGTTGTTGTTGTTGTGGTTTTTCTGTTCGTAGTGCCGTGTTGTATTGCGATCATCTTTAACGTGTTTCTGTTCTCATGTTTTGAAGTCTGACCCTCATATATTTTTCTCATATTACTGTTTTTCCTTCCAGTAGACGCTGCCATGGCAGCTGCATTCCCCTACAGAGGTGTTCCTGGAACAATGCCTCCAGGTGTTCCTCCACCTCCTCCTGCTGTTGCTCCAATACCAGATTACATGACTGAGGAGAAACTGCAAGAAAAAGGTGAGTTCACATCATTTGATCATGCAGTTCATATTTAACTCTGTCCAAAGTGTCTTGTCCGCACTGAAACTTTAAAAACCCTGAAGTCAACTTTCTGCGCATACTTAAAACATAGTAAAAGCTCCCTGAGATGATACAGAGAGACCAGATTTAATAAAGTGCTCTGACAATTTTCTTGCACAATTGTGTTTATTAGCAAAATATCACTTAAATGCGTCCAGGCAACACACTATTGTCATTCCATGTATGACTGCTATTTCCCCCATGTTTTACTGCAGCAATTTTGAGTACAGTTTGTTTACAGGAAGTCGGCACATACCAGTAAACATAAACATAGTTATCTATTGGTTCAATGTCACGTGACTAAACATGCCTTTTTAGGTGTGTCTGACTTGAAGCTCCACTGCGCAGACCAATCGGTGTATGACATCACCACCATACCGCGCGAGTGATTCGAAAGCATATGAAACGTCTAATAGCTCTCGCTGTACTTTGTCATACACCGATCAAGTTTTTAAATTTATCCAGCTGGGAGAGCATCAATGCTTCGATTCGCAGGACAAAAATGTTGTGTCAGTGTGGATGGAAAGCCAAAGCAGAGGAAACTATATTAGTGTAGTCATAGCTTAATATTTAGTGACATGTTCCCTTTTGCTTGTTGCTCTTTTGTAGCTCGGAAATGGCAGCAGCTTCAGGCCAAACGCTACTCAGAGAAAAGGAAATTTGGCTTTGTGGATGCTCAGAAAGAGGACATGCCACCTGAGCATGTGCGAAAAATCATCAGGGATCATGGTGACATGACGAACAGGAAATTTCGTCACGACAAGAGGGTCTACCTTGGGTAAGCACATTTACATTATTACCCAAGCAGTTCTGCTTTTATGTATGTTCATTAGTAACCGTATGTGTTGCTTTTTGTCTGCAGGGCACTGAAATATATGCCCCATGCAGTACTCAAACTGCTGGAGAACATGCCCATGCCTTGGGAGCAGATCAGAGATGTTCCTGTGCTCTACCACATTACAGGCGCCATTTCCTTTGTAAACGAAATCCCATGGGTTATTGAGCCGGTGTACATTGCTCAGTGGGGGTAGGTGACAGCATATGAACACATCACTTTCAGAGCAGAGATTGAAACTTGGGGCTGCACAATTTGTTGGGGAATCTATTTTGGACTTTTCTGATAACATTAAAAATTTGTTGTACTTGGTTGTATGGCTACACAGGTTTGCCAAACTACTAAAAATTTTCTTTTTTTCTTCACCAGCACAATGTGGATCATGATGCGACGTGAGAAGAGGGACAGGCGGCACTTCAAGCGCATGCGTTTCCCCCCATTTGATGATGAAGAGCCTCCATTAGATTATGCAGACAACATCCTGGATGTTGAGCCCCTGGAGGCAATCCAGATGGAGCTGGACACTGAGGAGGACTCTTCTGTTGTAGAGTGGTTGTATGAGCATCAACCTCTAAAAGATACCACAAAGTGAGTGTTAGTGACGGTTGTAAAAATATGGTTTCCTTGTTTCTTTTGCTCATGATTTATTTTCCCTAAACAGATATGTGAATGGGACCACATACAGACGCTGGCAGTTCACTTTACCAATGATGTCCACACTGTATCGATTGGCTAATCAGCTGCTGACAGACTTGGTGGATGGAAACTACTTCTACTTGTTTGACTTGAAGGCTTTCTTCACCTCCAAAGCTTTGAACATGGCCATTCCAGGGGGGCCCAAATTTGAGCCGCTTGTCAGAGACATTAACCTCCAGTATGTACCTTGTCCATCATGTAGCATAGTTGACTATTACTTTTTATTTTCTCTAGAAGTCTAACTCGTTATGTTACAGGGATGAAGACTGGAATGAGTTCAATGACATCAACAAAATCATCATCAGGCAGCCAATCAGGACAGAATACAAAATTGCATTCCCTTACCTGTACAATAACCTGCCACATCATGTGCACCTCACCTGGTACGCAACATTTATCATACCTACGTTTTTATTGTTCTATACAAATTCTTGTGCTGACCCAATGATATCTGTTTGCCCATGAAGGTACCACACACCAAACGTGGTGTTCATTAAGACTGAGGATCCTGATCTGCCCGCCTTCTACTTTGACCCTCTGATCAACCCCATTTCTCATAGGCACTCTGTCAAGGTCAGAAATTAAACTGTTTAATTATACTGTGGTTGTAAGTTTCTTCCCAAACTAATTGCAATCTTGTGTTTTCTCCGTAGAGCCAAGAGCCACTGCCAGATGATGATGAGGAGTTTGAACTTCCTGAGTATCTAGAGCCATTCCTGAAGGAGACGCCCCTCTACACTGACAACACAGCCAATGGAATTGCGCTGTTGTGGGCACCTCGTCCATTTAATCTCCGCTCAGGAAGAACCAGACGGGCTATTGATGTGCCTCTCATTAAAAACTGGTTTGTATTATACTGTATACTGCATTTTCACACTGTAAGGGGTTGTTCACGCAGAACACATTTTTGCATTCCACTGTGCTACTTTCCATTATTTCTGTGTAAACACTAGGGATGCCACAATTCTCAATATAATATTGAACCGTTCGGTACGGCATTCACGGTTCAATAAAAATTCTATCATTTGCCAACGCGACATACATTCACATCATATGTTAGTGGGAGAGTTATACTCACTTAACACTATAGTTATTCACAATCAAGAAAGTTCATTCTTTGCATGCGTTTTAAAGCCTTGCCGGCTCATTCGCGTGCGCGGTTTTAACATGCACTTTTGCGCGCGCGCACTAAACGCCTGTCAAACACATGATTACTGGACTAATTAGTCTTCTTACTGCGCTAATACTGTCAAATACACACATGGTTACCATAAACACAGTCGGTTATGTCTAAAGTGAAATTAAAATCGGCGTGTGTCTGTATATTTGATGCACGGAGGTCTTAAAATGACAGCAGCTCAGTCTAGTGAACACGTTATCCTTAAAGGGACAGTTCACCTCTAAAATTATGTCATTATCTGTATGTACTCACTCTAATATTGTTCCAAACCTGTATTAATTTCTCTTTGACAGAATTTTCATTTTTGAACGAACTATCCCTTTAATGTTAATACAACAACAAAAGACAAAGAGAGAATCACTCACTGCTCTTGACTGAAAAACTAATACAGTATAGCTTTAATAAGAATCAATGTATATTTTATAGTGAAGTCTATGTAGTGTTTTATTTTTACATTTATTCATTCAATTTCATACTTAAATGCTGCTGTACAGCTCTGAGCTGCCAGTGTAAATCTTTATATATATTTATATTATACAATACACTAGGAATGTGTACAAGGTTTTTTTTAAAGTACAGTTTTAAGTTTAAGTAAGGTTTTTCAATTCTTTTAAGTAAAATAAAGAAAAAGTATTGCAATAAAAAGTCTTTTTTCTCCTTAACCGCTTGCTGTTCCTGTCGATTAAGAATAGAATAGCAAAAAACTGATGTGACAAGCCATCAGAACCGAACCGAAAACCGTGGTTAAAAACCGAGGTATGTATTGAACCGTGGAATGTTGAACTGTATTGTTGCATCCCTAGTAAACACTAGATGGACAATTTTGTTTTCTGATGTCTCACTTATTTTTTAGCCTCTTGTGCAAATGCTTTTTTTCCCCACTGCTGTGTCTTGTATTTAAGAACAAAAATGTGTTCCGTTTGAATTGTCTCTAACCCATGTAGGGTTTGAGTATTGTGGGACCATACAAGACTATAATTTCTGAATAGAGGCACTTGTTTCTTCCAACACCTTCAGGTATCGGGAGCACTGTCCCGCAGGCCAACCTGTGAAGGTGCGTGTGTCTTACCAGAAGCTCCTGAAGTACTACGTGCTGAACGCTCTAAAACACAGACCACCTAAGGCACAGAAAAAGAGGTGAGGTTGCCATTTCAAAACTTGTTCAATGGAAAAGTGTTGATGATTTTCCTTTTTCCTTACCTTTTTTCATTCTATCTTCTTTAGATACCTGTTCCGTTCTTTCAAGGCCACCAAATTCTTCCAGTCCACAAAGCTGGACTGGGTAGAAGTCGGTCTCCAGGTATGCCGGCAGGGCTACAACATGCTGAACCTGCTGATTCACAGAAAGAACCTTAACTACTTGCACTTGGACTACAACTTCAACTTGAAGCCTGTGAAAACCCTCACAACAAAGGAACGTAAGAAGTCCAGGTTTGGAAATGCGTTCCACTTGTGCCGTGAGGTTCTGCGTTTGAGCAAGCTTGTGGTGGACAGTCATGTGCAGTACAGGCTTGGAAATGTTGATGCTTTCCAGGTATGAGTAGTTTCTGTGTAGCTAATCTGTATCATTGTCTCGTTGTTTCAATGTTACTAAAGACTTCTGTCTAATTTGTAGTTGTCAGATGGACTGCAGTACATCTTCGCCCATGTTGGTCAGTTGACTGGCATGTACCGCTACAAGTACAAGCTCATGAGGCAGATTAGAATGTGCAAAGACCTGAAGCATCTCATCTACTACCGCTTCAACACAGTGAGTAACATTCAATGCAAAAAAAAAAGTGAATCATAGTTTTCTGTAAATGTATTTGGATTGGTGCTATGCCTTGCATCTAAAGTGACCTGTTTTTAGGGCCCAGTTGGAAAAGGTCCAGGTTGTGGTTTTTGGGCTCCAGGATGGAGAGTCTGGCTGTTCTTCATGAGAGGCATCACCCCTCTTCTGGAGCGGTGGCTCGGCAATCTTCTGGCCAGGCAGTTTGAGGGTAAAATGTTATTCATATTCAAAAGCCTGTAGAAAGATGTAGACATATTTCACAAGTACTAATTGTGTAATGCCATTTAGGTCGACACTCTAAGGGTGTTGCCAAGACTGTGACCAAACAGCGTGTGGAATCTCACTTTGATCTGGAGCTGAGAGCTGCTGTGATGCATGACATCCTGGATATGATGCCTGAGGGTATCAAGCAGAACAAGGCCAGAACCATCTTGCAGCATCTCAGTGAGTCATGGAGGTGCTGGAAGGCCAACATTCCTTGGAAGGTACATTTTTGGTCCTTTATTTGCTGCCTATTAATGGTATGTTATTAAATTTCAGAGTTTATCATTAAGTGATCATTACTTATTTTTTTTCAGGTTCCTGGGCTTCCAACCCCCATTGAGAACATGATTCTCCGCTACGTGAAAGCCAAAGCTGACTGGTGGACCAACACGGCCCATTACAACCGTGAGCGAATCAGAAGAGGAGCTACTGTGGATAAGACTGTGTGCAAGAAGAACCTGGGACGTCTCACTCGACTTTACCTGAAGGCAGAGCAGGAGAGACAGCACAATTACCTGAAGGTACATTTCTTGAGTAACGTTAGGGCTGAGCGAGATGGCTAAAATCATATTTTTTTTTGGTTGAATGGTGATATACAATATATATTTCGGTATTTTGTAAGTTTTTCTATTTGGATTAAAAATTTAAATAAAAACACAAGCACAGACTAATTATATCTATACTTTCATTAAAAATAAAAATACTTGTAGGTAGGGCTGGGAAAAAAATCGATTTGATTTAAAAATCGAGTTGGTAGGTCAAATCGATTCATATTTTCAAAAAATTGATTTTTTTTAGATTTTTTTTCCTCCCCCTCTGCAGTATAGTGCAATACATACATTTTGCATTCGCCAAATCTTCCTTCAGGGTTTCCGTAGCACGCTCAACGGACGACGCAGCCCTCTGCCCCTCCCCTCTCCCGAGCACAGCGCATACACAAACAATATGGCAGGAACAGCCGGCGAAAGAGAGCAGCTCCTTCCAAAAAAATGCTCTTCGTCTTTAGTCGTTTGGAGTGGCGTTAGCGCTAGCACCCCGTTTGCAAAGCAAACAACTCTTCAACAAAGCTTTTCAATCACTCAGTCGTCTGGCAAGAAAATATCTGGCCATTCCAGCAACTAGCGCCCCATCGGAGAGGGTTTTTAGTGTGGGTGGTGGTATTGTCACCTGTAACCGAGCTTGCCTCAAGCCTGCTGTTGTTGATAGGCTCATTTTCCTTGCAAAGAATGTTTAAAATGCAATTACATTTTTTATGGCGAATGGTGTTACTGATTACATGTTCAATTCAACTAAGAGTTACCTCAGGATTTTTTGTTGTTTATTAGCTCAATCCAAATACAGTATAAACAAATTGGATGTTTAACAATCTTTGTTGCAGTGACTTTTCAGTTAGATAAAGGGTTTGTCTTTGCAATTTTATGTTGATGCACTTTAATTAAATATAATAAATATATATATTTAAAATATATGTACAGTTTGCAATTATTTTGTTTTAAATGGGGGGCCGGGGAAAAAAAATCGAATCGTAAATCGAGATTTTTATAAAAAAAATCGCTGATTTTTTTAGGGGAAGAAAATCGCCCAGCCCTACTTGTAGGTTTAAAATTCTACATATGGCACATTTATTGACAAATATTTTAGCAGTATGTATATTTTAGTAAGAATTATTGCCCTCCGTCTGTTTGGCATGCATGCGTGTGGCAACGCTCATTCACAGACATCTGTGAATTTTAGCAGAGCATCCCCTGCAGCAGCTCACTCTACATCCTCCACTATTTTTCAGATGCGCTCACAAAACACTGTATATCGAAATAAACGGTATTGCCTTATTCCATATTGTGTATATAAAAAATATATCTATGTCGTACAAATTTGATATAACGCCCAGTCCTAGGTAACATAAAATGTCCTTGAAGACTTTGAACAGGTTGCTGTTACCGTAAAAGAACACATTGACGTGATGTATCCTTTATTTATAGGATGGGCCTTACATCACTGCTGAAGAAGCCGTGGCCATCTACACCACCACAGTGCACTGGCTGGAGAGTCGTCGGTTCTCTCCGATCCCCTTCCCTCCTCTCTCCTACAAACATGACACTAAGCTGCTCATCCTGGCTTTGGAGAGACTCAAGGAGGCTTACAGGTCAGGCCAGTCCCATAAACGCAACCTGGGTGGATGTGCTGGTTTTGTGTAGATGATTGCATTTTTTCTGACTTTGCTTTGCTCCTTTTAATTAGCGTGAAGTCGAGGCTGAACCAATCACAGCGTGAGGAGTTGGGTCTGATTGAGCAGGCCTATGACAACCCTCATGAGGCTCTGTCCAGAATCAAACGTCACCTCCTCACTCAGAGAGCCTTCAAAGAGGTTTGCACACATGCAACATTTCAACGCATTTCATGTAACCACAAGGATCCTCTTAGCCCATTACTGGTCCTAACTTGAATCTAAAGTGGTTCTTTTTTTCTCTAGGTGGGCATTGAGTTCATGGACCTTTACAGTCACTTGGTGCCGGTTTACGATGTTGAACCTCTGGAAAAGATCACTGACGCGTACCTGGATCAGTACCTGTGGTATGAGGCAGATAAGCGCAGGCTTTTCCCACCCTGGATCAAACCAGCCGACACAGAGCCACCTCCACTGCTAGTGTACAAATGGTGCCAAGGTTAGATGAATTTACTGTGGTCAACCAATATAAATTTTTTGATGGCTGATGCCAAGATCTTAAAGCAGTGTGTTAGATATAAAGCTGAAATGTTGACAGTATATGAAAAACTATTACAGTGCATTTATATTACTAACAATAGAAAGCCAAACACTTAAATACTTTTTTATATACGGTTTACTTTATTTAACATTTTGTATCTATTTTGAAGTACTGGCGTTCTGTGTTGTCAAAATGAAAGCGGGCATAAAGAGAAACTCCTCTGCTAATGGCAATAATTAAAACTATGACAAATGCCATCAACCACTAATTGTGACTGGTTGTTATAAGGCAATCAAAATACTGTAATGACATGTTATTCTTGATAAATGAGGGTTAAAGGATAATGTTAAGTAAAATTTCAATTTAATGATTAACATTTATAATTATGTCTGCTAGGAATCAACAACTTGCAGGATGTGTGGGAGACAGCTGAGGGTGAATGTAACGTCATGCTGGAGTCTCGCTACGAGAAGATGTACGAGAAGATTGACTTGACATTGTTGAACAGGCTTCTGCGTCTCATTGTTGATCACAACATTGCCGATTACATGACGGCCAAAAACAACGTTGTCATTAACTATAAGGTCTGTTTATTGCACAATGTGGTCCATTGCTAAAATTCATATTTCCCTCTTTATATGAGAAATTTCCATTTACTACTTGGTTTAATTTTTAGATATCTGTATTTTATGTTTGCAGGACATGAACCACACAAACTCGTACGGTATCATCCGTGGCCTGCAGTTTGCCTCTTTCATCGTGCAGTACTATGGGTTGGTGATGGACCTGCTGGTGCTTGGTCTGCACAGAGCTAGTGAGATGGCTGGCCCTCCTCAGATGCCCAATGACTTCCTCAGCTTCCAGGACACGGCCACTGAGAGTGCCCATCCTATCCGTCTTTACTGCAGATACATAGACCGCATTCACATCTTTTTCAGGTTAGTAGTGCAGATAAAGGAATTCTCCTGTTGTGCAGTATTGATTGTTTTTGTTTTTGTTTCTAAAGTTGCTGTTGTATAAATTAAGATCTTCTGGTTTTGCTGTGTGTAGGTTCTCTGCTGATGAGGCGAGAGATCTGATCCAGAGGTACCTGACCGAGCACCCGGATCCCAACAATGAGAACATTGTGGGCTACAACAATAAGAAATGCTGGCCCCGTGATGCTAGGATGAGACTGATGAAACATGATGTGAACTTGTAAGCGCTCTAAACTTTGGTTCTGAACGTAAATTAGACACATGCATGTGATTTTATAACTGATTTCCTTATAATTGCACAGGGGCCGTGCTGTGTTCTGGGACATCAAGAATCGCCTCCCTCGTTCTGTGACCACAGTTCAGTGGGAGAACAGCTTTGTGTCTGTGTACAGCAAGGACAACCCCAACCTGCTCTTCAATATGTGTGGCTTTGAGTGTCGCATCCTCCCGAAGTGCCGCACTAGTTATGAGGAGTTTACGCACAAAGATGGTGTGTGGAATTTGCAGAATGAGGTAAGCAGAATTACAAACGATCTGTAAAATAACTGTTGGCACATTAGAAAGGATTGTAGATAATTGTATGTCTTTTTTAAAATGTATGTATTTATTTTTAGGTAACAAAGGAAAGGACAGCACAGTGTTTCCTGCGTGTAGATGATGAGTCCATGCAGAGGTTCCACAACAGAGTACGACAAATTCTGATGGCTTCTGGGTCCACCACCTTCACTAAGGTATGAGCCTTGAACAGCAAAATGTCCATACTCATGTAATGTATAATGGGTAACGGGAGGTAATTTGACATGCTCGTATTTCCCATTTTGCACATGGTTTTACATAATGTTGCTCTTCTCAGATTGTGAACAAGTGGAACACTGCTCTGATTGGTCTGATGACGTACTTCCGTGAAGCTGTGGTCAACACTCAAGAGCTTCTGGACCTGTTGGTGAAGTGTGAGAATAAGATCCAAACCCGAATCAAGATTGGTTTGAACTCCAAAATGCCCAGCCGTTTCCCTCCTGTGGTGTTTTACACCCCTAAGGAGTTGGGTGGACTAGGAATGCTTTCCATGGGACACGTACTAATCCCTCAGTCTGACCTTAGGTAAGTTTCCTTGATCAGTAACAACTTTAATGACATTATGCAACCACAAATTTGGGCGATTTGATTTGAAGATCTACTGTTTTTTGCTCAGGTGGTCCAAACAGACTGATGTGGGCATCACTCATTTCCGCTCCGGTATGAGTCACGAGGAGGATCAGTTGATCCCTAATCTGTACCGTTACATCCAGCCATGGGAGAGCGAGTTCATTGACTCTCAGAGAGTTTGGGCCGAATACGCCCTCAAGCGTCAGGAGGCCATTGCTCAGAACAGGTACTGTCCTCTTAACCAAACCCAAATCAACATCATGATGATTTGGTTATGTGTTCAAGCTTAATATGAATTTGTTACTCCTCAGACGTTTGACACTGGAGGATCTAGAGGACTCCTGGGACAGAGGTATTCCACGTATCAACACCCTCTTCCAGAAGGACAGACACACTCTTGCTTATGACAAGGGCTGGAGAGTCAGAACAGACTTCAAGCAATACCAGGTGAAAGTCTTTCTATCTTGTAAACATTGCATGTTAACAGCAATGCCACACACTAGTCAGATTTATTTTGGTAGTGTTTTTAAGATTTTCTGAATGTGTTTTCAGGTTCTGAAGCAAAATCCATTCTGGTGGACTCACCAAAGGCATGATGGGAAATTGTGGAATTTGAACAACTACCGTACAGACATGATCCAGGCACTTGGAGGGGTGGAAGGCATTCTTGAGCACACTCTGTTCAAGGGAACCTACTTCCCCACCTGGGAGGGTCTCTTCTGGTAAGACTTTGTTGACATATATCCAGTACAGTTAACCCAAAATTTGGGACTCTAATATCTTTTTTTGATTTGATAAACGTAATATATTAAGCAGAACTTTCGATTTAGTTAATTTTGTTACACGATGTTTTATAGATTTATTTAACATTTTGATCTTCTATAGGGAGAAGGCCAGTGGTTTTGAAGAATCCATGAAATGGAAGAAACTCACCAATGCTCAGAGATCTGGTCTGAACCAGATTCCTAACCGACGATTCACCTTGTGGTGGTCTCCTACAATCAACAGAGCCAATGTAAGTCTATGAGATGCAACTACATTTAGACACAGCATTCAAAAAAATCCCCACCCCCTTTTTATTGAGACTTACTCATTCTCTTGATGTTCTTGTAGGTATATGTGGGTTTCCAAGTGCAGTTGGACCTCACTGGAATCTTCATGCATGGTAAAATCCCGACACTCAAGATCTCTCTGATCCAGATCTTCAGAGCTCACTTGTGGCAGAAGATTCATGAGAGCATCGTCATGGATCTCTGTCAGGTAAAGAGATGTGCTTCCTTGGGTTAGGATATTATACATGCTTATTTAATGACACCCTACAATACAGTCTGAGTAGGACTGTGGTTTTACACTTTAGATAGACTTCCTAACAACTGATTTATTCAGAGTTGTGCTGAAGAGTGCCATCAGTAAGCTTCTGTTGGTTTTTGTAGGTCTTTGATCAAGAGCTGGATGCTTTGGAAATCGAGACTGTCCAGAAAGAGACAATCCATCCCAGGAAGTCTTACAAGATGAATTCCTCCTGTGCTGACATTCTGTTGTTTGCATCCTACAAGTGGAATGTCTCACGCCCCTCACTTCTAGCAGACTCCAAGTATGTGACTGAGCTTAATAGATATGTTGAGTTCTAATATATCAAGAGGAAGCATGAATATAAATGTCACAAGTAATGCTCGCAAATATAACCATATAGAAAATACCATAATCAGTTTCTTGCTTTTCTTTCTAAAGGGATGTTATGGACAGCACCACCACGCAGAAGTATTGGATTGACATTCAGCTTAGATGGGGTGACTACGACTCCCATGACATTGAGCGATATGCCAGGGCCAAGTTCTTGGACTACACCACTGACAACATGAGTATTTATCCATCACCCACTGGAGTCCTGATTGCCATTGATCTGGCATACAACCTTCACAGGTCAGTATATTATATCATAGTGTGTAGGTGATTTATATCACATAGTTAAATACAACTTTGGTTACACATCCCAAAAACAGTGACAGAGCAGCTGTTGAAGTATTTCATTTGCTCTCTCTCTCTCTCTGCAGTGCTTATGGAAACTGGTTCCCTGGAGCCAAGCCCCTGATCCAGCAGGCCATGGCGAAGATAATGAAGGCCAACCCTGCTCTGTATGTGCTGAGAGAGCGAATCCGCAAGGGTCTGCAACTCTACTCTTCAGAGCCCACTGAGCCTTACCTATCTTCCCAGAATTATGGAGAGCTCTTCTCCAACCAGATCATCTGGTTTGTGGATGACACCAATGTGTACAGAGTCACTATCCACAAGGCAAGTGAATTTAACATTATGAAGATGTCACTTATGGTGTTCATATTGTTGTCGTTTTGGGTTGTGTGCTAAAATGTCTAATTTGTGTACATTTTATCCCTATTTTAGACCTTTGAAGGTAACTTGACCACCAAACCAATCAATGGAGCGATTTTCATCTTCAACCCCAGAACTGGGCAGCTTTTCCTGAAGATCATTCACACTTCTGTATGGGCAGGACAAAAGCGTCTCGGACAGGTCAGTCTTGTTTTGTCTCCATGCAGTTTTGCTAAAAACAGTTACTCATTTGTTTGTGGTTGTGCTGAGTTGCACCTTGTCTGTTTTTGTAGCTGGCTAAGTGGAAGACTGCTGAAGAAGTGGCTGCCCTGATCCGATCGCTGCCTGTTGAAGAGCAGCCCAAACAGATTATTGTGACCAGGAAGGGCATGTTGGATCCTCTTGAGGTTAGAAACGCCCATTAAAACAGTGAATGGCAAATTAGCTGTTAAAGCTCTGTAAAGTGATTTAACATATCTAAACATGTTAACTTTTAGATTAACAGCTGTCTGTTTTTCTCAGGTGCACTTGCTGGACTTCCCCAACATTGTAATCAAGGGATCTGAGCTCCAGCTGCCCTTCCAGGCCTGTCTGAAAGTGGAGAAGTTTGGAGACCTCATTCTGAAGGCCACAGAGCCTCAGATGGTCCTGTTCAATCTCTATGATGACTGGCTGAAGACCATCTCCTCTTACACTGTAAATCTAGCTCTTATACTATAATTTTGACCTAACCATTTGTTGCTTCTGATAGTTACACTACTCACACTCATTATAAGGTCTTTAACCATTGTACGTTTTTGTTGCCTAGGCATTCTCTCGTTTGATCTTAATCTTGAGAGCACTTCATGTCAATAATGACCGTGCCAAAGTAATCCTGAAGCCTGACAAGACCACCATCACCGAGCCCCACCACATCTGGCCCACTCTGACAGATGAGGAGTGGATCAAAGTGGAGGTGCAGCTCAAAGATCTCATCCTGGCTGACTATGGCAAGAAGAACAAGTGAGTGATATACAGCAAACGCTTACTTCAGAGTGCATACGGAAAAATACATTTAGCTCTTTGAAGTTTTCCTTCTCTGACTTTAACTTTTTTTCCCCCTTCTCCACAGTGTGAATGTGGCATCTTTGACTCAGTCTGAAATCAGGGACATCATCTTGGGTATGGAGATCTCTGCTCCATCCCAGCAGAGACAGCAGATTGCTGAGATCGAGAAGCAGACCAAGGAACAGTCTCAACTAACGGCCACACAGACTCGCACTGTAAACAAACACGGAGATGAGATTATCACCTCAACCACCAGCAACTATGAGACGCAGACCTTCTCTTCAAAAACTGAATGGAGAGTTAGGTGTGGAAAGTTTTCCATGTCACACTTGTCTTTTTAGTTGTTAAAACACCGCTAGACTTGGCTAAACTGTTTTCCTGATCTCGCAGGGCGATCTCTGCTGCCAACTTGCACTTGCGTACCAACCACATCTACGTATCATCGGATGACATCAAAGAGACTGGGTACACTTACATTCTGCCCAAGAACGTTCTGAAGAAGTTCATCTGCATCTCAGATCTGCGTGCTCAGGTTAGATGAAACATTGTCTTGGCATGATTTCTCTTAACGATCCTCTTCTTTTGCTTCATTTAGCAGTATCCTATACCTTGCGTCTGACTTTTTTTCTTGCATCTATATATATTTGTGCCTGTAGATTGCAGGTTATCTATATGGAACCAGCCCTCCAGATAACCCTCAGGTAAAGGAGATCCGCTGCATTGTGATGGTGCCACAGTGGGGTACGCATCAGACGGTTCACCTGCCCAACCAGCTGCCACAACATGAGTACTTGAAGGTCAGCATTTTACACACATGCTTATATCTGTAGATTGGTGTGAACAGCAGTCTGTGTCCTCCCCAGCCCTATCAAACCGATTGATACCATCTTTATCTTTCATAGGAAATGGAGCCTCTTGGATGGATCCATACACAGCCCAATGAATCGCCCCAGCTTTCTCCTCAGGATGTCACTACTCACGCAAAGGTCATGGCTGACAACCCATCCTGGGATGGCGAGAAGACTATTATCATTACTTGCAGGTACATATTTAGCATATTAATGCACTGTGGCTGTATAATGAGTATCTGGTTATAATGTATTTGACAATGCTTTTGTGGGTTTAACATTTGGTTTTGCTTATCTAGTTTCACCCCTGGTTCCTGCACACTGACGGCTTACAAGCTGACTCCCAGTGGGTATGAGTGGGGTAGGCAAAACACAGATAAGGGTAACAACCCTAAAGGATACTTGCCTTCTCACTACGAAAGAGTACAGATGCTCTTATCTGACCGCTTCCTTGGCTTCTTCATGGTGCCTGGCCAGGTTTCCTGGAACTACAACTTCATGGGTGAGCATAGCTTTAAATGAATGATATTTTTAAGTGATTTAAACCTTTTAAATAATCATCCTTGCAGATGTGACAGTGCGTTTCTAACCTTTCCCCCCTCATTCTAGGTGTTCGCCATGACCCCAACATGAAGTATGACCTACAGTTGTCCAACCCAAAAGAGTTCTACCATGAAGTTCACAGACCATCTCACTTCCTCAACTTTGCTTCTCTGCAGGAAGGTGAACTCTACAATGCTGATCGTGAGGATATGTATGGATAATAGTACAAACAGCTATATAACGTAAAAGCACCCAGCAGGCTAAAACAATGCTTTTGTAATGTTTTGTCACAAGACTCAGTTTTTACTTTTTGCAGTTATGTACATGCTCAGAAACTCAAAGCATGTAATCTGTTTATTGCTTTATCATAATTGCCCGGCATTGTTGATTATGCACATTGCTGAAAGCACATTGTGTTTTCTGTCTGTAGATGTGAGATGAATGAAATGCCATTTAAAAATATCTGTATCGTTTGTAGTAAATTGTGTTTTTTTATAAATCTGGAATAATTTGTCTGTACCCTGTAGCTATGTTGTGTATCTGGTACACTCTAGTTGGGTTTAAATAAAGATGACCACTTTTATAAGAATTTGAGCTGGATCTCATGGTCATATCTGATGGTTTTGTGAATTAAAATCATCTGTGTATCCACTGAAGGAACAGTAGCTGCTCTATCTAGAGCAAGGACACTGTATGCCTTCAGAGCAAACCAATCTGCATGCATATGTTACAGTTCACTGAGAACCTCCGCCTTGAACATATAATATGGCAAGTTGTTTTAACATTTATTCTTTTAAAGCCGGTTTCACAGACAGGGTTTAGGACAGTTCAGTAAGGACATTTAGGTAGCTTTTATAAATGTGCCTTAGAGATCCGATTGGATGATGTCAATACAATGTAAGTACATTACTTTTACGCTTAATAAAGCACCCAAGAGTGTCAACAACTTGATTCTGGTGAAACATTTTAGCCAATTTGCACCTGCCATTGCTCTCTGGTGTGTTTGTGGCTTAACATGTTTTGACATCTGGATATAGTGTCACTGGCAAAAGAGAAAAACAAAGTAAATATGCTTTATTGCTATTATCCAGCAGTTGTCCTTGTCTTTTGCTTCAATTTTTTTGGCTCTATTTGTTAAATTCTCCTAATGGTGCTGCACTTCCAGTTGTTGTGACCTTGTGAACACGTACAGGAGAGCATTGGTGGCCATGATTTTACTGTAAATACTGGGTTTTCCACCCAATATATTGTTGGTACTCTTGACTGTTTATGAAGTGTTAAAATGAGCCACAATTAACTCCTTTATATTGAACTTGCTCAACTGGATTTTCATTTAATTATCTTTTGTGTTCTGCAGAATAAAGTCATACAGGTTTGGAATTATGTGAGTACAGTATAGAATTTAAATTTTGGGGTCAATTACCTTAAACTTCTCTATCATTGTTGTACTACTTTAACCATCACTAGTTTGTTTCCCCTTTACAAATTACATGCTTGTACTGGTCACCATCCCAATAATTAAAGCAACTATTTCATTGTTACTGGTAACAAATTGAATTTTTTTCCCCTCTGGTTCAGATATCAGATATTCATTTCTGACTAGTAGTGCTAGTGGTTATTCTAGGGGCTGATTGCATAAACTTCTTGGACTAGTTAGTCATCTCATTTTTTTTTTTCTTCAAGGCTGGTCATAACTTTTTTTTTTTTTAACAGCCATAATAACTTTCTTCTTTCTAATGAACACAATCAGAGTTATATTATTAAATATCCTGGTGTTTCCAAGCTTTATGATGGCAGTGAACGGGGCTCATGAGTTTGAAGCTTAAAGTGCATCCATCCATCCATCATAAATGTACTCCACACGGATCCGGAGCCGTCTGAAGCGAAGTGTTTGTGTAAAATAAATATACATATTTAACATGTTATAAAGTAAAATATCTAGCTTCCGCCAGACCACCTTCCGTATTCAACGGAAAAAGCGTAACTGACGCAACGTATGATGATGTAGGACTAAAGGCCTGTACACACCGGGACGAATATCGCACGCGCTTATCGCCAGCGTTTTTCGGCGCGTCTTGAGTGTTCACACCCAAGCGATTTCCACTGGCGATGCGGCGAGTGAACGTGCACATTCAGTAGATAGCGCTCCCGGTACACAAGGTGGTTCTGCGGCACTTTTCGCTTCTGACACTCGCTTGTCACACAGAAGAAAAGGAGAGACAGTATTTACGTGCTTGACAAAACCACAGATATATTATGTCTATGGCAAAGCCATTCACAAACTTTTTGCTAACTGGTAAGCAGCATTAGCAGCCCATCTTCTTCTTTGTCTACTTACTACTTCTTCTTCGTATCAATATGTGCTCGGCAAGACCGATTTTGTGCTTGAGCGCCACCAAGTCGTGTTTTACTGTCACTTCAGCAGCTCCAGGCACTTGAACAAAAGCGCTGATCTCATTGGTCGGCCATTTTTTAACGCGCCGTGTCAAAATAAAAAAACCAACCCGAGGCGTTTTTTTTTTAAATGACGCTTTTACGCCTGGCGTTTTACGCGTCGGTGTGCACACTCACATTGGCGCCCATTGTTTAGTCACGAGGCGTTAAACGTCGGCGATAAACGCGCCCGAAAATCGTCCCGGTGTGAACAGGCCTTTAGCGTAAGCGTTTTGAACTGTGAGAGGTCGTTACACGTTCTTCGTAAATTGAATACGGAAGGTTGTCTGGTGGAGCTAGATATGGTACTTTATAAAGTTTTAAAATATAGATATTTTTCTTAAATATAGATATCGATTTGCTTCAGAAGGCCTTTATTAACCACCCCCGGAGCCGTGTGGAGTATGTTTATTATGGATGGATGTAGTTTTTTTTAATATACCAGTGAGATTTTATTTAACTAGTAGTTAAAGATTAGTTCTGATCAGTAGTCTGTTTATTCTTTGGTCTGATTATTCGCATTGACATCCAGAACTAGTCTTTGAAGCATTACACACAATTTTATCTACTGGGATAAGTGCTAGTGTCTCATATTAGCCAAATAAGTACCCTAACAGTAAACCGTAATAGATACTAGTCGCTATTAGAAGTACAAGTATATACTGAGTAGTTACATGTGAAATTAAAACTAACTAAACCTACTTTTAAAATAATTAGCAGTGACAGATGCTATTTTAGTTTTAAGGAATAGATGTTAAAACTGCTTGCCATATGTGCTGCGTTAAAGCTCTCGGGTTGCATTGGTCAGAGAAGGAGGGAACAGCCATGGCAAACAAGCACTCTGGCCTGTCTTATGTACCTCCGTTCAACCACCTTTATAAAAGAACACATGCGAATATACACGGCCAAAATTAATCTACCGCAGTCTAGTGCCGTGGGCGTTGATCTTCAAGTTGTGACATGCAATTCTTTACACTGCATAGACATGTCGATTTTATAACTCGCTCTTGTTTATTAGAGCGTACAAACAAAGGATGTAGTCACACAACAAACTGGAGCGAAAATGCTTGGGTTTAAAAGTGAAACAAAAGGTCAGCGTTCGAGCTGAATCTCCACAGGACACATGTTGAGATCTGGCTGACGAGGAGTTTCGATCGTCGCTGTTTGAATTCAAGTTCATCTGAAGTACATTATGGAGACTTGCGTGATAGCCGTCGAGGAAAACCAAAACGATATCGTCAAGACACGTTCGTGTTTCGAGAGGACGTTTTCATCAATGACAGTGGACGATGTGTA
The DNA here is from genome assembly GCF_949357685.1 of Gobio gobio. NCBI lineage: Eukaryota > Metazoa > Chordata > Actinopteri > Cypriniformes > Gobionidae > Gobio > Gobio gobio. The sequence goes on from NC_137114.1 coordinate 29,383,502, forward strand.
CGAAATCGCTAAAGTGGTGGGGTCTGAAGTGGAGAAGCTCATCGACAGTTATGGGAAGTCGAGTGTGGAGGGACTGGTGTCTCACATAGTGAAAGTGTTGGAGCTCTTGGAGAGTTTCGCGGGGAGAAATCAATCTCTTAAATGTAAGGAAGATGAACTATTGAAGACATTTGAGACGTTACAGCTACAGCAGCAGAAGAAAAGACATGTGAAGGAATGTGACGAGACCATAAACAGCTTAGAGAGTCGGGTAAGAACACGACAACATGATCGACATATCAACACTGTTACTGTAGCAAGATTGCTCTTTTTCAAATGTCTATGCGGTTATCTTATGGATAACTGTGTTTTAATGTAATGTACATAGTGTGTTGCACTTATTCAGCTGGACTTTTGATTCGTGACACGTACGTTGATCGATTTTAGGAAATTCCAATAGGGGGCACACTTCCGGCCTGCCATGCCCCTCAGTAAATGTCATTTGGAGAACACCATGTACCATCCATTAGTGGTGGGGATATTCTAAGTGGCTGTAATCTGTTCATTAAAACGATTTGTTATGTAGGTTACATAATTATGTCAGGTGGTAAGTGTGTTGTGAACAAGTCTTGGACATCTCGTTCATCATCAATAAAATGAACAGTTCAAACATCCCTCAATTAGATGTCTGGTTGGGCTGCTTATATAAGTACATGAGCCTGTCCTGCATTGTTAATTCATGAATGATTTACAAGCCATTATGTTCTCAAGTGGTCTGTTACTGTTAGGCTTTTGAAACCAATGTCAGGGTGACACCTGGTAGTCTCACTTCTTGTGTTTGTGGTTTGAGAGGATTTTTGCAATGGTTCTGTTTTCTTTTGTGTTTTGTTCAGGAGTGGCATCAGAATGAGAAGAAACTGAAGGATAACGTTGAAGTGTTACAGTCCCAGGTGCGTCAGCTCAAGGAAGAGAACCAGGAGCTTCACACCCGCTTACAATGCACACACTCCAAAGAAGGTAAAATGCCCTGGGACAAAACAATATTTAAATGAACACTCAAGTTTGTTTATTTATCCAAAAATGAATGTAATATCAGTGTAATTGCCATTTCCATTGTAATAACAAATTAACTACACCTTCTGGAATGGAAACCATGAAATGTCTCTTAGTTCAGATGGTCTTATTTAGGCCCTATTGGAATGATCAGTCACGGTTATTTCTTCTGTATTGTGATGTACATTCCGACTGTGATGGATTAACGGAAAAGATAACATACGTAGTGCTTGGTTCTATGCATCAATTTTTGATTGTATTTTGAGATGTGGGCATTGCACTCAAAATTAGTGTGAATGCAAGCTTGTAGTCGACTGTAAGAATGGGGCGTGTTTAATCTGTCTAAATGATTAGAGAAGTCTGTCGTTTTCAACTGGAATATTCAGTTATGACATTGAGGTCAAAATAAAAAAAATTAGAAATGTAAACATCTACATGTTCACAGTCAGATCTATGACATGCAGTTAGAAAAATGGGTGAATTATTTTCAATAAAATACAAAAAACCAACTTGTCAATACAAAATCAATTCAAGTTAAGTATTATCCAGTCTTAAATGTTTTAATAATTTGTACAGGCTCATTGTATTTCCTTGTAGCACCAATTTAACTTCCACTTTATTGTTGTGTACAGTATAAACTAAAGTCCAAAATGTAATTGCTTGTCATGAGATCTCCGAAAAGAGATGTTGTTTCTATCCTTATATCAGAGTGAAATACAACTTTTCTGAGCAATTGAGCTCTCTGTTTTGTGTGTGTAACTGTATTTATCTCATTTAAGGGTGGGGTTTTCCTCCTTTATTTATTACTGTTAGGTCAGCAGTTAGGAATGGTTTTGTCAGATTCCAGGATCTGTTAACATTTGCTTTTAATTTGTATATCAAATTCATTTATTTGGTCAAATTCCTGAAATTCAGCAACTGTGACATTGATTTATTGATGTGTGCATTTAATCAGGGACAATACACATTAATAATACATGAAAAAATTAATCCGTAGTCTCTTGGCAGGTTGATGTTAAAGAAAAAGGGAAAACAAACAAACAGAAATTCTACACTCAAATACAAAACTCTACGAATCCTCACAATTTTGATTCATTAAATCGCATAATCAATATGCGCCTGTTGAATAGAAACTCAAGATACTAGTCAAGAAACTCATATATCCGCACACACAGTGTGTGTGTGTGTGTGTGTGTGTGTGTGTGTGTGTGTGTGTGTGTGTGTGTGTGTGTGTATATATATATATATATATATATATATATATATATATATATATATATATATATATATATATATATATATATATATACTAGTGCTGGGCAATAGATTAATTGCGGTTAATCGCATCCAAAATAAAAGTTTGTGTTTACTGTTTACATAATATATGTGTGTGTACTGTCATAATTATGATATATATATATATATATATATATATATATATATATATATATATATATATATATATATATATATATATATACACACACTCCTTCATGTATATATTTAAGAAAAATTTGCATGTATATACTGTATATTTATATAATTTATCTTATATATAAATATATTATACATAAATATAGCATATTTTTCTTAAATATATACATGCATGTGTATGTATTTATATATACATAATTATACACAGTACACACACGTATATATTATGTAAACACAAACTTTTATTTTGGATGCGATTAATCGATTGCCCAGCACTAATATATACACAAACTTTTATTTTGGATGCGATTAATCGATTGCCCAGCACTAATATGTACACAAACTTTTATTTTGGATGCGATTAATCGATTGCCCGGCACTAATATATACACAAACTTTTATGTTGGATGCGATTAATCGATTGCCCGGCACTAATATATACACAAACTTTTATGTTGGATGCGATTAATCGATTTAACAGCCCTACTTTATATTATTTGCTTTTCATTTGACGTAATTAGGCTTTTAAACTGCCTTTGAAGTTTTTGTAATTCTTCTTTTAGAACATTACTGTCTGCATGCAGTATTTTAAAATACATTTGTTTCTCCATCTTTTCTCTAGACCGCACACAGCGTCAGGAACGAGAGGTGATGCTCAAGCTGAAGGAAGTGGTGGATAAGCAGCGTGATGAGTTGAGAGCCAAAGTTCAGGAGATATCCAGCATGTCAAAGGAAGTGGAAGCGGTATGGGTCTGATACAACTGCGCTGATATAACCTGAGTTGCTCAAATGAAGCACCAGGTTTTAAACCATGAACCTTTGGGTTACAAGGGGCTATTATACTCCAAAATGTTGCTTTCTTGCACTTAAAATGAAAGCAAACAGCAATCTGCAGTTCCCTTTTTTTATAAGTGCACCCCCCACCTTCAAAAGCATGCTTAAAAAAATCAACTTTGAGCATTTTTCTTTCTAAAAATCTGTTTGATATTTCTTTTCATTGTCCCTATAGAAATGAATGCTTGCACTGCCAAACAGACTGTAGTCTTTTCATCAGAACTAGTTTAGTTTTTGCAACACCAAGGTATCTTTTGTTGAATTTAAAACACAGTGCAAACACTGTCACTCGCAGAGCACCTGTGATACAAAATAAAAAAAGTGGCATGTCAACAGTCGTGGCCGACAAGTACTTGTTCATGAATTGCATCAGAGGCTGAGGTTAAGAGTTTCCCTTTTTATGCTTTATGTTTGCTTTGCTTTGGTATAAAACTGGTCAGACCAGTGCCACTTAGAAAATGGACTGAAAATTCATAATTGTCTCTTAAGCTAACTTAATTTTTTCCTTATTTTCAATATTTCTACAAACTAGTTTGAGTGATTAGAAGTGCGTGTCTGTCATGTAACATGTTTGTGTTTGTTGTTCAGCTCCAGGAGCAGCAGGAGCGGCTAATGAAGATAAACGCAGAGCTCAGACACAAGCAGAACATCATACAGACTCAGCTGAAGAGCGCAGTGGAGAGAAGGGCCGACCTGGAGGCCGACCTGTGCGAGAAACAGAAAGAGATAGAGTGCCTGAACTCACAACTAGAAAGAGCCAGCGTGAACACTGCTGCTGAAAGGGTTAGTCAAGTTAATATTACTTTGTTTCATAATAACAAATTAGCTATCCTGCATTGGGTTTATATGTGGGATTGTGGGTTTTCATAATTTTTGTATTTCCTAAAAGCATAATGAGACAGAAGCTTCTATGTTCCTCTTGGGGGATTTAGGTATTGGTATGCACTACCACAGGCACAGGGCCTAAATTCCGCTTTGGTTGGTTGGATGCGGCATATATAGGTCATGTGTGCCCTCACAGGAGTGTAACGGACATGTTTGTGCACAACCCCCCCCCTTCAGCTTACAAACATTTCGGGATGCTTGATTAAATTCTGACATTAAAACCGTCCAAACCTTTTTCACTTAAGTTTTATCTTAATCAACAGAGATACATTTAGAAATAAATCAATTGTTTTAGTAATGAACAAAAAAGCAAAGGAAATAAGAGGAATTTTAATACACTGAACTATACCTGTAGTATTATTTAGAAAATAACTGTTTTATTCATTTGTATTGAAATATTATATTCAATTATTTTATATTAATATTTACATTATATTACATATATAATTTTGTTTTTATTTATTTAATATTTTTTTAAATGGATAGTTTAAAGAACTTAATTTAAAATGTATTCTAATTTGATCTATTTATCTTAGACTAAGACTAATATAGATGATTTCAATAAAAAAAAATAAAACAAGCTTTTAGCAATGAACAAAAACTGAGTTTTTTTGTATATAAATAATATTATTTTTATTATGGTATTTTACATTTAAATATTATTAAATTACTGTTATATTAATATTAATATTAAACTGTTTTTGTTTGATTTATTATTTAATAGAAATAAAATAAGATTTTAGTAATTAACAAAAAATGAATTTTTTTTATTAGAATATAGATAACTATAAATACAAAGAATATGTTCCTTTCTGAATAATTTAAATGTATTATTTTACTTTTAAATGTTATTAAATTAACTTTATATTTATATTAAACTATTTTTAATATTTTATTTATTATTTTCCAACTAAATTTAAATTTATTTCTGATTTAATTTCTAATAAAATCGCATAAACCTCTTATTTAGGCAACACTGTGCACCACACTTTTTGTCTTTAGTTTAATGTTTAGTTATAGTAACGTGCAATATGTGTATAAGTGTTATCAAACTGTCTTTCAAAAAAATGGAATTAGCTGCACATTATCAACTGTGCTTAAGACATTTATGGTATTTGACTCACATACTCCTATAATTCCACCTTTGCCTCCTTCAGAGCAGTTCAGCCATTGACCTCACAGATAAGATGATCATTGACTTGAAAGATCCAAATCGGCCGTGTTTTACCAAGATGGAAGTACGGGAGATGCTTTCTGAGAGGAACGAGTTGAAGGCCAATCTCTTTCTGGTGAAAGAGGAGCTTGCATATTACCAAAGGTGAGAAGATGTGTTTGTGACGCATTCTAACCTTTTATATCAGCACAACATCCCTTCTCAATATGCACACACATTTCTCTGTTTCCTTAGGGAAATCCTGAATGATGAGAGATGCCCAGGATTCTTACTCGATGCTGTGCGCTCTGCCATAAAGAAGCAGAGGACCGTCATAAAGTCTAAAATGCTCGGCATACCTGTTAGCGAATGTAGCACGTGAGTACACGCCACGAACATACTTGTAGTATACAGTGATTCATGTTGTGTTTAACCATGTTTCGCTCTCATATAGAGATGAGACAGATGGCCCTTTGTTTGAGAGGAGTGGAAATGAAGACAACGACACTGACAACAGACCCCAGGACTCACGCATCAGAAACCTGTGAGTGCTGCATTCCTGATGAAACAAGACAGACCTATAGCAATAACTTATTTATGTCCAACAATCTACTTAAAGGTGCAGTGTGTAAATTTGAGCAGCATCTAGCAGTGAGGTTGCGAATTGCAATCGCCCACCGCTCACCCCTCCCTTTCAAAGCACATAGACACAGGACAAAGATGTCATCGTCTGAGACAGCAGAGAGTAGCTAGCGCTCTGTAGAGAAGTTTGTCCGTTTAGGGCTACTGTAGAAACATGGAGGCGCAAAATGGTGACTTCACTGTATGTAGAGAAAAATGGCTCATTCTAAGATAATAAAAACATAACGGTTCATTATGTAAGGTCTTTATACACCACTGAAAACATAGTTATGTATATTATATTGCATTTCTGTCAATAGATACTCATAAATATTACACACTGCACCTTTAAATACTAACCTACTTCACTAAAACGTGTTTCAGTAGAATTGGGTTATGGGATAAGCCACCATTCTTGGGTACAATCAATACATTATGAGTGTGAAAGGTTTAGTTTGTATTTGTAGTTTAAGATGTAGTTTTTGAGCAACAGCAGAAATTCTTCTTGGTGCTAATGCAATCAAAACATGCTTCTTTGCTGTAAAAGATCAGCACTTGTTTTATGCATTTATGAATGTACTTGGTGCTGCTAGTTGTGCAAACATTACACACCTTTAAGAAGCAAATCTGCCTGATTTTATCCTTAGAAATGACTTCAAAATATGTGATTTAATGCAGTAAGTTTAATTCCGTATTAAATAATATTTTGGGTCAAATTTCATGTTACCAAGGTTAATTTAGACGTTACCATGTATATATATTGTTTACATTTACATTGTTACATTTCTTACCACATTTTTAGGTTGTGAAAGACATTTGTTTTGACATTTCGGGGTTTTTTTGTTTACATGTCTTACCACATTTTTAGGTTAGATGACAGATATCTTAGCCTGTGGGGCAGGTTGGGCTTGTTAAACTTTCCCTTTAAAAGTATGTTGGTAAAAACCATGCCAACTTCAAGTATTGAGCAACTGACAATATACTAATTGAAACATTCATATATTACACCTTTTTACAATAAGACTCTCTCTTCTCTGTGTATAGGATGTAGTATTTTGTGTCATACACACAAATTACTTCATATACTACTGTATAGTCTGGCTCTTTTGCAACATTCATTCTATATGTTCTTGGGAAAACCCTAAGCTCATTTTAGAGATCTCTTAATCACATTTCTATCTTCAGCTTAGTAACCTTAGTAACAGAGCATGCCAAATAGCTACTGAAACTGAACCGTTTCAAAAATAGGACTGGAAATGCCCCTCTGTCATTGTTCTATCTGTGATTTAAAGCTCTCTTATCTCCTCTGACTCCAACCTTTAGATTTGGTTTCCTGACGCGGTCCAGTCTTACTAGGAGTTCCGGTTCCCAGCCCTCTGGCCTTCCGACATCCAGCTCCACATGGGAAATCATCGATCCAGATGAGCAGGGAGTCGAGGGAGAGACACAAACACTAAGCTCCTCTTGAGAACCACCCCATCTGTCACTCATCCTTACCTGGGTTTGAAGAGATTGTATTGAGAGAAAACAGTTTCTCTATGTATTTGGTTATACAGACATGGTATTTTTATGGTTTTTGCCTAAGCAGTAATTTTTACTCGTTAGTCAGCACTTGTATTTTGTTCATTTTGACCCGATAGCTAGAGATGAGCCTGGTGGTCACCCAAGAGAAGACCTGAAGATGAGTTTAGATTGTGTCAGTCACATACATATTTTGTTAATAGTTGTCAACGCTTTTGTTCGAAAGTTTGGGGTCGGTACATTTAAAGGCTGCATTTATTTGATCTAAAATACAGTACAAACTAGGGCTGTGCGATATTGAAGAAAAATGCGATATGCGATATCCTTGTTAAATAATGCGATATGCGATACGATATTACTTTAAGTGTGTAAATTCTATATCTTTCCCCAACTGATATCTTTCACTTAAAGCATAACCGACTGTGTTTACATAAATACTCATCAAGACACAACTGTGTGTGTATTTGACAGTTCGAGTGTGTAACAATACACGAAAAAAAGAACGGCTTGTGCATACGTTTCGGTGTGTGTGTGCGTGTCAGACAGCACAAGACTGCTAGGAGTTGTTTTTTGCAAGTTATTGTGTTTAATAACTCTTTTTGATGTCAAGCAAGTCACATAAGTAACAGTCGTGTGCCCGGTCTATTCTCTGCTATATGCGTCGACCTAAAACATACACTTTTCACAATGTTGAAGTAGCGTATTAAAATCATTCAGATATTGCGTACCCTTGCAATATGCATATTGCGAGATGTACATTTGCGATATTTCGATAATTTCGATATATTGCGCATCCCTAGTACAAACCGTAATGTTGTGAAATATTATTACAGCTGTTTCCTATTTTAATATATTTTAAAATGAAATTTATTCTTGTGATGGCAAAGCTACATTTTCAGCATCATTACTCAGTCTTCAATGTCACATGGTCCTTCAGAAATCAATCAAATATGATTTAGTGCTCAAGAAACATTTCATATTGTTATCAATGTTTGTCAGTGTTGAAAACATTTGTGCTTCTTAATTTTGTGGAAACAAATTTTTCTTTTAGAAGAAAAAAAACAAAAACAGCATTTATTTGAAATGGAAATCTTTTGTAACATTATAAATGTGTTTACTGACAATTTTGATCAATTTAATGCATGCTTGCTAAATAAAAATACTTACTGACCCCAAACATTTCAGTGGTAGTATATGTAGGATTAAAGGTGAAGTGTATCATTTTTTTTCACTTTCTCCTATTCCAGTTTAATATGCTAATGCAACTGTAAGTAAGGCATTTGATTGCTTGTGCGAGTGTAAACAATGGCATTGTGGCACTTTCAAATATTGCTCTTTCAAGGCCCAACATGTCGACTTCTAGCTCAACCAATGGCATGTGTTTGGGGCGGGGTTTCTTATAATAAGCTGTTTAGTGGGATATTGACTTGGAAGGGATGGTAGGAGGATTTGGAAACAATTATTATTTCTGTCATTTCAGTTGGTGATGCATAAATGACTGCAGACTGGTGCACTTAACATGGGAGAAATCTGCAGTTTTGATAATCATAATACACCTGGCATTATATTTTTTGATGTCTGGATGGAAGCTACAGAGAATTATGGCAGTTATTTTTATAGAGAGTATATTTAAGATGGATTTAAACCAAAGATACTGACAATATATTACTATCACTATCAGAGATAATCACACTGACCCTTTTATGTCACTAGGGGGCATTAGAGTATTTTGTATTCATGTTCTTCAAGTATATTTTTTATAAAATATTAGCTGTCCCTAACAAGTATTTTCTATAAGGGTATCTATAAAGATTTTCAGCATGTTTTTAAATAGAAATATTTTAATATTTGCATCTAACATGTGGATTTATCAATGTCCAGCAATGTCAGTTCTTTGGAGATGTCCATGGTTGTTAACCTGATGTTAAAAAAGTGATGCTTAAAAGTTTCAAGTTCAGTTTTGGTTACCAAAGACAAAAACACTGACAAAAACACTGAATATTTCTCAAAATATCTTCTTTTGAGTTAGGGTTAGAAGCAAGTCAGTCATAAAAGTTTGATACAACATGGAGGGTGAGTAAAAGATGACAATGTTGATTTTTGGGTGTACTATTTCTTTAATGAGTTGGCATTTTGCCCTCTTCAGCCATTTAGCTGATCAGATATGGTGTGTGACAGCCCTTTATGTTGAAATAAGAAGCAAAAATGTGGATGTGATTCAAATATACTTTGTATGCGTCTTAAGGTGTTCCCTGATCGAGAGGAAGTCTGTGTTTCCTCGGGAGGAAATTAGAGATAATGGGTACTCATATGTTTCAAAGGCCCTTAACTGACTTCTGTATTCCTTGTGATTCATCTGTTTATCTTTGGAAATAAAAGTTAATGAGTCACATAATGACCTTTTACTAGTATATTTTATTTTTGCAAACATTTTTGTTTTTTAGAAAGTGCTATAAAGCTAAATAAAATCTTTAAGTGTTATTGTTGTTTGTATGTGTGGTTTTTGACCTGAAGAGATCATTGTATTCTGAGCAAAAAGGCCATCTATAATCGGTAAAATGTTCTAATATATGTACATTTACATATGAGAGTAATTGGTAAGGATGGGAAAATGTTGGCAAGGATACTGGCCATTAAAAATACCCAACTCCTCCCCAAAAATCTGGGCCTTGATTTTGTCTTTAAACAACCAGTGGCTTATTGAATTAGAGGAAGCCGGCTTTTCTTCCTCAGGAAACTTGCAGAGGAAACAAAGGGAATTGGAGAGCCCATTTTGCTACAGAGACTGGGCTGGATCTTTTCTGTTCCAGAAGCACAGAACAAGCCTGGACTGGTGCCGTGGTAGGAGAGGAGGTTCGGTTTTGGTCGGTCCGGAGGGGATGGACACCTTTCTGACCTCATTTGGACTGATGCTCATGTGTGTCCAATGCTCAGCTCAGAGACTATCTCCAAACGGGAAGAATGTCTGCCTCAGTATCAGGTACTGGCCCAGAATTCAGTCATGCTGAAGGATCTTTGTCTTATAGTTGTCTCTTCTAAAATTCTTCAGGAAAAATAACAGCAAATGTGTCAATGTTCTACATTTAGGATAGTAATAATAGAGAACTCTAAAATGAACGTGAATCGCATAGACAAGACAGTTTTAAAGTCTCAATGTGAAATGTTTGATCAAATTAAAAATGATAGATATTGGGACATTTTTAGATCATTTTGAAACTACTGAAATCTCTTCTGAAACACTATGGTATTTTTGTCAGGAGAAAAATCTGAGGGGTCTTAAATACAGTCGAGATCTTAAAGAGATGATCTTTGTGATTTATACTTCATAAGAGGTTTCTTATGAACCCATTATTATTTGTCTCTATAAACTGTTCTTATTGTAGCCTATATAATGTCATATTTTCTCAACAGGGATTATTCTCCCACATGTTGTTCTGGATGGGGCCAACATGGTGATGAATGCACTGTCCGTGAGTTGTGATACCATCTGTAGATGTACTTTAATCCAAAATGTATTACATATTGTTTTATTGATGACACAGGAGGCTCGTTTCCTGCAGGCCTGTAGATGTCAGCAATTTTGTGAAGCTGGGGTTTCAGGTACTGCTGTCAGTAAAGTCTCCCTTTTTGTTTTCTCAGCCCTCTGTGAGGGTGAAAGATCCTGTCTGCAGGACGAAGTGTGTGTTTACCCTGGACTTTGTCGATGCAAACCTGGATTTTATGGGTACCAGTGCAAAAGTCGTGAGTAATATCATTATCACCAGTTTTCAAGACTACCTTTTGCAATTGTAAAGCCGTGGCCTTTTAGACATCCAAAAAATATCACACACGCAAGAATGCCTGATAAGTGTAATAATGCTTTGTATATCAACAAAAAATTAATATTGAGTTAACCTACCTTTTTATACACAATTACCAGTTACTTTGTTTTTCCTCCGTTCCGAGTATCAGTGGGAGAAAAAAAAGCTGTTCGAAACTCTGAAATGTAATATATTATGTTATCAACATTAAATACCATTCAATATAAATTGAATACCATTCGTGTCTGCAAAATTTGTATTATTTTATAGTGCTTGTTTTGTGTGTTATTACAGAGTGCTGTTTGTTTTGTTTTGTTGTTTTAACAAAAAAAATGTAAATGATTCAAAGCTTCATGGATCAGTGTAGTAGCCCTATCTGGTAGTGGCGTTCCTGAATGAATCACTGTGTTTAAACGAATCTGTGAATCAGTGACTCGCTCGTGACGTTCGCTTGTTGCCACATACTGGTATAATTATTATTAGCAAGTAACTGCTCTATAAAAAGAAAAAAAAACTGAATTAATGTTCGTTTGTAACATATAATTAATAAATTCTTACATAATATTCATATTATTTTACATTGTATGCAGTACTGCATTTCTAGTTATTGTACGGATCTGAATTCTTATTTCTCTGCAGGTTGTCCTCCTGAATTTTGGGGGGCGGATTGTCGTGAGCTTTGTCCCTGTCACCCTCATGGGCTTTGTGACCCAGTCACGGGTGAGTGCTCGTGCCTATCTAACCGCTGGGGCAACCTGTGCCAAAACAGCTGCAAATGCACACGTCATGGAAAATGTGACCCTGTCTATGGCAACTGCACCTGTGAGGAGGGCTGGTGGACGTCCACTTGCTCCAAAGGCTGTCAGTGCCACCTCGCTACATCCACCTGTGACCCAGCCACAGGCCGCTGCCTGTGTAAGGAGGGCTTCTGGGGCCAAAAGTGCAGCCTGCGATGCAACTGCTATGTGTCCCCCTGCCAGCAGCGCACAGGGGAATGTCAGTGCCTGCATGGCTGGTGGGGTCCGTCCTGTGACCGCCGTTGTAATTGTAATCTCAGCCAATCCGACTGTGACCTGCAATCTGGCATCTGTTTGTGCTACCCGGGTTACAAAGGCTCTGTCTGCAATGAGCCTTGTGAAAGTGGAAAGTATGGCAGTGGCTGTATGAAAGGGTGAGTGAAAAGGCAAGAATAAAGGGATATTTCATAATTAATTTTTTGGGACATCCATGATTTCTGTTTTCCTATCTGTGTGTGTGTGTGTGTGTGTGTGTGAGTGTAGCTGTGGACACTGTGAAGGAGGCCGGTCTTGCTCTAAACAGGACGGCCAGTGTGATGCCTGTGCACCAGGGTGGAATGGCACACGCTGTGACCAGCGCTGTCCTGCAGGTTATTACGGCCATCGCTGCCGAGAAGTTTGTCCGCATTGCAGAAATATGGACCCATGTGACCCGGAAACTGGAGCATGCTTGCACTGTGATCCTGGCCGGTCTGGACCAAGGTACAGATCTGTTGAGATTCAGCTCTGAAAAGAACAACCTATTGGCTTATTTACTCTGGCAAACTACAGTTGCCTAAGAAGGATAGTAGGCATGTGCCGGTCTCAAATTTTCATGTTGCGATTAATTGCTGAAGCTTTTATCACTGTATACGGTATTATCACGATATTGAAATAAGTTGCAAAAAAAGTGTTGTCATACTATAACAGGTTTAATAACTTGAACCACACATTTGAATACAATAAAGCAATACACACAAATGTTTAAAGTAAACAAATATTTAAAACAGATTAAAGTTCTAAAGAATTATAAAGAACAATAGGTAACACTTTACAATAAAGTCTCACCAGTTAATGCTTTAAAAAAGAGCGAATAGCTACATTTTTACAGTTATTCTTCTTTGATAATGTTAGGTAAAAAAAGCAACTGTTGGTGTTAGTTCAGGTCCATTAAATAATAGTTACAACTTTTGATTTTAATAATGTGTTATTAAATGCTGAAATGCACATTTAACTAAGATTTAATACATGCTTTAGAAGTATTTTTCATTGTCAGTTTGTTAATGAATGAACTAATGTTAAATAATGGAGCCTTATTGTAAAGTGTGTGATTGAACACCAGTCAGAACATATTCAAACAATATCTAGGGCATGTAATTTAGTCCAGATTAAAATAATATAAAATGTAGTTTGAAAATGAATAGCCTTAAGTCTTTAAGTATTAAGTATTAGGTTATGTGATGAGCGGGGAAACGGCTGCATTTCTGCTGTTCCGTCAGCGCCCTCTGCTGTCAAAGAGTGAATGTGCACTTTAGCGCCTCCTTCACTCATTCCGCCATGTGCTTAGCTCATGCACGGTCTATTTACATCAGTGCGCATTCCTCTTTGACGTGTTGTTCATTTTAAACAGTTGATGGGTAAAGTATTCTTAAAATTTATTCTAAAAACCGGAATAATTCGTAATAAATAATCACGGTATTTTGAAGTGCCCACGATAACAGTATTGTGCATGTTCATTATTGCGGTATATTGTATTACCGTTTACCGGCACACGTCTAAAGGATAGTTAAAAATGTATGCACTTAATCACATTAAATGATAAACCTTGTCGCAGAAATATAATTCGTTCATTAATCTCTAGATGTCATGGCTGATAGGTCCTTTACAAAGACATAAAATGTGACTAGTGTAGTCTGATTTACAAATTATGAAGCGGCCACCTACAGCCGCTGAGAGGCTAAGCAGCAGGAAAGATTCGTGACGCGTTTACATGCCTTTTAAAACATGTAACAGGAACGTTTTATTGGCATGAGGCAGTTAATAGTAAACGTTACAAACGGTCAACAAAAGTGAGCATTCCTCCCTGCCCACCCCCTCTCTACACGGTCTGACTCAAATGCATCAAACACTCTCAGGTAAATACCCACCTACACACGTGACCAACTACCCGGAAACACCTACTCAAAATACAAAATAAAAGACAAACATTTTCTGCACTTACATTCCAGCCCCTGATTATTACACACAAAAACACGGTAATAATCACCAACACAGTCAAAATACAGATAATATAAACTTGCACATTACATAATTCATTATTGTTACCCTTGTTATTTTTTTTTCCTTTTTTTTTTTTACAAAACACTTAAAAAATAAAAAAAAATGTGTGTGTGTGTGAGAATGTCCAAAAAACTCAAACGTTCCTTTAGTTCATTCTTGTAGCGGAGTAAAAGTTAATGTTCAAGTCTAGTCTAAGTCGGTAAAGTCAATTGTCAATAATACAATCAAGTAAAAGTCAAAAGTCAAGTCAAAGGGTCAGTTGAGAGCTCTCAAATGTCAGTCATAGTTAGTCTTTAGATTCCTCGGCTTCAAGAATACGACATAATTTAGTAATTGGTCTGGTCAAGCAGGTACTCATGGTCTTGATTTTCACTTGCCGTGTGAATCCCTTTTTGTCCTTTATAGTGTGAATAATCTTGCCCATGATCCAGGAACTTCTAGGTGCGTTATCGTCCACTACCAGTACGACATCTCCCAGCTGAAGATTGCGTGTCTTTACCATCCACTTTTGGCGTTCCTGTAGTAGGGGTAGATATTCACCAATCCATCTTTTCCAAAATAAGTTAGCCAGATATTGAATTTGACGCCATCGTCGACGGGCAAACAAATCTTCCTTCTCAAACAATCCAGGTGGTAAGGTAAGCTTTGTTTTCAGAAGGAGAAGATGATTCGGTGTTAACGCCTCCAAATCATTAGGATCAAATGATGATCTGGTTATGGGTCGGTTGTTAAGTATGGATTCTGCTTCACACAAAAATGTATGAAGACCTTCTTCATCCAAACTTTGCCCTCGAAGAATAGAATTCAGTATCTTCTTTATTGATCTGATGAGCCTTTCCCAAATTCCTCCATAGTGTGAGCCGGTAGGAGGATTGAAAGTCCATTTTATATTCTTTTGAAGAAGAACAGTATTGATCTGACTGTGGTTCCAATTTTGGATCGCCTCTTGTAACTCACGCTCAGCCCCGACAAAGTTCGTTCCGTTATCTGAACGAATTTCAGCCACTTGTCCTCGTCGAGCGATAAAACGTCTCAGTGCATGAATGAATGAGTCTGTGTCCAGGGATGCAATCATTTCAATATGAACAGCTCTAATGGCCAAGCAGGTGAAGATGACTCCGTAGCGCTTTAAGATGGTTCTTCCTCGTTTTACCTCAAAAGGGCCGAAACAATCCACTCCGACATGAGTAAAGGGTGGTTTGTCCGGTGAAACTCGATCTAGAGGCAGATCGGCCATCTGTTGATGACCTGCAATTCCATTGAACCTTCTGCAAACGACACATTTTGACAAAACTCTTCTTATGGCCACGCTCGCTCCAGGGATCCAATATCGCTGTCGAAGGGTAGCCAACATGTAGTTCCGCCCACCATGTCCCACTTCTTCATGAATTTGACGCAGAATCAAACTAGAGATGTGCAAGTCTTTAGCCAATATGATTGGGTGCTTAGAGTCTTCAGGAATCAATGCTTTATCAAGGCGTCCTCCAACCCTGATGATATCAGACTGAAGTATTGGATTAAGACTATAGAGAGGACTGTTTCGCTTGACTACTCCATCCTTTCGTAGACTGATCAGTTCCTCAGGAAATCTCTTCCTTTGTGAAAGTTGGATGATTTCCATTTCAGCATTTTCTAGTTCTCCCAAAGAAAGCAAGTCCTTACACACAGTAGATTTGAACTTCTGCATTTCCTTAATAATAGTCGTCCCTTGTTGATATGGATCTGCACTAAAGAAAACAAGAGCAGTCTGTAGTCGTTTCCTTTCTTTGCTAAGGTCCATCAAGATTTTTCTTAGACGAAGGATCCATGCTACGGCTTTCTTTAGTCGAATCCAAGAGGAGAAGTAATTGAGGAGGCATGATATGGAGTCAGATTCTTCTTTGACTTCTACCGTGTTTACCAAAGCACTCCTTTTGATCTCAGGATCATGAGATGGTATTACATCCCTATCGGTGGGATCCATTGGCCACTCTTCTTTTGGTCGAACGAGAAATGGGGGACCAGAAATCCACATCTCGCTCTTCAAGAAAGAATCCACTTTTGCTCCTCTTGACGCCAGATCTGCTGGATTGCTTGACGAATTAACGTATCTCCACTGTGCTACATCAGAAACCTTCAAAATTTCGGATACTCTATTAGCCACAAAGCACTTGAATCTTGAGGTCTTATTCCGAAGATATTTGAGTACTGAAGTGCTATCCGTCCAAAAAACAGAATCCTGAAAGGGCATCTTGAGTTCCTTTGTCCATATCTGGTCGATACGACTAGCAAGCGTGGCAGCTGTAAGTTCCAGGCGAGGGATTGTAATGGGTCTTAAGGGTGTAACTCTTGCCTTACTTACCAGAAGAGTAGAATAGGATAGTTGTTGGTCATTACGAAGCAGCAGATAGGATACCACACCATATCCTTGCTCGCTTGCATCTGAAAAGTGGTGCATTTCAGCAGATGTAACTTCTCCAAATCCATCGGGCTTCAAACATCTTCTGACCTTAAAACTCTCCAAGCGATGCAGATCATCCAGCCAGTTCATCCAACGTTGAACATACACTGGAGGAATAACATTGTCCCATCCTATTCCCTCTCTGCACAGATCTTGCAGTATCCTCTTGGCCGACAAAATTACAGGTGATAAGAACCCCAGAGGGTCGTAGATGGAGCTGACCACTGAGAGAATTCCTCTCCTGGTAAGAGGTCTATCTTTGACAACCACTTTGAAATTAAAGGCGTCTGATTCAGCACACCATTGCACTCCCAATGCCCTTTCAAGTGGCAAAGTGTCATAATCCAAGTCCAGATCCTTTACCTTCTTCTCTCTGTCCTTTTCCGGTATAGCGCCCAATACAGCACGGCTATTACTCATCCATTTTGTTAGATGAAATCCTCCTTTGGCACACATAATAGTGAGATCCTTGTACAATTTCACAGCATCTAATTCAGAAGGTACGGATACAAGGCAGTCATCCACATAGAAGTTATTAAAAACAACATCCAGTGTCTTGGAGTCAAATAGATCCTTTTGATCCATTGCACATTTCCTCAATGCAAAACTTGAGCAACTCGGTGATGATGTAGCTCCAAATAAATGAACCACCATTCTATATTCCTCTGGATTACCATTCACATTACCTTCAGGCCACCACAGGAATCTCAAGAGATCGCAGTCTTCTGGGTGAACTCGTATTTGATGGAACATGGATTCAATGTCAGCCATCAGGGCAACAGATTCCAGTCTAAATCGTACAAGCACGCTCACCAATGCACTGGTTAAGTCGGGACCTTGCAGAAGCTTACTATTCAGTGATGTACCCTGATAAGAGGCTCCACAATCGAACACAACCCTGATCCTGTGTTTTTTGGCATGGTATACACCATGATGGGGTATATACCACAAACGTCCATCACATCTCTTCAGTTCGGCCACAGGTACCTTTTCTGCATAACCCTTATGGATGACGTCCTCCATAAAGGTGGTGTAATCTGCGTGAAAGGAAGAATTTGCTTTAAACCTTTTTTGAAGAGTTAAAGCTCGTTGTTCTGCAATTCTCCTGTTCATTGGCATGACCACTTCAGCATTTCTGAATGGTAGACCGATGTAATAATGACCATTTTTCAGTC
Organism: Gobio gobio; assembly: GCF_949357685.1. Taxonomy (NCBI): domain Eukaryota; kingdom Metazoa; phylum Chordata; class Actinopteri; order Cypriniformes; family Gobionidae; genus Gobio; species Gobio gobio. The sequence goes on from NC_137114.1 coordinate 29,401,453, forward strand.
TTGCTGAATGGGACACAAAATCCAGAAACTGCGTATCCTCCTTCGACATTCCTGTCAACTCTTCGTGAACAGTCTCCGGAAAATCAGCCTTAAACTGCTGCTTCCACAACTCTTCCAACTTCATTACTGTAATCCTATTTACAGTCACAGGAAGTTGGGCAGCAGCATCCTCTCTATTCAAGCCCACACCTTTCAGTGGTCCATTAACGGTCCATCCAAACATAGTTCTTATAGCAAACGGGCCGTTACCCTGACTACGTATAATCTCCCAAGGCTCCAATGCTACTGGAACATTAGCTCCAATCAAAAGCTCAATACCTGCATTAATCGCAGGTAAGCAGATATGACTCAAATGAGGCCAACATTCAAGATCTTTCTGTGAGGCAATGTTTGCTGTGGTCACAGGCATGGTCTTTTGTGTGTAAACTTCCGGCAACGCACAGTAATATTCTTGATTCAACCCAGAAACCTCCAGGTCTTTCAGAACGTAACTAGCAACGGATTTGTCTTGACTCATCGTTCTGAGAAGAATATTAACTCGCTTCCCAGGGAGGTTGAGTTTGTTCATCAAACTTTCCGTACAGAAAGAAGCAGAACTTCCTGAATCAAGAAAAGCGTACGTCATCACCACACTGTTTCCATTCTTCGATTTGACGCACACTGGAACGATAGATAAAGCACAGGTGTCTGTACCAGCCCCAGTAAGACCACTGGTCTGCAGAGAGACCATGGCACTGTCTACGGCTGGCTTGAATTCGACTTTCTTCTTGTTTGAAGTGTCTTCCTTCTCATGAAGATAAATGTGAAGAAGACTTGGGTGTTTAAGACCACATATGCTACATATACTTCTCCTTTTACAGTCCCTGCTGATGTGTCCTGTATGCAGGCAACCAAAGCAAATTCCTCTCGTCATCAAGAAGTTCATCTTTTCTCTATGACTTTTTCTGGTAAGTTGATTACAAACATCCAGCTGGTGCTCACCACCACAGAAGAGGCAGATTCTGTTGGTTGATATCTTAATGTGTTCTTTTATTTCCGGCATAGCAGTGATAGTAGTAGCAAAGCTGCTTCTGGCTTTTGGCGGAATTATTCTGGTATTCATCTTCCTACCTCCAACAGGTGATGCATCCTGAATATTTCCAAACACAGGATCGGAGAGAATTTTTACTTGTCTCTCAATGAAGTCCACAATATCAGGAAAGGTGGACTGATTATGGCGTCGTTCTTTTAACTCATATGCAACGACTCTCCATTTGTCTTTAAGTTTATAAGGAAGCTTTGAGAGGATAACTTGCATGTTAGTAGTGAGGTTCAGCTCATGCATATAGTGAATGTTTTGCATAGCGTTACAACAGCTCCTTAGGAAAAGACCATACTCTTGTAAAGCCTTAGCGTCTTCAGATTTTATAACTTTCCAAGAAAGAGCCTTTTCCATATATGAAGCAGATATTTTTACCTCATTGCCAAAGTTCTCCTTAAGCAAAGCCTTAGCCCTTGGGTAACCTTGTGAAGGGTTCATGTGCTGGCAACTTCTAACAAGCTCTTTCGGCTGTCCTCGTGTATATTGCTCCAGGAAGTGCAGACAATCCCCTGGGCTGTCTGCTTTCTTTTCCACCACCTCCTCAAATGAGCGCATGAACTCATGAAAGCGCAATGGATCTCCATCAAAGTGCGAAATTTCTCTGGGTGGAAGTGAAGACAATTTATGCTGCTTAACCAATAAAGTAGCAATATCATTTTGCTTACCAATGAGCTGAAGCATGCTTGGGTGGCTCACATCATTTTGAAAACTTGATCCAGGAGCATATCCATTCTGATTATCAAATGATGGCAATGCAGACTGTAGAGGTTTCATTTTGGATCTTGTTGATGGTTGTTGTTGTTCTGACTGGGGTTGAGAATAACTTGAAATCCCTTGTGCGTTATCGATTTGTGATGTACAAGTTGCAGGCAAGAAATCTGATGCCACTGGCACACTAGCCGAAGGAACAAATGGTTCCACATCAGAGCGAAGATGCTTAGATACAATTCTATTAACAGAGATATGAGATTCTGAATGAACATCTTGATACACCTTTACCCTGGCCATTGATTCTGCTAATTTGGTTTCCAAGTTGAGTTTTTCCCTCTTCCGCCTCAATTGTTCCTCCTGTTCCTCTAATTCGTGTTTCTTTTGCAGCATTTGTTGAGAGGCCAATAAAGCAGCCACATCTGCCTCAGCCTTCAGACGAGTGGAAGAAATGGAAGATCGACTGAATCGAGATCCATGAGATGTCACTCTAGTAGATCTTTTGCTGCTTATATTTGAAACACTATCCATTGGTTGAATTTCATCCCCAGAATCCATTCCAACATGTAGATGTGCATTAGAGAGCTGAGTATCATGTGTTGTAGACACAACTTCAACAGAGGGGGAAATACCAGATGGACGAATCCCTTGAGTTGTTGCATCCACTTCCACAATCCTGGGTTCCTGAATATCAGAAAGTGATTTCCCGGTTTCAGTCATCCATAGTTTCACATCTTCTACAAAGCCATTGTAATGTTTAGAAATGGAGTCAAACCATTCATTTTGTTTGGTTTGTTCCTCTGGAGGTAGTAAAGGCAGTATACTTTTATGTAGCACAGATGCGTCAGCCATCAGCAATTGTACCATTTTCAGCATTGAGCACACTTGTGAGACGTTGTCATCACATTTCATCAACCCTTTCATTGACGCAATCACATTCTTCACTTTATTCACTTTACTCTTGCGGTCCTTTTGCAAGGCTTCAATTTTAGCCACCAAGGCTTTTGCCGTGGGCTTAAGCTCCCGTTTGCCACTATCAGCAGCGTGCTCCATATCCTCGGAGTTCATTCTCCAACGCACCAGACAAGTGACTCAATTCCAAACGGCGCCGTATTTAGCGCGCACAGAGCCAGACAATGAATGAATGAGCGTAGTGAGGCGGCAAGAGAGCCTATCCATACGCAAGAGCAACACAAACTGCGTTCCATTCAACGCAACGGCAATAACAGCGTCTTCCACAACAGCGATGCACTCATGTCTATTTAAATCGCTGACATACCTCTTCTGCCGTTTCATGCGTGTCGTGTCCTTTGATCCACTTCACGATGCGGGTCCGCGACAACATGATGTGTCTGTGCAGATACCGCTCGCGTCCATAATCCCAGGATAGCGTGCATATTTTGTTGACTAATGAAGCGGCCACCTACAGCCGCTGAGAGGCTAAGCAGCAGGAAAGATTCGTGACGCGTTTACATGCCTTTTAAAACATGTAACAGGAACGTTTTATTGGCATGAGGCAGTTAATAGTAAACGTTACAAACGGTCAACAAAAGTGAGCATTCCTCCCTGCCCACCCCCTCTCTACACGGTCTGACTCAAATGCATCAAACACTCTCAGGTAAATACCCACCTACACACGTGACCAACTACCCGGAAACACCTACTCAAAATACAAAATAAAAGACAAACATTTTCTGCACTTACAAATTACTTATGAGTTTTTTTTTTGTGAATCAGAAACATCATACAATACAATTTAGCCAGTTTAGTTTGATTCACGATCAAAGTCTTAATTTGTGTTCCGAAAATGATCAAAGGTCTTATGGGTTTGGAACGACATGAGGTTGAGTAATTAATGACAGAATAAAAATTTTTGGGTGAACTAACCCTTTAAAGTGAATCAACAACATACAGCACAACCAATGTCCGAATCACAAATAAATGACTCTTATGAGCCAGTGCATTTTATATTTAAAAAAAAAAGATGAGTTATAGGTTTTAACAAGTCTGAAACACTGCAAGGCCTAAGTTTGTAACATACGGTCCACTGGAGGCAAATGTTCAGAACCCATGTGCAGCATTTATTTATCCAAACATAAATCCTAACAACTCAAAACTTGGCAAAACAACAAACAAAACTTGGCTTGACAATAAACTTAGCTTGATTAAACATAACAGACTTGAGAACACTCACCACCAACGGGTACAACGTTAATAACAGACAAAGACACATGGCAAACATGAGGGCTTAAATACACACACTAAAGACAAGACAAGTGACACCTGTGAACAGTGATTAAACAATGAACCAATGACATGAAAACACATGAGGGCATGGGAATCACATGACAAGACCAGGAAGTGCAAGACAAGACTGTGAACATGACAAACTCAAACATAACCAAGAACATGATAAACTGAAAACAGAACCGAGAACAATGAACATGAACCATCACCAAAACACCCTGTGACAGATCCCCCCCTCTATGGGCGGCCCCTGACGCCCAAACACCACTGGCCTAACAGAGAGTCTTAACCAAAAGTCTTGGGGGGCGGTCTTGGGGGAGGGATGGTGGGCCAGGCCCATGCAGGGGCACCGGACCCAGACATGACCTGGACGGGCCTGGGAGCGTGGGCGGACCTGGACCCTGTGGCGTGGGCGGACCTGGACCCTGTGGCGTGGGCGGACCTGGACCCTGTGGCGTGGGCGGACCTGGACCCTGTGGCGTGGGCGGACCTGGACCCTGTGGCGTGGGAGGACCTGGACCCTGTGGCGTGGGAGGACCTGGACCCTCAGGCGTGGGAGGACCTGGACCCTCAGGCGTGGGAGGACCTGGACCCTCAGGCGTGGGAGGACCTGGACCCTCAGGCGTGGGAGGACCTGGACCCTCAGGCGTGGGGGGCCATGGCGGCAACGGCAGTTCACCGGGCCATGGCGGCAACGGGAGTTCATCAGGCCATGGCGGTAACAGCAGTTCATCAGGCCACAGAGGTGGGGCCTTCATGGCCTCCATGTACCCCTTGCCCCCCCCCAAAATTTTCTTGGGCGGGACAGCGGGGCCGTGGGCTGGAGCCTGGACGGGGCCTTGGGCTGGAGCCTGGACGGGGCCTTGGGCTGGAGCCTGGACGGGGCCTTGGGCTGGAGCCTGGACGGGGCCTTGGGCTGGAGCCTGGACGGGGCCTTGGGCTGGAGCCTGGACGGGGCCTTGGGCTGGAGCATGGACGGGGCCTTGGGCTGGAGCATGGACGGGGCCTTGGGCTGGAGCATGGACGGGGCCTTGGGCTGGAGCATGGACGTGGGCTGGAGCATGGACGTGGGCTGGAGCATGGACGTGGGCTGGAGCATGGTGGAGAGTACTGTGGGAACGTGGAGCTCCTCATCCACCGTTCCCACAGTAAAAGATGAGCCACTCAACTGAAGTGCATAGTCAATATATCCAGCTAGAGTTCCTGGAGAATTGCTCTCTGGCATCAAATACCTTAAAAGGTCATAAATCCATTTAAGAAAATACCCTTGAGGGCAACATCATTAAAGTTCACCTGGTAGCACAGTCCACAAAACTCCTCCACATAGTTCTCTATGGCTTGGTTTCCCTGGCGTAGACGAAGCAAGGATACAACTGCTGGGTCCATTTTGTAGGTCTGTTATTCTGTAACATACGGTCCACTGGAGGCAAATGTTCAGAACCCATGTGCAGCATTTATTTATCCAAACATAAATCCTAACATAACTCAAAACTTGGCAAAACAACAAACAAAACTTGGCTTGACAATAAACTTAGCTTGATTAAACTAGGGATGGCAGACGCGAAACAGACGTTTCGGGGCTTTGCCGAGATCCCGAAGCGCAGATGTTTTGAAACACTGCTCCGAACTGTGATTCGAAACACCCGTATCACGTGACTATGGCTAAATGAAGCTTCAAAGTGTTTCATCAGGTGGTGCCTGTCGAAACTGCGTTGATTAAAGGGGGCGGGAACAAACCACACAGTCACACATCTGTATGAAACTAATTCCCCACAGTTTAAAAGTGAAGTAAATACATCTTCACCTCGTGGGTTTTTGTGAGAGGAGAGTGATTTTGTGATAGCAGTGATTTTGTGATAGCAGTGAGATTTATTGTGCGCTTTGGTTAGTTATATTTAGGCTAGATTTAAATTAGATATATTGACTGATAGGTATAGACAGGGACATATAGTTAAGATAGATATAGTGACACATTCATATAGGCTAAGTTAGATAGTGACAGATAGATAGCACAGCATAAGTTAGATATATAGAATTATATAGATATAGATTCATATGTGATATATAGATAGATATATTAATAGAATATATAAAAATGGAGGCTGCACACAAGAGATGCCGTACATCTGTGGTGTGGGATTTCCATTTGGAAGCACCAAATAAAGTGAGATGTGTGTATTGTAATAGGCAGCTAGCCTTCTGCAACAATACATCATCCATGTATTTACATCATCCACAAATATTTGTGCATGCCAGCAACAAGTGTCCCTTGTGAGAGGATTTTTTAGAAGGCTGGAGAAATTATATATAAAAAAAGAAGTCGGCTGAGTCCTTCAACAGCAGAGCAATTCATATTTTTGAATAAAAATGTTTTGTGACAAATGTGACACATTGTGGCTTTATTTATTTTATTAATGTTTCATTTTGTATAACAAACAAAATATAGTTCTTTACAATGACGAGGCTACAGGTTACAAAACCAAGATCATGTAGTTGTCAGACAGATGTTAAAAACATTTTTTTTTACATGGATCATTGTCAATGTCAAGGTATTTCAGATCAACACATGCAAATTACCACTAGATGGCGTCGTAGAGACGGGTGTCAGATTGATTCGAAGCTTCGAAACAATATGGCACATTTGCTTCAACTGCTTCAGTGCTTCACGAAGCCTCGGTCTGCCCATCACTAGATTAAACATAACAGACTTGAGAACACTCAAAAAAAAAGATGAGTTATAGGTTTTAACAAGTCTGAAACACTGCAAGGCCTAAGTTTGTAACATACGGTCCACTGGAGGCAAATGTTCAGAACCCATGTGCAGCATTTATTTATCCAAACATAAATCCTAACAACTCAAAACTTGGCAAAACAACAAACAAAACTTGGCTTGACAATAAACTTAGCTTGATTAAACATAACAGACTTGAGAACACTCACCACCAACGGGTACAACGTTAATAACAGACAAAGACACATGGCAAACATGAGGGCTTAAATACACACACTAAAGACAAGACAAGTGACACCTGTGAACAGTGATTAAACAATGAACCAATGACATGAAAACACATGAGGGCATGGGAATCACATGACAAGACCAGGAAGTGCAAGACAAGACTGTGAACATGACAAACTCAAACATAACCAAGAACATGATAAACTGAAAACAGAACCGAGAACAATGAACATGAACCATCACCAAAACACCCTGTGACAAAGTTACAGTACTAGAGAGCGTATTTCTTTCATATGCAAGCAAACTAACAAACAAAATGTACCTAAATGAATGTTTAATCAAATTAAAATGGAATTGAACTGAATTTGGAAATCTGGCGATACCTAATTTGAAAGCCTAACAAACATTATAGACAGCAATGAAATTCATTTGAAGTGTGGTTTAAATGTCCAAACGCTTTTTTTGGGCCACTGTACGCGTATTTTCTTCTTGTGTGCATAATTCAATCTAGCTTCTGAGCTATCGTAGGTTTAGACGTTATATCTTTTAATTGACTTTATTTTGGGCTTCTCCCTCTCTGTAGGTGTGACAAACCCTGCACAGATGGTACTTACGGAGATGGCTGCCGCTTCCTGTGTAAAACCTGCAATCATGGGCACTGTGACCATGTGACAGGAAGTTGCTTTTGTCTTCCTGGCTTCCAGGATGAGAGGTGAGGGTACATTGGTATTTATAGGTTGTTTTTAACTTAGTATAAGATTCAAATCAGTGTTCAATCTCTGTTGTAGCTGTAACAGCTCATGTCCTCTTAACCTGTATGGCGTCAACTGCTCCTCCACATGTGACTGTGGGAATCATGCCTGCCATCCAGCAACAGGGGCTTGTCCGAACAGTATGTACAGTAGACACTACATTTGGTTTTTCACAGCTGGTGTTCACATCCCCCTCATCTATTTTTTGTGTGTGTTTGTCTGCTAGGTAGCAGAGCAGGTCTCTTAGCAGGGCTTTTGATTCCTCTGTGCATTTTAATACTCGCCTTGTTGTTCTGCTGCTGCTGTTGCGGCGGGCCAGTCGAAGGGAAGGAAGGGTATGAATTTGTTTTCTGGCAGCTGATACAATACAAAAAAATGTCCTTGAATTTTGTAAACAGTAAGAAGTCTTCTGCTAAATCTGTCCTTCAGAGTGGTGGTTGGGGATGGGAGCCCTACGGTCCGCATGAAGCACCATGTTTACACTGTGTTGGCCAACATGAGTTCTGCCATGCCGTGCATTTCTCTTTGGTCATCTGGTTTACCCCGAGTTACAGGTAATGCATCTATTTTCATTTGCAGCTGTCACTGAGAAACACATGCAAGTGAGATTGTACGTGGACTTATAATGTTCTCCGCTGTCTTCAGTCTCTCATCATGATCCTGAGCTCACATTTAACCACAGCTTCATTGAGCAGCCATCATCCGGCTGGGTGACTGATTCATTTGAAACTGATGATGAAGGAGAGGCCATCTACTGTGAACCGCCCAGGGAAGGTAAAACAGTTATTCATCTCTTTCTGTCGTTTTTACTCTGTAGTTATGGCTGCAGGCCTGCAGCTATAGGTTTTTGCCTTAGCTGTTATTTTTAGTTGTTATTGTGAGCTCCCATAAGACAAACCCCAAAAGAGATAAATTATATTTAATAATATCGGATACGTTATAATATTTTGTTGTTATATCAAATTGAAACGGTTAATATTAAACTATAAATAATATTATAAGAACTCTCGACTTCCAATCTTAAATCTATGCAATGTAACCTAATCTGTTATTACAATTTAAAATAACAGTTTTGTATTTTATTATTTTAATATGTCATTTATTTCTGTGGTTTTTAAAGCTGAATTTTCAGCATCATTTCTCCAGTCTTCAGTTTCACATGATCCTTCAGAAATCATTGTAATATGCTGATTTGCTGCTCAAGAAACATTTGTTATTATTATCAATGTTGCGCCGATTAATTTGTTAGTGTTATGTTTATATTACCATTTATTTGGAATAGAAATCTTTTGTTATAAATGTTTTTACAGTCACTTTTTATCAATTGAATGTACCCTTGCTGAATACAAGTACTTACAGACCCCAAATTCATAGATTCATTATTTTAGAATTCACAACGATTTACATTTACCTCTAACTGTTCACACTAAAGCCACTTTGCAAAATAAAAAAAACGCTGGATGGAGTGGCAAGATTCGCATAAATAAAAAAAAATGTGCATAAAAAATGTATGCACTCAATCCTATTGCAGCAACTTCCAATTTTCCTAGTGATATTTATAGTGGCAGTTTATCAGGAAGTGACAATTTTGTTCTCTTCGACTCATTGGGTGGAAACGCTGCACGTTGAATCGCGAATGTTTTAATTCAAAATTAAAAAAATTTGCGCACAAGTTAAATTCGCAGCTTTGGATGGAACCACAGCTATTGTGCGGGAAGAAAGTCAGATTTGCGCCATATTCAACTGCAATGTGAAAGTATGTAAGAGCAACTTCTGAGCAATATACTGATTCATGTTTACACCCTCTTACAGATGTTCTGACTGTGGCCAGTGGAGAGTTTCAGGAGCTGAACTCCAAGTGTAACTTCTTCCCTGACCCATCAACCTTCAGCAGCGAGGACATGTCACAAGCTTTTGGTATCCCTCGTACCTCCAGCATTGCCAAATCCAAACGCCCTTCAGTCTCTTTCGCAGAGGGCACAAAGTTCAGCCCTAAAGAGCGCCGTAGCTCGACCCAAGATCTGCCAGGAACCAATCGGAAACCCAAAGCCTGGGGTGTGTTGATGATCTCTGCCTTGCAAGGAGGACAGGGTAACCACAGTGAGATAGAAACAGAAAAAGAGGAAAAAAACAATGAGGAGAACATCTCCTCTGAGGAGCAAACAGCTGCCTCTGAAACATCGCAATCTGACTCGGAAAGATATAGTTCAGGCCCGCTCAGGACTTACCTCACTGTGCCCGGTGGGAGACTACGCACACTTTCCAATACCAGAAAGAATACCCAGCCATCTGATGGCAGCCAGGATGCAGATTCAGAGAAGATAACAACTGTTTATGTGACTGTGGGTAAGACCCAAAAGATGGCTAAGCAAGAGCCTCCTTCGGAAGGGCCCGTTCAGACGATTCTGCGCAGATTAGGCAGTCTCCAAAGACAAAGAGAGGAGGCCACCCAGCCCAAAGGCAGGGGGCAGGCGATTGCCAAGCCCCCACGGAGAAAACTGGGAGCACGGGCCAGTGCGTGGGAGCAAACTTCTGGGTCAGGCCAATCAGAGGTGGTCATGAGGAAACCTAGTCGCAGGAAACACAACTCCCTCAGCTCTCCCTGCACAGTAGGGGCAACAGACTTTCCTCAGGAGAACTGCACCCCCAAGAGGCCCTTGTCCTCGATTTTAAAAAGTGTTCCAGAGAGCGATATGCTCCATAGTTTAGAGGTGGAGCAAGACACTGAAGTAGACTGTGAGACAGACACTCTGACAGAGCACGCTTATGAGACTGTGGCTCCGTCTGATAGGGTCTCCACCTCTTCAGAGATTATCATTAATGAAACAGTTATGGACCAAGCAGAACATGAGCCAAATTATGAGAATGTTTATGTAAAGCATTCATAATATTCCTGAATCTTAAAGTTATTGACTTAAAGGGCAATATTTCCCTTTTAAGTTGTACTGTTTAAACATATCTACATCTTCATATATTTTCATTATAATTTCCATTAAATTGTTACTTTTTAGTTAAAAGAAATTACCTTATTTTTAAAAAAATATTTTATCAGGATGCTGCCCTCATGTAACACACGATGTTTGGGGTCAGTATGTTTAATTTATTATTTTTTTTTAAAAAAGAATGCAATAATTTGTTACAGTAAAGACTTTGACATTGTTAAAATTGTTTTATTCTACTCCTTTCAAAATATAAAATGTACAGACCCCAAACATTTGAACGGTAGTGTAAATCAGTCCTGAGCTAAGATATGAACCCTGCAGCAATTATGCATGAAATAACTTCCATAACAATATAGCAAAAATATAATTGGCTTAAACTCCTGAAAAATAATGCGCCCTGGTATCCTAAGGGCGTATAAGTGTGTAATTGCATGTCTTGGTTTTTGGCATCTCTTTCTCTATGCGAGATACATAAGGATTAGTCTTTACATGCATTGTTCTTGGCAGTATGACACTGATTATTTGTATTATGGGGTTATGTAGACAAATTAAATTGCTTGATATTGGCTGTAGCCTCTGTCTTTGGATAGAGCAAGAAACCACAATAAACTGATGAAATGTGCCAAAACACTAGCTGGAATTTTGAATGACTGGATGTTGGCAACAAACATTTTAAGAAACACCCTTTTACTGTTCTGGAGAAGCTTAATTTTGTTGAGAGGACTTTCAAAGGCACAACCTAATAAGATGATGTACCTCACCTAAAGGATTATTAGGAACACAATACTAATACTGTGTTTGACACCGTTTCGCCTTCAGAACTGCCTAAATTCTACGTGGCATTGATTCAACAAGGTGCTGAAAGCATTCTTTAGAAATGTTGGCCCATATTGATAGGATAGCATCTTGCAGTTGATGGAGATTTGTGGGATGCACATCCAGGGCACGAAGCTCCCGTTCCACAACATCCCAAAGATGCTCTATTGGGTTGAGATCTGGTGACTGTGGGGGCCATTTTAGTACAGTGAACTCATTGTCATGTTCAAGAAACCAATTCGAAATGATTCGAACTTTGTGACATGGTGCATTATCCTGCTGTAAGTAGCTATCAGAGGATGGGTACATGGTGGTCATAAAGGGATGGACATGGTCAGAAACAATGCTCAGGTAGGCCGTGGCATTTAAACGATGCCCAATTGGCACTAAGGGGCCTAAAGTGTGCCAAGAAAACATCCCCCACACCATTACACCACCACCACCAGCCTGCACAGTGGTAACAAGGCATGATGGATCCATGTTCTCATTCCGTTTATGCTAAATTCTGACTCTACCATCTGAATGTCTCAACAGAAATCAAGACTCATCAGACCAGGCAACATTTTTCCAGTCTTCAACTGTCCAATTTTGGTGAGCTTGTGCAAATTGTAGCCTCTTTTTCCTATTTGTAGTAGAGATGAGTGGTACCCGGTGGGGTCTTCTGCTGTTGTAGCCCATCCCCCTCAAGGTTTTGCGTGTTGTGGCTTCACAAATGCTTTGCTGCATACCTCGGTTGTAACGAGTGGTTATTTCAGTCAAAGTTGCTCTTCTATCAGCTTGAATCAGTCGGCCCATTCTCCTCTGACCTCTAGCATCAACAAGGCATTTTCGCCCACAGGACTGCCGCATGTGTTGGAGATTTTCAAAGGTCAAGATATGTCTTTTTTGTCCTTTTAGTAAAGAGCACAGTTAATATAAAAATTAGGTCTAATATTTGTTGGGGAGTTTCACATGAGAATATGATGACACTAAGAGCATGTGAGTGGAACACAAAGAGTATGAGAATGTATGAAAAAGCAGGTCTGTCAGATAAGAAGCCTTAAGATGGTACTATTTTTAATTGGAAAGTGTGGGATTATCCACAATTAAAAATAATTGCAGAATAAATTGGTTTATACGTGTTTGGAGGCCTCATGGCCTTCATGACTGAGAAAAGTCTTATGGGAAAGGATAGGATTTTATCTGAAGCTTGCATTTGCCATCTGCACTGATAGTGAGTTGCTCTTTTGGTTCACATGGCCTTTGATGTGTTTTTCTCTTGATAAAAGGCAAAAATCACTGTTTGGGACAATCCAAAAATGTTGGCCACCATTACAAAAGAGATAGTTTATGAATGGTTTGACTTTGATGAAGATGTTGGAGTGCTTGGTAGATGCTGGGAAATGAGAGGGAGAACAGCACCTGCGGATGAGATCACTTGTCAAAACTGTATAAAAGTGTGAGCTACAAGTGGGGAGATTCAGATGTTCAGCTGGCATCTCACTTTGTTGTTCTGACAATAAAGTTAACCTTCTGAAACCTGGAACTTCGCTTCTGAGAGATTTTCTTCTTCACTGACTGATCTGGGGGACACTTGAGACTTCAAAATTTTCCACGACACATACTGGATGTTTTTCCCTTTTCACACCATTCTTTGTAAACCCTAGAAATGGTTGTGCGTGAAAATCCCAGTAACTGAGCAGATTGTGAAATACTCAGACCGGCCCGTCTGGCACCAACAACCATGCCACGCTCAAAATTGCTTAAATCACCTTTCTTTCCCATTCTGACATTCAGTTTGGAGTTCAGGAGATTGTCTTGACCAGGACCACACCCCTAAATGCATTGAAGCAACTGCCATGTGATTGGTTGATTAGATAATTGCATTAATGAGAAATTGAACAGGCGTTCCTAATAATCCTTTAGGTGAGTGTAGATATTACATGCAAAAAAAGACAGAATATTTTTAGATTAAAAAAAATCTTTGTTTATTGAGGAATTGCACAACTGTTCTTCAGTTTGTTGCGAAGCTCAAGGAAACTTTAGCCTCTGAGTATAATTATGATTATTTTCATATCTGTTTATTTGAAATGTTATCATCTTTTGCATCCACTGAGCTTAATAAATCATCACAACAATCAGGAATACAGATCAGATTAGTCATTAAGGAGGGCGACTTGTAGAACATTATGAATTAAATCATTCCATTTGTGTGGAAATCTGTGGAGAGATTCTATAAGGCCCTACTGATCACCCTTATTTTTGACCGTACACATGCAGCTTGTTGTTGTATGCTTGTATTATAAATACTATTAAATGGCAGTCGTTTACAGACTCATCTCTTTTCTGCTCCTGGCTTGTCTTTGCAGCCAAGCCAGTATTTTCCGATAGGTCTTGGATATGGAGGGTTTGCATAGTCAACCCGCTTCGTTCGGAGATTCACTCTGTAGTACATATCTGAAAAGAAAAAGTTTGACATCTTAGTATAATATAATATAATATAATATAATACACTGTCCGGCCAAAAAAAAGTCACTGTTTGGATTTAAATAGGCAAATACATGGGAGTCTATGACTGGAACATTATTGATGTGATTTCTATGCATGTTATATGTATGGCAACAATTCTTTTAACCCTAATTGATGGAGTATGATGTAGGAATGTAGGAAGAAGCATCATGGCATCTTTGGGATGTGCTGGAGTAGACTTTACACAGTGCTTGACTCTTGCATTATCAGTACAAGATCTTGACCATGACTTTTAATGAATTTAAACGGTTAGTTCACCCAAAAATGAAAATTCTGTCAATAATTACTCACCCTCATGTCGTTCGACACCCGTAAGACCTCCGTTCATCTTCGGAACACAAATGAAGATATTTTTGTTGAAAGCTGATGGCTGAGAAAGGCTGCAGATAGGCCTCCATTGGCATTCAGTACATTTACACTCCCAAGACCCATAAAAGGCACTTAAAACGTTGTTACAAAGTCCATCTCACCACAGTGGCTCTACAATAATTTTACGATGCGACGACAATAGTTTTTGTGCGCAAAAAAAAAATCAAAATAACACCTTTATCCAACTTGTTCTTGTCTTCCGTGTGTGCCTCCACGACGCATGCGCGAAAATATGACGTAGCGGCGGGGTTTGGGAATCCATGAAATGCACACTTTAGCCCGATTTTGAGAACTACGCCGAGACCTAAAGCACGATCAATGTAGAATTCAACAGCTTAGATACGCGCGTCTTCCTCTGCTTGTAAACAAATCGCTACTGGGTCATGTGTCCGAACGCCAGATCTGCGTCATATTCTCGCGCATGCGTCGTGGAGGCACACACGGAAGACAAGAACAAGTTGGATAAAGGCAGGGGCGCGGGAAGATGTTTTAGGTTGGGGGTGCTGTGATTTTTGATGGGGGGGGTTTACAGGAAATACAAATTGACGCAAAAAAACTGCCTACCTTACCAGAGCATGTAAGCAACCGCCCACCGGTAAAATGACGTGCGCTCAAATCCCGCTCCGATATGACATTTCTCTGTAGCCTACTATAGGCCTACTTGTAGCCAGTGTTGGGTAAGTTACTCTAAAAAAGTTATGAATTACTAGTTAATAATTACATCTTCAATAGTGTAATTTGATTAGCCTACTGTAGCTACAAATTACTCTCTCCAAAATGTATTTAATTACTTATTACTAATTAGGCTACTTCCCAAATCTATATCAACCTCGACTGCGATTCAAGGATAGACTTGAAACGGTTCTTTTAATTCATTAAAATAAATAATATAAAACTACATCAATTATTCTGACCAAAGTATTACAAATGTTAGAAGGATACATAAAAACATGCATTTTAAAGTTAGACTTTAAATGTTGATGTTAATTCCATTATTGTATTATATGTAATTGTATTTAGTATTTAGTTCAATTACTTCAGAAGTAGCCTAACTGTAATTAAATTACAGAAAAAATAATCCCTTTTCTTTACTTTTTCAAGGGAAAATTACAGTAACTAATTACTTAGTTACTAGTTACACCCAACACTGCTTGTAGCCATTAAAACACGTATTTAGTTTCAGTTTAAATATTATAATGTTATTTTTTTATTAAATGTAGGCTACGTTGAAAAGTGAACAGGACACATAAGATGCATAGCCTTTATCAGAAGACGGGGGTCTTCAATAAGTTAAATAATACTGCAATAAGTTTTGTTTTGTTGAAAGCCTTACATTGAATTTCGTTTTGTATACATTGTATCTTAATTTTAATAAATATTTGATCAACCAAATTGCCCGGATTTAATAAATAATAAGCAAATAGCCTATAACAGACAATGACATGGAGGCGGCGCGCTGCGTGAACAACGGCTTAAATGAACAGCTAGCCTACTAGAAAAAAAAAACAAGAAAAAAAAAAAAAAACCTTAGTCTGGGGCAGCCCTATTTCAGATAGGCCTATATTTGATCAAGAATGTCACAAAGGGAGTTCTGGGTTGAGCGCGCGGTGCTGAGCGGAATGAGCTTCAGAAATCAACGGAATCTCCAGAAAGGCGCGCTCCACTGGAGGAAATATTACCGCTCTTTCTATACGCACACACCGCAACGGTCACAATATGAACTCATTAAGGCTATGTTTTAAAAACATAATTCAACATATAAATAATACTTTTTAATGGGCCACTTAAAATGTTTATTACAAATAAATGATTAAATCCTAAAAATAAATAAATGTAAATGAACAAAAATGTGCATTGCAATCCTTTGAAACCAGGGGGTGCTGCAGCACCCTCAGCACCCCCACTTCCCGCGCCCCTGGATAAAGGTGTTATTTTGATTTTTTTTTGCGCACAAAAACTATTGTCGTCGCATCATAAAATTATTGTAGAGCCACTGTGGTGAGATGGACTTTGTAACGACGTTTTAAGTGCCTTTTATGGGTCTTGGGAGTGTAAATGTACTGAATGCCAATGGAGGCCTATCTGAAGCCTTTCTCAGCCATCAGCTTTCAACAAAAATATCTTCATTTGTGTTCAGAAGATGAACGGAGGTCTTACGGGTGTCGAACGACATGAGGGTGAGTAATTAATGACAGAATTTTCATTTTTGGGTGAACTAACCCTTTAAGGTCTGGACTCAGAGGTGCCAATTCATGTGTGAAAATGATTCTTCATGCTTCCTCCCAACCATTCTTTCACAATTTGAGCCTGATGGATCTTGTCATCCTGGAATATGGTCATGATGTGTCTTCCTACATGGTTGTTTAAGAAATGAAAAACTACACACTCCATCAATTAGGGTTAGAAGAACTGTTGCCAAACATATAACATGCTAGAAACAAAAAACTCACTGCAATAATGATCCAATTATAGACTCTTAAATATTTAAATCCAAAAAGTGACTTTAAAAAAAATATATAATATAATTTCAGTACCTCCTTTGAAGAAGTAGACACTCTGTAAGGGCTGACTCCTATGCAGTATGTCATAGACAATGTCTTCTGAAGGTTTGTACCTGTAGTCATAATCGTAGTCATTTTGTCTATGATAATAGTCTCTGCGTCTGTCCTGATCTCGCCACCTGTCCTGCCCAAACCTCTGGGCATACTCCTGTCCAATGCTGATGCCCCTCTCAGCCATAGTCTCCCAGTATGGTGACCTATTCTGCCTGCGCCTGGAGCCCCACTGCTGATCCCACTGCTGGCCATAACGTTGATCCCACTGCTGTCCATACTGTTGGCCCCGCTGCTGGTCCCAATCCTGCCGATTTCTGTCCTGACGCCTTCTGTTGGGCCCTCTCGGAGGGACGTAGAGTCTGCCGGCTAGCACAGCATCCACAGGAGATTTGATGCCAATCCAGTCTTTGTTGATAAAGTGATGGCCACCGTGATGACTTTGGGCTGGAAAAAAGCCATTAAAAGTTGTGTTATGGAAGCTTTCCCAGGTGTATAATATTGATAGCTTGCTCTAAAAAAGTATGACCTCCACCAAAGAGCTGGTTGAAGTGCTCAACCCATCGATTGTAGTAAATATTAGTGTATCTGCTGAAGAGTGCTGAGGGAGATCTCAATGACATCTGAATGCACTCCTCGTGGGATGGCTGGTGCTTGAATTCATACTTGTAATACTGGTCTCCTAGAGAGAAGAAACATATTCTTTGTTTAGTACAGATTAATGAATATGAAAATAAATCTAAATTCAGTGTGAATATATCTGACCTTTAAAAAAATAAACTTTCTCTTTGCCATGATGGCTGTGAGCAGGAATGGCAAAGGCAGCGTCAAGATGGTCTGGTATCTTTTCAAATCCCACAGATATGTCCCGTGGGAAGTCTTCATCTAGTACTCCATCATCAAACCTCCAGTATTTATTACCCTGGGAATAATATAATAAAATATTGTCTTTTGCAATCACGCAGTGAAATGAAGATTAAATAAATTGGTAAATAGCATATAAATGGTCTAAATAGCAGATTTAAATGTGAGCATTCATACTTTGAAAATGTACGTCTTTCCTTGGCAGTTTATGCGAGTGAAGGCAGCATCTATCGGACCTTTTATTCCCCAGATGTCTTCGATGAGCTTTGGGTACCCCGGTAATACTGATTTCCCGTCAAGCTCAAAAAAATATTCTCCTGGTGACATAGATATAGCATTTTTAATTAGAGAAAAAGTGTGTAAAAGAGAATAAATAAATATAAGAAGAAGAACAAATATTGAACCATCATAAGAATATAATTTAAGTAATTTAAGTGAAAATGAACATAATGAACATGAAGTTCAGTAAAACTTTTTGTTTATTACCTTTTTTAAACTTTTAAACTTTTATTTTCCTTTTACATACTTACCTATTTTTTTAATTAATTTATATTTAAAAAAATTCTACCTGTAGTAAATATAATTGTATGTAAATTTCTATATTACTGTTGTCACGGTAGGTGGGTTTTCTAGAGAAGCGCACAACGAAGGAGTAATGAACAGAAAGAGTCTTTAATAAATTCAACAGGGAATAAACAAACACAACCACATTAAACTACGACAATATCATACAATGAAACACTGAAAACTGAGGGTTTAAATACACCAAGGATGATTGACTAAGGGGCTGTTAAAGGTCCCATGGCATGGCATTTTTCTATTATTTTATAATGTTTCCTGAGGTGTACTTATATTGTTAGTATGATTTTTACATCAAAAAATTTCATAATTTAGAAATAAAAGGCATTTTTCTATACTGTTATTACCCCTCTGGCTGAATGCCCTGTTTCAAGGGGCGTGTCTGCTGTGAGACTTCAGTGAAAGCGCCCACTGTTGTGATTGGCTGACATCTTTGCATTTGAAATGTGTGTTAGATTATGTAATGTACCATTACAGCTGTCGAGATTAACGAATCGTCAAAGTGTGGATTATAGCATTATTTTATGATCTATTCCTATCACATGAAAAGCTGCAGTGATGAGCATTGAGTACACAGACGGTCTGTTGATCGCGTGAATGCAGTGATCTCCTCATTGCAACGCGTTTTCTCTCATAAAATGCTTTCACCACAACTAACAGCAAACACAACGTCGATATGAATACAGTAAGAGCTTCGCTGTGCAGCATAACAGCGTCATTCATTATAACGGCAGTTTGGGCAAGTGTGCAGATACATTCGCGATGTGTGATTGACAGCTCCGAACGTTATAAAGAGTGTTCTTTGATCGCTCTCTGTAGTTTAATAATCACTTAAAAAACGAATTTGTTTCATGCTACTAACAGAAACGATCGTTTAAGTCACTGGCTTGATTCACTGATGCATTACGCTTAGGGCATCAAGACGGCCATCATTAAACGATCTAGAAAGAAAGTCTGAGTGAACTTGAATGATTAGCTACACATCAGAAATCACTGATCACAGATCAGGTATTAATGAACACTGTTACTCACTGTTTGTCGCGGTGCTGTCTAATCCATATCGTAAAGTCTGTTTGTAAAGCCTGTGCTGACATAAACTGAATTCATTTTCTCCGAATGCTCTGGGCGGACAAAGCAGACGTCATACCTTTCCTGGTATGACATCATAACAGGAAAATTCAAGATCAGCTCGTCGGAGCTGTCATTTTCTCAAAGGCAGAGAAAGACAGCCAGAACTCGGTTTACACCCATCAAAATTTCTAGCCACTTGGGGACCATATACAGGCTAGGGGAACTCATATTAATGTTAAAAAACCTCATAAAATGAAATTTTCATGCCATGGGACCTTTAACACAACACTGTTTTCAACTAAAAACAGAATTTTTTTTTGCGTAGTTTTTTTCAATGCGCACGTTTTTGAAAACAAAACCGTTATGAAGACCGTTATCGTTCCTGTGTAAACAACAAAAACGTGAACCTGTGAAAACGTGAATCTGTGAAAACAGTGACATCATGCACATGCATATTACGTGTTTATACAAAGGTGTGCACGTTTGGCGGAGCCTGTTCTGTAAAAGAATGCGTATGTGTGCACACACAGTCTGCTCCCTCGAATCCCGGTCTCCCCAAACTGTCAGTTCACGAGTTCACACTTACAAATTAGTCGGATAGATTAATTTGGTAAACGTATTTGGCGTGCTGTCCAGGAGAGGGCTCTGAGCTTGGTAATTGGCCCGAACGCAGAGTAATAAAATAATAGCCTATTAAGTGAATAATTGAACATCATTAATTTGTTGTATATATAAATGAAATATTTGGACATTTAACACTTTAACAATTTAATTACATTAAAGATGATTGAGAATATATGTAGGGTAAGTGCAAATGTGTGTATAAACAAAGCTATGAGGCTAATCGCATATCTGTATGCTATGCTAGTATAAGATAACTAATACAGACAGAAATGGTCATTATAACATTGTTAAAACAGCATTTATCATAGCATGATTTTGTATGAATTGTAATAAGGCGCTAAAGAGAGTACCTATTAAAAGCAATTTGAACCAATGGGATCGCTTGGGGTGGGGGTTATGTAGATCCAGAGACACATTAGCATAGAACGGATCATATGCGCGAGACCACAGATCACAAAACGCATCGGACCCATTTGAAACATATTTAAATCAGCAACAAGGTTGATTTCAAAAATGTGTCTGGCATTGTGACAGACATGGCTACTTAGAACAGACGCATAGAAAAGCGGAAATTTTTCAGAATTAACGATGTATATCGATGTATAGTGACATTGCTAAATGCTGTCCTGGCATGCATAATACACTCTTTTTAGTCGTTTTCGCGGATCAGTGTGAACGGGGATCCTTTTGATAACGTTGTCAGCTGTACAAAGAAAGAACTTTTCCGTTTTAAGTACATCTTTGTCATGTAAACATGCCCTAAAACAGAACAGGTGTAGAGCTAATTAATAATCAAGTAAACGATTCGGTTATTTAACATAACCTCGGTTCCCTGAGAGAAGGGAAACGAGTATTGCGTAGCAGTATGCTAAGAAATTTTCCCCTAGCGTACTGCTACGCAATACGAGTAATTCTCTCGAAAGGGAACGACTCAGTTACTTAACATAACCTCGGTTCCCTGAGAGAAGGGAAACGAGTATTGCGTAGCAGTACGCTAGGGGAAAACTCCTTAGCATACTGCTACGCAATACGAGTAATTCTCTCGAAAGGGAACTAGGAACTCAGGCAGGTAAAACAGGCCTGGCATGCATAATACACTGTTTTTAGTCGTTTTCGTGGATCATTGTGAACAGGGATCCTTTTGATAATGTTGTCAGCTGTACAAAGAAAAGAACTTTTCCGTTTCTTTGTCATGTAAACGTACCCTAAAACAGAACAGGTGTAGAGCTAATTAATAATCAAGGAAACGACTCGGTTATTTAACATAACCTCGGTTCCCTGAGAGAAGGGCAACGAGTATTGCGTAGCAGTACGCTAGGGGAAAACTCCTCAGCATACTGCTACGCAATAAGAGTAATTCTCTCAAAAGGGAACTAGGAACTAAGGCAGGTAAAACAAGAACTGAACAAAGAGAAAACTAACCAAAATTGATTACACGTTACAACTGTAAAACATTTAAAGTAACTTTGTATATCTTTGCTGCGAGGCACTTACCTCTGAATGCATATATAGAGCCGTTTTTGAGCTGCATGAAGGAGTCAAAGGGTCTGCCACTGCAGACCTCAGCGTCAGGGTCTTTGGCTTTTGTTGGTGTGGGATCAGCAGTTGAGGTTGTGCTTGCAGTTGTGGTTGGGTTCTTGATGGTGGAGGGTAATGGTGAGTAATGTGTAGTTGGAGCAGCAGCAGTAGCAGCGGTAGCAGCAGTAGCAATCACTGGTGTTGGGTCATCGTTTAACGTTGGATCCAAGACTTGTGAAGTTGGTGTTAATAGGCTGAATATTTCAGCAAAGGTTGCTGGAGAAGGGGTCAACATTTGTTGCTGTGATCTGGATCTGATTGGCACCTCTGTGCTATTTGTTTCCTCATAATCATCCTCAGGGTATGAAGGAAAGGTGTCTCCACGGGCTGCAACAAGAATAGTTTCTCATGCATCGGTTTTGATCATTGCATTTCACATAATTAGGAAACGGTTTATGAAACCACACTTACTCCTAATACGACACAAGGACTCGTAGTCTCTGCAACAGCTCTTGTAGTATGTGCACATAGAGTCACACTGGCAGCTCTTGGTGGCGTCAAACCCATTTTCACAGCGCTCAATACACGACTCTGACAGGAAGAGCACATTTCCAAAGTGACACAGAAAATGTATATCAGATAAATGTCTATTAAGAAATAAGGGTTCTTACCTTGTTCAGCCGCGTATGTGAAGAAAAGCAGTCCTAGCAGCAGAAAAAGCCTCATCCTGGAGTCTAGTTAATGTGACTGAAGAACTGAGACCATTAGGACCAGAGAGAAATCAGTGGATCAATAGATTCAGAGGTCACTCAACCTCTTTTGTTTACTCATTTTTTGCAATGTTTTCGTCTTTGTTCAACAGTAATCATTATAACCAGACAGGGATTGTTCTGAATTCTAATAATAATAACAATGACAAAGCTGTTTTATGAGGTAACATTTCATTAAACTTAATTAATATTAACACTAATAATTCCGGTCAAAGCAAATGACTTTGAATGTTTTTTTGTGGATTACACTATTTTGAGTGATCAATGTAAAGGTATTAGAAAACAAATAATGCTTGTTTACAAAGGACTCCACCATGGCGTCCTTTTTCTAATGTGGCAATGCATTACTAGGGAAAAATAACCATGTTGACCTCTGTGAAAAGTGAATGATTGATAGGTCCAGCTGACGCAGGTTACCATTCTGTAACCTGTCAGCGTCTAAACACAGACATCACCTTACACAAATGCTTACAGACATTCGTTGTCTTATGCTGTCCTTTCTGGGAATTCCACACTGTAGATTTGTAAACACTATAGTTTAGAGATCATATTTGCATATTTATTGTTTATTTTTTCCTACTGAAAAGTTAAAATACTGATTTGCACGTTTCATTAACTGCCTCTGTCACCATGTAAATTAATTTACGCCAACTAAAATGATTAATAATACAATGTTGTCGTTAATCCAGTAACTGTGATTCATGACACATACAATGTTTTGTTTTCAGAATGGACCTAGTCCAGCTGCCGCCGCCTCTGCACCATTTAGGTCCACAGAAGCAGAGCTGGACTAGGTCAAACTCCACCCATGACGTCCAGAGAGGGGAAGTTAGATTTCATTTGGCTCTGAAGTGAGCACCACTTGATTTTTATTAGCACAAATGTGATTCTATAGATGTGTGGCAGTGGAACGGGAAAAAAAAGTCTAAAGACATTTTTCAAAAGATTAACTTTTAATGTTGTTCCAAATCCATAAGATTTTTGTTCATTTTTGGAACACAAAAGAAGATATTTTTAATGCGATTTCTGTCCCTCCATTGAAAGTCTTTCTTAGGGGTAGGTAGTGTCAGAGGATTAGACTGCGACAGGGTGACGTGGCCTAGAGAACGCAACAGGAAAACCATTTTTATTGAATTTAATTCTATGGTATTTGTGCATAAATTAATCTAAAACCAGATAGGGAGAGTGGGGTAAGATGAGCCATTTTTTTACTTATGTGGTCCTCAAGATAAGCGAAAATAAGGCAGTATAATGAAAGTAACTAAAGTAATTTTAAGACGTTTGCTATCATTTTAAATGATCAGAATACCTCTATGACAAAGGGTTCTAAAAATATGGCTTCTTATTAAAAAAAAGTGTTCCCCGTGGCTCAATTTACCCCAGGTTAGGGGAAAGTTGATCCATCTGGGTGTAAATGGACCCTCTGATTGAATCTCAATCAAACGTGAAATGGTACTCTTTTAAAAACTCTTTTAAAAACACCTTCAATAATCAAATTTCCTTTAACAATAGTCATATTTATTTTTTTAAAGCTAATGTAAACATAAAACCAACCAAATGAATTTGAAATGTAATTTAATTGTTTCCATTTCTGAAACAATATGTTGAACACCAAAGTTGTAACCTTCCCAAAACAGACTAAACATAGTTTAAGTAAAAATAAACAAAAATTAAATGAAATAAAAACTTAGAATTAGAATGAATGAATAAATAAATGTCATTGAAACTAATAAAGATTTTAGTCAAAAGGTTCTTGGCATGGTAGTTTTTCTGCAATGTTGAACATGTTAGGACATTAGGGACTACAGGTGGAAAAATATATATGATTAAGCATCTTCTGGTTCTTATTAGAGAAGGATTTGGTGTACTTGCACATTGTTCCTATTAAATAAACTCAAATTATATATATATTTGGAAGAAAATGATAAACTAAACGTCTAAACCAGTTGTGTAAATTACATTGAAAGTATACTAGTTTAAGTATACTAGTTTATACTTCAGAGATTTAACAGTGCCTTATGGTGCGCTAAGTTAAAACACTGGCTCAATTTACCCCACAGCATTTGGCTCACTTTGCCCCATAGCTGCCATTTTGGATAAAACTAGCTAGCTTACCAATTCAGGCTAATATTTAGGTAAATTATTTGCATAGTTTTGCTAAATAACCAATATGGATCATAAATAGTTTAGACCTGGACACTGGCTCATCTTACCCCACTCTCCCCCTATTTACATTTTCTATTGTTTTTATGTAGTTACTAATGTGTTCTACATGTTTTAGTGTGTTGTTGTGCAGTTTCTACTGTGTTTTATGTGGTTTCTGATGTGTTCCGACTGTGTTTACCGTCACTATGCAGTTGATGAGGTGTTATTATGAGGTTGATAATGTGCTTTGATTGGTTTTAACCTGCAGTAACAGTTGTCATTTTTTTGTATAGATTGATTCATGTGTTCAGCTGAAGCAAATATGAGGCATCAACAGCTAAGTATCTCTGTTAGACTAGTCAAGGATATAATTTTTAAGTTGCAGTCTTTTTGAGAGAGTATCTTTTTACAGCCAACATGGAGAAGAACCATCATGGTGACATGGTAATGTCAATCTATGCAAGTACTGTTTCAAGACAGACTTGAAAAAAATAATCCTGTAAAACCTGGCCATTATCCTTGATAATCCTGTAAGACCTGGCCAGATCATACAGTATACAAGATGTTTTATCTACAACTATTAACACAAGACAAAACTAGACACTAAAAAAAATAAGATTTACTGCTGAGTTTGCGATTGTTACTGTGAAGCTTTGTTTTTAATCTCCATCTTGCTATCAGTTTAACAAGTTGTTAATAAAAATTAATAAGTGTCTCCTTATTTTAAATGGACAGCATAGCAATGTATTTAATCATGTCTATCAACTTAACAAATATGTTTTATTGATATCCATGTACACTAATTATATAAAACTACTGTCGGGACATTTTACGCAAATTAACTAGATCAATGCATTTCCATTCAAAGGGATGGAAAATTATAGAAAAAAATCCTGAGAATCAGAAATTGATGAATCTTTGTGCACACAAGACCATACCAGACACATATCAAAGTTGTATCTGCTAAACATTTTAATAGATCAAAATTATTTTGATAACTTCCCTCATTGTTCAATTTAGTATAGGTTGTTAAATTGAGAAGTAAAATAATGTAAATATTTTACTGGCAATGAAAATGAAATACAAATTTGAAATACAATCTGGGCACATCTCTATGAAAGCTTGTTTCCACCACAGAATAAAACATGATTTCACAGTTTTTCTCAGAATTGTGAGAAATAAAGTCGCAATTACGAGTTATAAAGTCAGAATTGCGTGATATAAAGTCAGAATTGCGTGATATCAATTTTATCACTCGCAATTGTGACTTTATATCTCAAAATTCTGACTTTATATCATGCAATTTTGACTTTATAACTCACAATTGGGCCTTTATATTATGCAATTCTGAGGAAAAAAAAGTCAAAATTGCGAGATGTAAACTCAGAATTCAGAATTGTGAGATAAAAAGTTGCATTCTTAAACTATATAAGATATAAATAACAGTGGAGACTTGTGTATTGTAGAAGAATCACTCTTTATTTGAAATTTGTTTGCTTGGTTTATCTTAAAAGATAAGAAAAGATAAAGAGCATGGTGGTATAGTGGACCTGGGTCATGGGTGTAGACCGGAGGTACTGTGGTGATGAGGCAGACAGGCTGTGGCTCTGACATTGTGGTCATTAAAATGAACAGATCATAAGAGTCATTTGCTTGTGAATCGAAAGCTCTATGTTATTGAATCAGTTTAAAGAACCAACTGATAGGAGTCATTTGCTTGTCGTTCACTATACTGAGCTTAAGTTATTGCTCTCAACTGAGTTCATTAATTGAAGGATTCATCAGACTATTTTAAACTGGTAACTTCTAAGTGTGAGTTTTTTTTCTTTTAAACAATTCACTAAAAATAACTACTAGATTTAGTCATTTGCTTGAAAATGAGACTACTGCGAGACAATTTAAAGCCACGCTTTTGCCATTATTTTTATAGTACACAGTCTTTCATTTCTCTACATTGAATTTAGTCTCATTCGCAACAAAGGTTAAATCATGCCTTAATACCCCCAGCGAGCAAGCCAAAGGCGACAATGGCAAGGAAAAACTCCCTACAAAATTGAATTTAGGGAGAAACCTTGGGAGGAACCAAGACTCAACAGGGGGGACCCATCCTCCTCTGGTCGGCACATATACAATTACTGCATATTTGATTTAAAAGGGCTAGAAGATAATTAACAAAATATCTATTTATCAATTTAAAAAGTGTACATACCTGTAGACTCTACAACATTGATTTTGATTTGATTTAGAATATTTATGGTTAGATGATAATTAAGAAAATAACATACCTGTCCACACTCTATAACTCTTAGCTATACTCTACAACTTTTACCTATTCTACAAGACTTGTACACTACAGGGTTTCCATCGCATTCCCCTCTGTCCACCTTCAAACCCACCCGCCCCCCACCCCCTAGAATAACCACCATCTTTTGCACTCCTAGAAATGACCCTGAATGTACCTGTACAGTGGCCATGACATTGAGATGGTCCTTGGCAATAAGGGAGGCCTAAAGGACTGCCTTCCAAAAGGATGTTTTCACAGCAATTCCATTAAAGGCACAATAAGATTTTTGTAATAAAATATCTAAAGCTTACACAGTATGATACATTTCATGCAGTTGTGTACTTACATTATCCCAAAAGTTTCCAAGGATTTGTAAGTCCAGAGTAATTCAAATTTTAAGTAATGACTCATCCCTTGTCATTGTCGCCTATATAATATCTGTGCTATCCTCGGTTTCAGCTTGTAGAAACCATGACAATACACGTGGACAAATGCGGAAGTGGTGGTCATACAGTATCTAGTACGCCGCTGTTGTGTCGTCATCATGGATCACGATTATACACTGGCGAGTACAGAAAATCCAAAAAATGTGGATCAACTGCAGCCTGGCTCCGCCCTCCTACATACGTCCGCTCAATTTTCATTTTCCTTCAGTACTCCGTCTGGGAATGAAGTATATTCACTGGTTTTCTCCGGTCAAATTTTAACCGGTCCAGTCAGCGAACAGAGGGAGTGGCTGAGAACGATGACGTTGATGTCGTGAGCTTGTTTGAGATGACATTCGTCACGACCAAACGTTAGCGATTGGTTATGGCAGATCCAGAGTGTTACAAAAACGAATTAATTACCTCATCCGTGAACATGATTAGTAAATTCCATATCTCTGGATGTGAAAACGACAACTCTCATCATTCCACTCTCCTTCATAGCGTCATCAAGCTTCACCTTTGTTTTTGTTTTGAAAATGCGACCTCTGGCAGTGAAAACTTACATATTGTGCCTTTAAAGGAACAAGCCACTATTTTTGAAAATAGGCAAATTTTCCAACTCCCCTAGAGTTAAACATTTGCGACCTCTGGCGGCGTGAGAGGTAGCCAACATAACAACTTAATCTTCATTGTATTGCGGTTGAAATAGATACTGTTCAGGATCTGCACCAAAGAAAATATCTTCTGAATCGTCTCTCAGAAATGTCTCCATGGTTACAAGGCACTCTCCCTGTGCAAGCAGGTTGTCACGTTGGTTATGTTGACGGAAGTTAGTCTATTTTCAGGCGCTGCGTAATATCATTGCACCTGCTGCACCCATGGTACGGCAGCAAAGATCCTTGATTATTACGCAGGAACGAGAGTATAGTTCCTAGCCATATCGGCCTAGAAAATCAACTTTTCATTTTCTGTTGGTCTTAGTACTCGATGTAACTACAGAAGTGAAGTTTTGAATAGGAAAAATATCGAAACTCTTTGGTAATTTTTTTTGCGAGATGCTAACGGTCTAATCAGATTCAATGATCTATGCTAAGCTATGCTAAAAGTTCTACCACCAGACCCGGAGATCGGCTGAATGGATTTAAAAACGGTATAACTCAACTGTTTAACTCTAGGGGAGTTGGACAATGAGCCTTTTTAATTTTTTTTTTATTTTGGCGTGTTCCTTTAAGGAATAATAAAGTTAAATCCAACACTAGTAATAAAGTGCAACATTTTCCCATTCCTTAGAGCAGTGGTCGGGAACCTATGGCTCGCGAGCCACACCTGGCTCTTTGACAAAAATAATGTGGCTCAGGTCTCTCACCCTTTACCAACAAATGATCGATAAAAGAAATTAGACACATCAACAGAGATCCGCTCTCTGCAGAAAAAAGCAGCCAATTACAATTCCCTTGTTGTACAGCCAACCGATGTTAATGAAACGTATGATAATAACTAATATTCAAGTTGTACCGGCCGTGCGCGTTCAGTGCTGTTCACGAGTCGCGACAGCAATCAATACCCTCTTACGTTTCTGTGGTAACAGCTTTCTGCTCTGGGATTCAAGCAGCTGTTGCTTGTTTGAGGTAACGAAAACCATTTTTAGAACAGCAGCGAAAATGTAAAAGTAGGCTATACAAACTTGAATATATCCTTTTATTGAAACTGGTGGTCTGCTGTGGAAAAAGACATTTCGAAACATTTCACACGTGGGTACTTTCGCTTTTGCCGCAGAGACCCTTGTGATAAATAAATGTGTATTTATGATAATCCACGCAGATTTCAGTTGACGAAAATGAACGATAGAAGCGTGATAAGTCGCGAAAGACAACTGAATTACTGACAGGATGCGGTGCACGCGCTCCGAGCGCAACACGGACAAGCTTTGTCCTCGGCTGCACGAAAAAATTAATAGGCTACAGAAACATATCAAAATGCCAAGTCGAGTATTCACGTAAACACAGTAGATGTTCACACACACAAAGAGGATTTATAACTTCACCTCACAAAGCCATGCACAATTAATTCCATATTGCAACTATTTATTGTTCGCTGCATATGTTTGTTTTTAGTTATGGACCTAATAATTACTGTTGTTGAAATTTTATTGGGAAAAAAATATAATGATTTAATATTATTTTTTACTGTGGCTCTTTTGGAAAAATGCATTAACCAAAAATGGAAAAATGGCTCTTTGGTCAAAAAAGGTTCCCGACCCCTGCCTTAGAGGAAGTGTTTTTTTCATTGTGTGTTTACTGTGTAGGCCTACTGTTAGTGGCATGCTCATCGCCACCTTGTGATTGGATCTGCAAACTCATTTAAATCACATTTAACAACCTATATTACATCAGTTGGTCCAGCCATATAAGATTATAAGCAACAAAACCTATTCGAATTGAGGTGAAGTGATCTGATTTTTTTTTTAAAGATCTGGTGCCACCTAATGGACTCTTAAGAGTCATGTAGTATAAATAAATCAACACATCAACAATAGTGGCAACTACATGTGCTTTTTTTGCCTCTAATTCGGTACATCCGGAAGCACCGTTAATTAGGCCTACTGATATGCAAATTAAACCAGTTAAACCATACTGTACTTGAAACTGGAATCTTTCCTGAATCCTTGGAAATGTTTAGAAAAGACCATATAATAATCAAAATTGGGGTGTCTCTCCTCCGGTTTTACAGACAAGTCTTAAGCCTAGTCCCAGACTAAAATGCACGTTTGCGTTTTTTAACTGAAAGCAACTTGCACTGATATATCATCTTAAAATTTGTTAGTGCCATTGTTTTGTCTCAAGATGCACATCAGTAATGTTTTTTATAAGGCATGTTTACAGCTACTTAAAGGCCCTAATTGAACATGGCTTAATCTAAGCCCTGTCTGTGAGAACAGGCCTAGTGTTCTGCAAAGATATACACCTGCATGATCTTGGGGTCATCAACTACAAATCACTGTTAGTTCAATGTCAATGTCTCCACCCATGTGTACTGTCGATAGGGTTGCCACCCGTCCCGTAAAATACGGAATCGTCCCGTATTTACAAGCAAAATGACGCGTTCCGTATCAAACCAATACGGAACGCGATTTGTTCCGTATTTTACATAGGTCCACACGTAGTTCAATAAACACACAAGGATTTTGCAGTGTGGAGACTCACATTGACTCACATATATTATAGCAAATATAAAGAAATCAATTTCACAATAAGTAGTACAGGAGCTCATTTGTGCGTGATTGCGTTTTAGCGGCTTTGTTGCCATAGCGGCGGAGTCTCGAGAACATGCGCTGTGCAGTGTGCCTGAAAACTTGCGCGTTTTTTAAAAACATGTCGAGCTCGCGTCGCGTCCACCGCTTAAACGCAAGAGGATCTCCAGATATAGAGCTGAATATCAAAAAGGTATCAATGGGTCTGTCCAGTAACTCAGGATGAACTTCAGGCGAACTGCACACTTTATGAGAAGCATTTCAGTGTCTCAGACTGACTGTCTTAAAGCAACAGCGGTGACAGACAAATCTGTGCTTCTAAAGTTAGCCTATAGTTTTTTTTTAATGGATAATATCTTAATATAATATTATCAGAGCTTTGCAGACAAAATTATTATTTTTTAGACAGGTTAATTAATAGATTATAGCCTAATAAATGTAATTATTAATTTATAATTTAGCTACGCTATAATCATACATAACCAATAATCCTGTCATATAAAGTTTATGACATTTAAAAAAAAAAATTGATAAAAATGGGACAAATAATTACATGATAATATAGTCATAATTTAAGTAAATTAATTAAAAAAAATACATTTTTGAAATTCAAAAAAGTGATTACTGGTTCAGAATGACTGCTTAAAGGGACAGTTCACCCAAAAATGAAAATTCTATCATCATTTACTCACCCCCAAGTTGTTCCAAACATGTATACATTTCTTTATGTTGAACACATAGGAAGATTACTATGGAAGTCAATGGTGCCCCCAAAGAAGCCTGGTTACAAACATTCTTCTAAATATCTTCTTTTGTGTTCAGCAGAACAAAGAAACTCATACAGGTCTGGAACATCATGAGGGCGAGTAAATGATGACAGAATTTTCATTTTGGGTGAAATATCCCTTTAAAGTGCACTAAATAGGCTACTAAAAAGTTCTTTAGAAAGAAATAAAATAATCAAATGGAAAATAATATAAAATGTGTTCTGTTGCAAGTTCACATACTTGATCTCATGTTTTCTTATGGTTTATTATTGAGCTGTAAAGTTGTCAATGTAGAAATAATCATTTCATGACGTGTTTTTTTTTTGGGGGGGGGGGGGGGGGTCATGAATGGGTGTCCCTTATTTTGCCACACCAAAGGTGGCAACCCTAACTGTCGACTTTCATCACAATTTCAATGCTGATCCAACATACTTTAAACATTGAAATGTCAATCTCAACCAAAATGACGGTTTGGATCAAAACTAAACATTGTATCAATGTTACCATGCTGTCTGGGAATACAGTGTTGACAGAACCAGGCTAATATGGTCATACTTCCTGGTTCTAAGAACTGGAGCTGCTGTTTTTTGGGCCAGCTGGAGTTTGTTTATTAAGTGTGCAGGGCAACCACCCAGTAAAACATTACAATAATCTAGCCTTGAGTTCATGAACGCATTAAGTAACTGTTCCGCATTTGGCATTGAGAGCATATGTTGTCATTTAGATATAGTTTTAAGATGGAAGAATGTGATTTTACAGATGCTTGAAATATTGGCTTTCAAATGAAAGATTGGTATCAAAGAGCACACCCAGGTTCCTCACTGACGACGAGGAATTGACAGAGCAGCCATCAAGTGTTAGACAATCTAGGTTAGCTACTACGTGTGGAGGTTTTTTGTCCAGTAATTAGAAACTCTGTTTTTTCAGAATTAAGTAGGAAATTAGTTTTTTTAATATCAGCTATGCATTCCGTTAATTTTGTGAATTTGTAAGTTTCGTCAGGCGTGAAGAAATAGAGCTGAGTTAATTTCATCAGCATAAAAGTGAAAACTAACACCATGCTTCCTAAAGATATCTCCCAAGGGTAGCATGTACAGGGTGAAAAGCAACAGTCCTAGTACTGAGCCTTGAGGTACTCCATACTGAACTTGTGATCGGTATTACATTTCTTCATTTACAGCTACAACGGTCAGATATGATATAAAAACCGTGCTAATGCCAACATAATTTTCGAGTCTATTCAAAAGAATGTTATGGTCGATAGTATCAAATGCAGCGCTAAGATCCAGTAACACTAATAGAGAGATACAACCACAATCAGATGATTAGCGCAAATCATTTGTAACTCTAATGAGAGCAGTCTCAGTAGGGTCTAAATCCTGACTGGAAATCCTCACAGATACAATTTCTTTCTAAAAAGGAACATAGTTGTGAGGATACTGCCTTCTAGTATTTTTGACAGAAAGGGTAGATTTGAGATAGCCCTGTAATTGACCAATTCTCTAGGATCAAGTTTTTTTAATAAGAGGTTTAATAATAGCCAGCTTTAAAGTTTCGGTAGGCCTACATATCCTAATGACAAAGATGAATTAATGATTTTAAGAAGAGGATCTATGACTTGGAAGCATCTCCTTCAGTAGTCAGTCCAAGGCCTAGATGATTTAACAAGTTTAGACAATTCTTCCTCTCCACGAATGGAATTCTTCCTCAGGGACACTACAATGCACTGTCTGATGCGATACTGTAGATGGTTGCATAGTCATAATTTTCTCCCTAATATTATCAATCTTGCAAGTAAAGAAGTTCATACAGTTCTGACACCTTTTTTTTTTATTTTTTTTTATTCAGAAATTTGGGCTACAGTAGCTTTTCTGTGTGATCAGAAAGACGGCCTTTACTCCCCACATGCATCAGGTACTTCTAACCACTGCATACCAGGGTCCGGGTCCGGGAACACCCCCCAAAACTTACCGTTTTGGAGATGCTCTGACCTCATAATGCATAACATTGCATTATCATCTTTCTCCAGCAGGTGGAGCCAAGCATTGAACTGAAGTGATTCTCCACATCGAGTCTGATGAGACACTGGGCGGGTCTACAAACGGACGCTGAGGATGCTTTGAGCATCCATCATCAACAATCTTGACTTTATTTAAAATATAACAGCAGCACATCGTTTTATTTAATAAGTATCGCTTTAGTTGGCTTTCACAGGAATTTATCCGAGGGTGGCAAAGGGACAGTGGAAATAATCGTCTTTGTCTGAAAAAAAAAAACCTGATCGATTGCCAGTGTAATTTACATCAACAAACCGGCTAATTTTGTCAAATTTTTCCTCGAAGATCAAGTCATTCTTACAGCTTCATCTTGTTGTTTAATGGTTTTTAAACAAGATCGAAGGGCCTTTTCTAACGGTGGATTCATAAAGGCTTTGTGCCCTATCTGACGTCATTTGCGTTTATTATTTTGTCTGACATCAGCTGGATACTGTAAACAGTCGATGTCAATGAATTAAACGCATGAAACGATTTGCTAGGTAATGAGTTAACCTCGACGTGATCATTTCTTTGTCACAGCTAAAAGACAAAGAAACAGCAGAACTGTTCAGAAAAACAGCTGGTAACGTTAGATGTTTTTGTCCCTCGCCGTGTACATCAGCAAGATTTGCCGTTATTTCTCCATGTTCAGCTCCGAAAGACTCACGGTTCCTGAATATGTCAGTAGTCGGCTACACAACCGGAGGACGAGCTCCGACCCCAGGGCTGTGTCTCCTGGGATCAGCAACGACGTTCAGACCGCGCTGGAGGTCTCTCTCCCTGCGTTGCGCTCCGCCATCAAAACGCTGAAGTCTTCCAAAGACACTGGAGACATGGAAGAGACTCGCCGAGCCATTGCTGAGACTTTCCAGCTGGTTGAGGAGGCCTGGGTCCTGCCCACAGTGGGCCGACAGGTAGCAGAGGACATCTGCAACAGGATCCGGCTGGATGGGGGCATGGAGCTGCTCTTGCAGCTGCTGCAGACACCTGCTGTAGAAATCACCTACGAGTCTGCCAAGCTGCTTGAGCAGATACTGGTCTCAGACAACAGGTAAGGAACATGTTGTTCAAATGGGCCCTGAAAAGTATTTGGACAACAAGTCACAGTTGAACCCAGGCATCTAACAAAGAGCGTTAATTAGTTTTTGGTTCCCATTTCCCAGAACGTCCTTTTTAAGGATTGTTTTTGATTAGCCAGGAAAGTTTTCTTAACGGTTTGTAGAAAGTTATTATAACGTTACTTTAACGTTGCTTTAATATTATTTTAACGTTATACTATGTCCCCTAATGTTATTCTAACGTTCCCCTAACTTTAGAATAACATTCCCCTAACCTCTTTACTCCAATATCATTACCCCGCTGTACATCAGCAATCATCCACCACACCAGCAACACAGTATAGTAAAAGTGGATGTATGGACGCCCATAATTAGTATAATTAGTAGGCTACTATACAAACCATATCTTGTTTTTATTTATTGTATAATAAAAATAACCCAAGCACATCAACCATCATATGGAATATTAAATAAGATAAGATTTGTTCGTTAATATGTAATATTTACTATAGGCTGTTTCACGGGGTACCCAGATTTTACATTCCTTCAGCACCAAATAACAGTACACAAATTATAGTTTTTAAAATATGAACTTTATTCACAGACATTAAAAGATTAATAAACAATCACTTGACGGTACAGTTTAAGTGTATCAGTAGGCTACATTTATTTCTTACCACCGAATTGTACAGTTTAGCAGGACATGCTTATTTTTGTCTGTAAACAAAAACTAGATTAGCATAATTTTCTCTTCATTAAGGGTGTCAGATCTATTCAAAATCATATTTACTCTCACATCTATATTAATTATAAGTAATTATATCATTTTCACATTTCTGGGTTTCTCAGAAGTGGAAGTCGTCATAGTTGGGTAAACTTCTATAGTGATGAATGATATGCATTAAATATATTTTTTTTGTGTTCGAATTTGCTCAAATAGCAAAAACTCCACAATAGTGTTTTCACAACTTTCAAAAAGAGGAAAAAATAGAGTGAGATTGATAATGGCAGTAAGAAGAGAGAAAGATGCTAATTTTACCGTCACTCCCACAGCCACTGTATTAGAAACACCCTCACAGCAGCAAAACTAGTTTTTTGTCATTTGATGCAAAGGTAAATGTACATACATAAAAAATAAAAAAATGATAATAAAAAAAACGTTGCAGGATTCACGATGCTGACTACCATTAAAACACATCATATTAACTAATAGGGAACATTATGTATAAATTATTTTTAGGTTATTTAAAAATAACCTCCCTGCAACATTCTGAGAACATTATTTTATGGTTGTTCACAGCAGGCAGTCCATATATAGGAAGCTGGAAGGCCTGCACAAATTTGGTCTTACACTTTTAGAGTAAATTTACTTTTCTGCATCCTAACTCAAAATTTTTGTTTACACAATTTGTCAATGTGCATGTTTTTGTGACAAAAAATATAACAATAACTGCATTTTTAGATTCAATAATTAATAACATCAATAATTATTATTGATTTCTGTCCTATAAAAGTAAAGCTTTTCATCTCTGGATGGAGCTGAGATGTTCAAACTGCTTGGAAAACAGATGCCAAGCTTGTGTTGCTTTTGTCATAGTTACACCAAAACTGCAGGTTTCTAAACCTGGCAGAAGTTCTGGAACACTTTTGTTCTGGAACACTTTCTGAACACGTTTTATTACTTTTGTTGCCTTTTTTTTTTAGCTTAAGGCCACTTCATACATAGTCAAATATAAATACAAAAAGGTCTTGTGTCATTTATTTGTAGGTGCCACTTGGTTGGCTATTATGTAATGATTAAATCTAATATTAGTATAGTATACACAGAAGGCTTTTGCATCAGAATTCTTTTAAATGCTCGTTTTTGTACTTCTCTGCAGGGATTATGTGGCACGTATGGGCCTTGGGGTCATACTGAACCTGACCCGTGAGCAGGAGGATGCCCAGCTGGCACGAAGTGTGTCGGGCATCCTTGAGCACATGTTTAAACACACAGAGGAGACATCGGCGAAGCTGATCACTAACGGAGCACTGGACACCCTCCTGTACTGGTGCCGTGGAACAGACCCAACTGTACTTCGGCACTGCGCCGTGGCCCTGGCAAACTGCGCCATGTATGGCGGGCACCGCTGCCAGCGTCTGATGATTGAAAAACAGGCGGCTGAATGGCTGTTCCCTCTGGCGTTCTCCAAAGAGGATGAGCTGATCCGGTTCCATGCCTGTCTGGCCGTGGCTGTGCTGGCGGCTAACAGGGAGATAGAGAATGAAGTGGTAAAGTCTGGTACTCTGGAGCTGGTGGAGCCCTTCATCGCCTCGTTAGACCCTGATGAGTTTGCACGCAACCTTTTGGACAGCGCAGACAGCATGCAGGGCCGCACGGCTGCAGACCTGCAGCACTTGCTGCCCCTGCTGGACGGCACACGTCTAGAGGGGAAATGCATCGCCGCATTCTACCTGTGCGTGGAGACTAGTATCAAGTCCCGTCAACGTAATACCAAGGTCAGACAGGCACTATTTTCGCTTCTCTAGGCCTTTCCCAACTAACAAAACTAACGTTCCCATTAACTTAATTTATTTCGGAATGTTCTCAGAGCGTTCAAAACATCCAGTTTAAAAAAAAATTCTTGGTTATGTGAATGTTAGAGAAAACATTAAGGAAATATGTTATCTATTTTATCATTTTGCAAGTACTGTGGTAACGTTACTTTTGAATGTTCTCTAAACCATCTGAAAAAGTAGTACAAAGAAACCGTTTAAATAACATTAGACTAATGTCCAACTAAAATATATATATTAAAAAAAAGTTCCATGAATGAAGTATAAATTACATTTTGTGCTAATAATGTTATTAAATGTAACATACATTTTTAACAAACTTTTTTATTAATGTTACTGGAGGAACATTTGTTCATTACTTTGTCAGAATGTTCTGAGAACGTTCCGTTATCTGCCATGTGTGAGACCATGTGTCTTGGTTTATAATATAATTCATTAATCTCTCCCCTCTCTTTCTTTTTATTTAATTAATGCAGATATATAGTACTAAGACATGAATATAAGTAATATATCAAATAATATATTCATAGATTTAATTGTAAAATCCTGGATCTTTCTACTCGCAGAGGAGCTGTTGGGTCTGATAAAAAAAAAAAAAAATTAATAAAAAATATTATATAATATAATAACCTAACATATAATAATAACTAAGACACAAGTACACATAATATATCAAATAAAATATTCATACATTTAATGAATATTAAGTATTGTCTTTCTATCCAGATATTTCAGGAGATTGGGGCTGTTCAGAGTCTAAAGAGGATCGTCATGTACTCTAGTAATGCCACCGTCTGCTCATTGGCTAAGCGTGCCTTAAGAATGATGAGTGAGGACGTCCCGAAGCGTATCCTGTCATCTGTACCTAACTGGAAGAGCGGAGAGGTGCAGACCTGGCTGCAGCAGATTGGCTTCAGTGCATTCAGTGAACGGTTTCAGGTTTGTACACAGCTTCCATTTCCTGTTTAACTGACCAAGATAAAGGTGAAGGATATGATGATATCGTGCCGATGTTTCATGTTTGCTGTGGATTTAATGACAGTTTTTTGCACCATATCTCTCAGGAACTGCAGGTGGATGGGGATCTGCTGCTCAATATGACAGAACAGGATCTGATCCAGGATCTGGGCATGACATCTGGACTCACTCGGAAGAGGCTAGTGCTACTTCATTCTTGGAAATTCTTAAGTATTCATTTATAGAAATGTTATGTATGCACAATCATAATTTCAATCCTAAATAAAGTGGGGTCCAAGAGTCTGAGATTTAATTATTTTTTTATTATTATTGGTGGTTTAAAAATGTAAACCTGAAAACAAACCTGGATGTTTTAGGATTTTGAGAAAATAAAAATAAAATAAAATAATTTTAAAACAAATGTTTAAAAGTCTTATACACTGCCCGGCCAAAAAACAAGTCGCTGTTTGGATTTAAATTGGCAAATGCTTAAGAGTCAATGATTGGATCATTATTGCAGTGATTTTTTTATGTTTCTAGCATGTTATATGTTTGGCAATACAAGATCTGAACCAAAAATTGATGCACCTCTTGATTGAAATAACTAGCCTGGCTCCGCCCTCCTACATACTTCCGTGCAGTCGGTATATTCTCTGGGTTTCTCCGGTCACATTTTAACCGGTCCAATCAGCGAACAGAGGGAGTGGCTGAGAATGATGACATTGATGTCGTGCTATAATTTGAGATGACATGCCTCACGACCAAACGTTAGCGATTGGTTATGGCAGATCCAGAGTGGCTCTGGGCAGATCCAATAGTTTTAAACTTCAACACAGTTCCCGCCTTCAACAAAGCTAACGCCTGTCAATGGAGAGTGGTCAGACTCTCTGTACACATGTAAATGTACGAGAGTCAGGTAGGGCCAGGCTAGGAAATAACATCACAGCATTTATTTTCATCAAGAGGTGCATTCATTTTTGGTCAAGATCATGTATTGACAATGCAAAAGTCAAGCACTCTGTAAAGTCTACTCCAGCACATCCCAAAGACTTTCAATGAATTTAAGGTCTGGACTCAGTGGTGCCAATTCATGTGTGAAAATGATCCTTCATGCTCCCTCCCAACCATTCTTTCACAGTTTGAGCCTGATGAATCTTGACATTTTCATCCTGGAATTTGGTCTTCCTACATGGGTTGTTTAAGAAATTAAAAACCACACACTCCATCAATTAGGGTTGGAAGAACTGTTGCCAAATATAACATGCTAGAAACACAAAAATCCCTGCAATAATGATCCAATCATAGACTCTTAAGCATTTGCCTATTTAAATCCAAACAGCTACTTTGTTTTTGGCCAGGCAATATTATTAAAATATTAAAAACAACTGTTTTCTATGTGAATATATTTTCAAATGTAATTCATTCCTGGGATAGTAAAGCTGGATTTTCAGTGCTCATTACTCCAGCCTCAGTGTACATTTAAATGAAAAAAGAGGCAAAATAGAAGCATTTTATCATAACCTGTAGCAATTCTCTTCTCTACAGGTTTCTTAGAGATCTGCGTGTACTGAAGACCTACGCCAACTACTCCACATGTGACCCCAATAACCTGGCAGACTGGCTGGCCGATATAGACCCACGATTCCGTCAGTACACCTACGGCTTAATTCAGTCAGGAGTTGATCGGAACAATATTACCCACATTACAGACCAACAGTTGCTATCTGACTGCCATGTTGAGAATGGCATCCATCGTGCCAAGATCCTTTCTACCTCCCGCCGCCCTGCCAAACCCTGCTTAACCGATTCCCAGCCCGTGGGTCCTGATGTGTTCATCAGCTACCGTCGCACTACGGGTTCACAGCTTGCCAGGTCAGATTACAACTGAGATGGTTCTTATCCATCTTATCTTCCGTTCAATTACCAAACTTCCATTGTAATAATCGGTTATATAGATGATTGGATATTTAATTGTGCATGCACATTTATCCTATGTTTTTACATTTTGATTACTTTGCCATCGCATAACTCTTACTTAATTTAGAATTTTAATATCGATTATTTATTGTTTAAAATAAACCCCACTTCTCCTGTTCTTTTCTTTCTCTGCAGCCTGCTGAAGGTTCATCTACAGTTACGTGGTTTCAGCGTCTTCATCGATGTAGAGAAACTGGAAGCCGGCAGGTTCGAAGAGAAGCTGATCACGAGCGTGCAGCGAGCACGAAACTTCATCTTGGTGCTGTCAGCCAATGCGTTGGACAAATGCATGGCCGACGTGGCAATGAAAGACTGGGTTCATAAGGTTAGAGGGAGATATCCTTTAATATCCTATGATTAAGCTTTACTTTTATAAATAAAGTCATTTTTACTCTGATCAAGGTTCAGTTAATTGTACAAATGCTGCACTTCAATTGGAAAACTCACTCCTGAAGGCTTCAGTCATTACAGTCACCATGACCTAAAAATGAAAAGTATCCCATAATTTACTCACCCTCAAGCCATCCTAGGTGTACATGACATTGTTCTTTTAGATGAATACAATCAGTATACATATAAATAAATATCCTAGACCAATATCCAGACCGCCTTCTGTATTCTGACCGCCTTCAACTTACAAAGAAAATGTAACTCCTCTCGCAATTCAAAACGCTTACTCTACATCTGACGTCATAGTTGTGCGAATTACGCTTTTTTTACGGAAGGTGGTCTGGAGAAAGCTGGATGTTTTGCTTTATAAAGTTTTAAATATGGATATTTTTCTTACCCATCGATTCGCTTCAGAAGGGCTTTACAAACATTTTTTTACTATAACTCTAATACATGATTGTATTCGTCTGAAAGAAGAATGTCATATACACCTAAGATGGCTTGGGAGGTGAGTCAATCATGGGGTAATTTTCATTTTTGGTTGAACTATCCCTTTTATATTGTCAGTCTGCCGTGTGAAGCTAAACGTTTTGATCTGTCATCTGCAGGAGATCGTCACCGCTCTGAATGGGAAGAAGAACATCGTTCCTGTCACTGATAACTTTGCATGGCCCGATCCAGCCTCTCTGCCGGAAGACATGAGGACCATTCTCAAATTTAATGGCATTAAGTAAGTCAACACTCTGTCTGACTAAACATGTTGGTGCAATTACATATAATATGTAATGCTGTAGTTTGTGCCTGCTAGGTAACTGCAATTAAAATTATACACCTGGGGCCGTATTCACAAAACATTTTATCTTACCACTAATAGTTCTCCTAAATAGCAGTAAAAATTCTTAGGTAAGAGTTGTCTCTTAAAACCTATTCAAAACGCTGCTGAGACCAACTTTTACTAAGGAATAGAGAGAAGTCTTAAGCTAAGTGTAAGGGCGGGGTTGACCTCGTTGCTATGGATGATGTCAACACGCTTATTAACTATGCACAGTGATTGGCTGATAGGGGACGAGTCTCTGTCAGTGATTTAATCATATAAATATTGTAGAACAAGGTATCATGTTGCCATATTCAAATAAGGATTTTAAAATGTAGGCTGTGTCACTAATTAAACAAGTATATGTTTAGCTCATTTCAGCCTCTTGCATGTCTGCATCTCGACAAATTATTTTTTTATAAGCAAAGTTCGGGAGGAGCACTATCTAATCAGCTCGAGAGAGGGCATTTATACAGTATACACACCTGACTCACCTTGTTACCTCGAAAGTTTTCTGCATCCCACCTCCACCCCAATTCCTCACTCTCAGACGGGGATATCAGGGAGTACTCTGGGTTTTGACTAAATTCCAAGCTCTGAGCCCTCGATCCTCTCAGACTGCATGGCAAATTTACTATTTGCGACTGGTAATCAGACATTATTTTCTTTTTTATTTATTTCTTTTCAAATATTTATTTTTGGCGTTTTTGCCTTTTAATTATGATAGGACAGTGAGAAGACAGGAGGTGAAGTGGAAGAGAGAAAGGGAGACGGGATTGGAAAGGTCCATGAACGTGACTTGAACTTGGCTCACCTGAGCTGCCCACAAATCTATCGGCACCGATGATGGGACATTATTTTCAACTTGACCACAATGTTTTATTCTCCGTCATTCAATGCATACTGCCTTTATGTTATGTCATTAGGATTGTTTGTGATTTGGTTTTAGTGACTTAGGAATCCTCTTAACTACTCCTAACTTTTCACAGATTCAGGAGACGGGTTTAGCGCTAAAATGTTTTGCGAAATTCTTTCAGAGCAAAAAGGTTGGAGTCTTAAAAGTAGGACTGACACGCCCATTATTTTTAAGAGTTTCTCCTACATCAGCAAGTTAGGAGCTACTTTTAGCCTTAAGATGTTTTGTGAATACAGTCCCTGATCCATATCCAATAAAAGCTTTCATTGTAGAGATTTGCACTAATCTAACTGGAAAAATAATTGATGTAAATCTTTCCTCTCAATGTCACAGGTGGTCCCATGAGTATCAGGAAGCCACTATCAGCAAAATTCTGCGCTTTCTCCAGGGATGCCCCAGCCAAGAGCAACCAGATGCTGCAAAAAAAGACAAAAAAGAGCCAGAAACAAAATAATGTTGCATTCCCAATAATGGCCATCAAGTAACCAGAACACACCTGCTTACCCCTCGGAGGCCAGTGTTTCCTTTGGATATATGCATGTAGCTGGTCTAGATAGATTACTGTTGAATTTTCCTAGAGAAAAAATAAATGTAACCTACCCAGGGACACGATAGAACTTTAAAGGTGTGTCGCATTAGGGACATTTAGGCGAATTTCATGGGATTTCATGGGAAAAAAAGGTTTGTCACCTTTCAGTAGTGTAGATATACACTATATTGCCAAAAGTATTGGAACACCCCTCCAAATCATTGAATTCAGGTGTTGCACTCACTTCCATGGCCAAAGGTGTATAAAATCAAGCACCTAGGCATGCAGACTGGGGGGGAGGGGGTATCAAGATGCAAAACAATGATCATCCTAATAAGGTTTTGGCGGAGTCGGAGTGACTGTGTCGCCCGCGCACTTTCGCTTTAGTGGCCAAGAGTGTAAAGTTGAATGACAGGTGACGAGAACCAATCAGATTGGATAAAATAACACGCATCCAATTCTGATTCGCCAGGGACGCAGTGACCTGCGTCCGGAGGAGGATCTTTAAGAACCAATTAGAGACCAGCTTCAGGTCACATGCTGCATGTATATTTTTAGACTCAGCTAGACATCCATTTGTCCGGCGTCCCTCACGCATGAAACCGCATGAAACATATTGAAGAACATATAAAATAGTTAACCCATCAAAGCCAGTTTTTATTAAATGCTGAGGCTCTTACTAACAGCCAGCACATCGTATGAGTAAACTATTTTATTTTTATTTCACTTTTATATCATTTTTGTATACATTTTCTGGAATTTTGATGGGGGCGGCGCCTATTGACCAGCCGCCACTGCGTGATAGGATGCCGGTACTTGTCTGACTGCATTGTGCGAAGTGTAAAGTTTGGTGGAGGGGGGGGGGGGTTATGGTGTGGGGTTGTTTTTCAGGGGTTGGGCTTGGCCCCTTAGTTCCAGTGAAAGGAACTCTTAATGCTTCAGCATACCAAGACATTTTGGACAATTTCATGCTCCCAAAGTTTGGTGTGGAGGAACTTGACTGGCCTGCACAGAGTCCTGCCCTCAACCCCGATAGAACATCTTTGGGATGAATTAGAGCGGAGACTGCGAACCAGGCCTTCTCGTCCAACATCAGTGCCTGACCTCACAAATGCTCTTCTAGAACAATGGTCAAAAATTCCCATAAACACACTCCTAAACCTTGTGGAAAGCCTTCCCAGAACAGTTGAAGCTGTTATAGGGCCAACTCCATATTAAACCCTACAGATTAAGAATGGGATGTCATTAAAGTTTATGTGCATGTAGAGGCAGGCGTCCCAAAACGTTTGGCAATATAGTGCATGATGCACAGCTCACACAAGAGTCACTTTCAAACAAAGCAGTTTTATGTTGGTCAATGTGGCGAAACTTGAGACCCGTTGTTCGATCTGCATAGGGAAATCTTTCGCCCTCACACAAAAAAATGCATGGATTCTTATTGTAATGACTGGAATTCCCCGAACAACAATAAATCTGATCACACCTTAAGGATTAAGTTATTTACAGCTTTATTCCTGTAGACAGCTTTTCTGGCTCTAAATAACATTGAATATTCCTCGATTGCAGTATAGTAATCAAACTAGCTATGTACTGACTATGTTCCCAGAATTGTGTGGGACATTTCTGTAACTCAGGAAGTTGAATCGATTTCTGCATTATCAATCGTATTTATGACATCAGCATAAAGTATAGTCAGTCTCTGTTTATATTATAGATAGATCTTGCATTATAGCATTATCGGTTGAACTATTGATAAAAGCCTTATGAAACGTAAATTTTTTTCTTCTTCTGAATTTATTTTGCAGTAGCTTACTAAGGCTACTAAAAATACTGTAGTTCCAAAAAATAGTTTATTTTCATCTTTACTAATTACAGGTTTGTTACATTAAGTTATTTTATTATGTACCTTGCATCATTCACAAAGCAAATACTTTTTTCACCTCTATATCATAATGGTTGTTAATCACCTCATGCAGTATTAGAAAAAAATCATTTTAGACAGTTACATGACTTGAAATACTGCCATAGAGGCTTTCTTAGAATTTGCAAGAATATTATGCAGCAGATTTGAGTCATTGATACATTTTCAGACACTGTGAAGATGCAACAGGTCGAGGAAAATGCTAATGAACATTTACTAAC
This sequence comes from Gobio gobio, assembly GCF_949357685.1. Taxonomy (NCBI): domain Eukaryota; kingdom Metazoa; phylum Chordata; class Actinopteri; order Cypriniformes; family Gobionidae; genus Gobio; species Gobio gobio. The sequence continues at coordinate 29,446,062 of NC_137114.1, forward strand.
ACCCCTTGACACCTCAAGCTTTATCCTACTAAAACTCCCTACTGTTGCCTTATGATGTTTGTCAGTTTTTCATGTGTTATACAACGTGTAAAATCTGTACAGTGAAATAATGACATTTTCTTTTTGAGAAATAAAGAGCAATAAAACTTGTTTTGGAAAGCATCCCTTTATTCAGCATGTTCACATTTCTGTTTAACAAAACATTGCATGTTGCGCTGTATTCAAATATTCCAGTACAAAACCGCAGAGATAAATGATTTGACACTTTCAGACAAGCACAAAGCATTAGATGTAATTTTCACTTCCTGTTAGTATACTGCAAACTACACAGAAAAAAAAAAACATAATTGTAATCTCCTCTCACATCCACGTCATTTTCAGATGTCTAGAACACAACTAACAATTATTTAGAGTAAGAGAGTGTTTAATGAATTGTCTTTAATAATAAGAGACATTTTAAATAGCCATTTATTATGTTAAGCTTTAAGAATACATTTCCCATAATGCTTAAGGGGAGGCAGTAAAGAAAAGAGAAGCGAGAGACGTGACTGATTCAATGTGTGTGCTGTATCCCTGTATAAATCTGCACAAAACTTCTGTTTTTATTTTAATTTCAAGTCATCAGTGGTTATTATTGCTTGCTAAGAAGAAAAGATAAGATTAAAAAAGATTTAAAAAGTTGATGTTAACATCATTTTCTCTGATACACTAGTGAGACGTGACCAAACAGGTTGTCATTGGTTGAGCTAACGTTGCTGTGTCTAGCTCAGGGGTCGGGAACCTTTTTACCAAGAAGAGCCAAAAAAAAAAAAATGTTTTGATAAATTTTTCAAAAGAGCCACAGCAAAATTTACACCTGTTTATTAGAAATATTTGCACATTTTTATGCATTTTAATGTAATAACAACAGCATTAACATACCACTTGCAATGTTAGTAGTTCTGGTAGTTGTATAGAACACCAGTAGGTGGCAAAAATGCAAACTAACGATTACACAATATATACAAAGCACTATATTTTGTTCACTGATATAGTGCTGATTTCTAACACAAAAAAAGAGAAACGGGCAGCATAAACACGCGATTAACAAGAAGTATTGTACCTTATACTTGCATTAATGAGATTTTTGTTGCTGCATCATTTTGCTGAGTGCTTTGAAGTTGGGGTCGGAATGAAAGGTAATCGTCGTCTTTTTTTTCTTTTTGCCATCTTGCTCTCGTTGATGATTTTTAATTTAGATAGCTGCTTAACTTGATCTAGACATGATGCAGGCCTAACCAATTAAAATTCAGCTCTCTGAAAGGTAGGCTATACAGGCCAAACACCGCTGTCAATCATATTAAGCTGTAAGTGTCTTACCTAAATATTTTTGAACATATTTAATAGGGATGCAACAATACAGTTAGACCACGGTTCAATACATACCTCGGTTTTTAACCACGGTTTTCGGTTCGGTTCTGATGGCTTGTCACATCAGTTTTTTGCTATTCTATTCTTAAGCGACAGGAACAGCAAGAGGTTAAGGAGAAAAAAGACTATTTTTTAATTGCAATTCTCTTTCTTTATTTTACTTAAAATAATTGAAAAACCTTACTTAAACTTAAAACTTTACTTTAAAAAAAACCTTGTACACATTCCTAGTGTATGTATAATATAAAATATATATATGTAAAGATTTACACTGGCAGCTCAGAGATGTACAGCAGCATTTAAGTATGAAATTGAATGAATAAATGTAAAAATAAAACACTACATAGACTTCACTATAAAATATACATTGATTCTTATTAAAGCTACTGTATTAAAGTTTTTCAGTCAAGAGCAGTGAGTGATTTTCTCTTTGTATTTTGTTGTTGTATTAACATTAAATGGACAGTTCACTCAAAAATGAGAAATGAATACAGGTTTGGAACAATATTAGAGTGAGTAAATAATGACATAATTTTAGAGGTGAACTGTCCCTTTAAGGACCGCGTGTTCACTAGGCTGCGCTGCTTTCAATTTGCTTTAAAGACCTGTTTTCAGTCTGCGTGCATCTAATATACAGACACGCGCCGATTTTACTTTCACTGTAGACATAACCGACTGTGTTTATGTAAACATGGTGTGTATTTGACAGCATTAGCGCAGTAAGACGACTTAGTCCAGTAATCACGTGTTTGACAAGCGTTTAGTGCGCGCGTTCGGTAAAGCGCATGTTAAAACCGCGCACACGCCGGCAAGGCTTTAAAACAGAAAAGCGCATGTTAAAACCGCGCACACGCCGGCAAGGCTTTAAAACGCATGCAAATAATGAACTTTCGTGATTGTGAATAACTATAGTGTCCCGTGAGTATAACTCTACCACTAATGTGTGATGTGAACAGAGGTGTCAAGTAACGAAGTACAAATACTTCGTTACCTTACTTAAGTAGAAATTTTGAGTATCTATACTTTACTGGAGTAATTATTTTTCAGCCTACTTTTTACTTCTACTCCTTACATTTTCAAGCAATTATCTGTACTTTCTACTCCTTACATTTTAAAAATAGCCTCGTTACTCCTATTCCATTTCGGCATGTTTTCATTCCGGCTTGTCATAAAATAAAAAAAACTATCCAGATAAATCGCGCCATCCAGACAGAGTGAATTTGATTGTGGTTGGATGAGAAGGATAAACACAAACCATTCCGACACCCTATTGGGTTGTAGGCGATCAATCACGCCTGCACCTGCACAAATCACACACCATGTTGCCAGATAGGGCGGGTTCTCGCCGACGAGCACGTACTTTCAGCCAATCAGCGATCAGCAGGCAGACGTGCTCAGCCTCATTCATGACTTTAGCCGGGTTTTTAGCGCGATGACTCGTAGCTGTATAGTCCAGTGAATCAGTGATCGCTATGCCAGTGGCATAAATACACAGTAAGTTGTATCTACAGTAAAGAGTGGGACTGACTCAACTCTCAAACGTGAATTACACCTGTGACTCGAAGACTCTTTATAAATATAACCGTGACTCCTGTCCATCATCATACACACACTTAGGACATCTGCAACTAGCAACCCCGACAGATGCTGAAAGATGTTTAAATCAACGACTAATCCGTTTTGACTGTGCTAAATGCATGTGCCATGTACTTCACGAAAGACATACTGTAGTTTTGTCAAAGCAAAGTGCAACACAAGGGTAAGCGCATTGTTGTTATGTATTTGTTGACGGATTATTGTAGCCTACAGTATAAATGAATTACGCATTTTGACATTGGTGTGTGCATTAAGGTGTGAAATGCCTGTTAATTACATAGCTTTTTCCAATCTCTATATTGGGCACTTTTTGCGCGTAAATTGGCTTCTTACTGTTGACATTGAAAATCTTGTGTTTTTCTAAGGGATTGCGGTTTTGACAGTTTCTACCTGGACATATAGTCATATTTGAACCGTTTTACTGGGAATTTTTTTTTTTTTTTTTAATCATCAATGTTATGCTTTAAGGAGATAAAATGGTAACTTACTTATCAACATTGATTGGTATGGCAATAAAATAATATCACATTATTTTGGCAGTTAAAGTTTTGGGGTTTTTTCTTGGAGTGACTAGTTGCCTATAAGTATTGTAAGAGGTGCAAACTTGTTATCAATAACCAGGCATGTTATCAATAACCATTTTAAAAAAAATATATAATTGTACATTTGGTGAGGTTTTTGGGCTGGAAATTGTTGACCCAATCTGGCCACACTGATCACACATTCAAAAAATGGTTATTGATAACATGCCTCTGAATTTTGACTTTTTGCACCTTTACAATATTTATAGGCAACTAGTCATCAAATCTTCCACTCCATGAAACACGTTAATGCTCAGTAGTACACAATATGGTTCTTTAATGTATTTGCATTGTCCTAAAATGCGTTCATTTTCAATGGGAATATATGCGGCTGAAACGCGTTGCCAAGTGCATCTAAAAATGTTCAACATTAACTTTTTAATATAACATTATAGTCATTATGGCCTTCAGAAAAATGTTTTTTTGAGGAGGTGGGGTATGCACTGTGGCGCGGCCTAATCTTTTGTCCTTAAAGGGATACTTCACCCAAAAATGAAAATTCTGTCATCATTTACTCACCCTCAAGTTGTTCCAAACCTGTATGAGTTTTTGTTCTGAAGATATTTTGAAGAATGTTTGTAACCAAGCAGATAGAGCAACCATTGACTGCCATAGTAGGGGGAAAATGCTATGGCAGTCAATGGTTGCATATAATCTGCTTGTTACAAAAATTCTTCAATCTTCAGAACAAAGAAACTCATACAGGTTTGGAACAATTTGAGTAAATTATGACAGAATTTTCATTTTTGGGTGAACTACCCCTTTAATGGCATTTTTTCCCCTTACATTACTTTTACTTTTATACTTTAAGTAGTTTTGAAACCAGTTACTTTTACACTTTTACTTGAGTAAAAAGCTTGAGTTGATACTTCAACTTCTACAGAAGTCTTTTTAAACCCCAGTATCTATACTTCTACCTGAGTAATGAATGCGAATACTTTTGACACCTCTGGATGTGAAGGTATGACGCGTTGTTCAGTATATTGGGATGGAGGCAAATTATTGAATTTGTAGAAAAATACTTAATTAAATGCAAAACCGAAAAACCGCAATTCACAGGCGCGTATTGAACCATGAAGGCCGTCGAACGGTACAATATTATATTGAGAATTGTGGCATCCCTAATATTTAATTTAATTTTACATATTCATAATGTTAAATTCTACATTAATCAAGTATGCTAATAGTTTAAAAATAATTATCATCATCGAGGGTGTATTTTTCAGTCAACATTTGAAAACTGGAGAGCCATATAAAATCCGGAAAAGAGCCATATATGGCTCGCGAGCCATAGGTTCCCGACCCCTGGTCTAGCTGGTCAGGATGCTGAAACAATGTTTTAATAGCACCACAGAGTCACAGTGTGGACACTTTTTGGGGGAAATCCACATACCTATGGTTTACTCACAGTTGTCTCTGAACACATCCACTTAAAAAAATCATGTAATTTATTCCTGTGACGCAAAGAGCGTCATTACTCCAGTCTTTAGTGTCACATGATACAGAAATCATTCTAATGTTGATTTGGTTCTTAAGAATTTTTTTTTTTTTGCAGAAACAGTGATACATTTTTTTCCAAGATTCATTGATGAATAGAAAATTCAAAAGAACAGCATTTCATTTCCATTTTAAACATCTTTAATGTCACTTTTGATCAATTTAATGCATCTTTGCTGAATAATTTCTTTTAAAAAAAAATCTTACTTTTGGTCAGGAATTTTGTTCCAGGCTCAACAAAAGATGTCTTGGCAAAATCACGGCGACTGCTATGCCCAGGTCATTGTGCGCTCCATTGGCAGTCAGCTTTAGGATCACAGTTGTCCAGAAAATCATTGCTTATTCTTGGACACTCTGTCCTTTACTGTTCAAGCAAAACTCTTAAAGTCAATGTCAGGATATTCCAGAACCTTCTCTGTTTGTTCTGCTCTCTCTCTTCTCCAGGCAACCCAAGCCCCTGTACACATCATAATAAAAATATGTTTAGTCTCGACATTCATCACATTTTGTGGTTATGATTCTAAACGACCATTGAAGGTCTTACCCAATAATGCCAGCTGGAATGAGGAGGATGATAGCCCCAAAGAGGAAGGGGAATCCCTTCATAAAATATAGGGTGGCAGGATACAAAGAGTTAAAAACCCCACTAGATACTAGTGAGCACAGACCTTCCACACATGCCACTGAAGCAAACAGAGCACCTAAAAAAAAAAACATATACAAAACACATTATTCCATTTAATTCGATGTTACTCATTTGTGACAATGCTGTCCTTGTTTCACCTTGTTCCGAAGGGTCCACCAGCTTGGACAATTTAGATCTCAGGACTGGGGTAGTGGCCATAAAAAGGAAGCACAGGCCATATCCTGACAAAGACAGATAGATAAGCAACTTCTGCGAGTTCATTTCCTTGATTCATATTTACCCACTTCAGCCACTGGAGGACAGCGTGAGGTTGCATCAGCACAGCATATACTTCGAAATGTCAAGAAAGAGTTTCTTGACCTTTATCCTGTAATGTAGGCCTAATCTTAACAGTAGAACATTAACATAATATCTTATAGTGACTCTGGAAAAGTGTAAGTTAAATGCTTTTGAATTGAATACATTGTTACTTCTAAATGTTTTCTGACATTTTGTCAAACCGTTTTGTACATGAGTAAACTTTCAAGATCCACAATGCATTATAATCAATCAATAAATATTAATATAAACATATACAAATTTTAATATCCATAATTTTAATTATAATTGTATATGTATATTTTACATAAAAATAGATTATTATACACACACACACACACACCTATAACTGCACACAAGTTTAAGGTCAGTAAGATTTGTTTTAAGATTTGCATTGAATTGATCAAATGATTTTTCTGTTGTTACTTAAAAATCGTTAAGAAATCCTGAAAGAATATTACAGTCTCTATAAAAAATATTAAGTAGCACAACTGTTTTCAACATTGATGATAATAAGAAATGTTTCTTGAGAACCAAATCAGCATATTACAAGGATTTCTGAATGATGAGGTGATGATAGCTGATGAAAACATTGAACATTTAATTATTAAAATAGATTTAAAATAGTTAATATATAAAAATTATTACTTATTTCATATATTATTATTGATATATTAAATACAAAACAGTTATTTTAAATTGTAATATTGCACAATATTACTGTTTTTACTGTATTTTTGATCAAATAAATGCAGCCTTGGTGAGCATAAAAGACTTCTTTCAAAAATATGAAAAGAATCTTGCCGACCGCAAACATTTTAACAGTGGTGTATAAATTGTATATAGAAGATCTCACCGGTAAACATCAGAGCTGTAGTGTCAGTGACCGAAATCACAATCAAGCCAACAATGTTAGAGGTAAGGCCCACCAAAGCCACCCAGGAGTCCTCCAGACAGCACTGCATGGCCCTGAGCCCCATCAGGCTGGTGAGGTAGGCCAGATTCTTGGCAGCAGAGCCATAACCAATCAGCTCTGGACCCCAGCAGAGCGGAGCACTCAACTCATAGAGCACATAGAGGTCACTGCTGCCCAAATGTACAGACACCACCAAAAAGAAGCAGAGAGTGTAAAACCATAGTTTGGTTCTGCGTCCCTCCGGTGTGTCAGATTTATAGAGGCGGTAGACGGCCCGGTGGTGACTGGTGGAGAGGAGTTTTGCCCCGGGGTCCGGGGTGACGGTTTCAGGCACAAACAGGTATGTGTAGAAGGCCGCTGCAAGATTTGTAGCCAATACTAGCCAGAAAGGGTTGATGTATCTGGAGGAAAAAAAAATATATATATATTTTTTACATCTTTTATCTCAGAAATATAATTTTTTTATATCAGGTATGAAAAATACCCTTGTGCCCGTCGCCACTGTCCTCCGATGATGCTTGCAAACATGCCAGCCAATCCCAGACAAGCCTCTAGTATCGCCACACGAAAGGTGCGAGACCCCCTGCCACTCGTGTCGGCCACATACGCAAAGCAACCGGCCAAAATGGCGTTGAAGTCACCGGAGAGGCCGCTGCAGATCCTCCCAATAAGGAACCAGAACACAGGTAGCTTCAGGTACATTACAATTAAATAAACGGCTGCCTGAACAGCCAGGCCAAAGGACGGGATGATCAGAACCAGACGCCGACCTGCACGGTCACTCCACGAGCCCAACAGGGTCACCATAATCAGCCCAACAAGAAAACCACCCAAATTGATGTACAGGTTCCAGTGTGCAGTCAGAGTCTCTACTTCCTAGATGAAGGAAATACATTACATATAAAATGTTCTCCTTTGGAAATATAAAATGTAGCTTTTTAGTATCTGAAACACAACAGCCTCCTTTTGTGGTAAGTTTGATAATGTAATAATAACTTCTGGTATATTTCTGGTAAAAAAGAACTGGCTCAGGTGTCATTACACAGGTCCAAGTTTGTGATTTACATAGAAAAAAAGCAATTCCATGTAAGTGTCATATATTCAAGAATCGACATACACTGGTAAACTGTCCACTAAAAGAATCGGCTCTTTAAAAGTTATAAGTTCGGGAATAGTGGGTTCACTGGTCCTGCAATATGTTCAGGTCACACGGGTCTATTTTTGTGATTCACTAAAAAGAACCGACTCAAGAGTCATTCGTTCGGGATTCGAACTACACTGGTAGCAGTCATGTGCATATTTTCACTGAGGATTCGCTGTAGAAAAAAGCAAGAAGCACAAAATTCATTCGTTTTTTGATCGGATTGCAGTAGACGCGCTGTACTGTGTGTTTTTCATTTACTAAAAAGAAACGGCTTAAAAGTGTCATTTGTTTAGAATTTGTGATTTACTACAGAAAGAACCGGCTCATCAGTGTCATTCGTTCGGGATTCGTGCTTCACTGGTCGGGCAGATTGATTTTGATTCACTTAAAGAACAGGCTGATTTCTGGAGGGAAAACGGTTCTCCGTACGGTTCAAACCCAGAAAACGTGTCAAATATTCGTTACCTTCTGCAGAGGGTCGTGGACCGTAGATGCATTACATCCTCCCCCCTTTGTTCCATTATAACCCACATCTTCACTGAGACGTTCCCACAGGTACTGTGTGTATAGTGGACCCTGGAGAGCAATGGAGAACATGGACAGGAACATAACGGGCTCCACGGTCACGGAAAATGGACACGAACACGGCGGTGGAGGTTTGTTTTGTGTCACCTTAAAACAACAAACTTTGCCAGAGTCACTGGACTCCGAGTCCTCCGCAAGAATAGCGCTTGTATCTGATTCCTCCATGATTTAAAGCTTTCAGAGTCCAAGTGCTTAAATCACACAGACGACAAAATAGTCCTAACTTAACTTACTCCGCGAACAGCTGACACAGACAGAATGTTTTTTTTTTTTTACGGAAGCCGCCGTGTCTCCCAGCAGTTTGCCGTGATTCTTGCGCCCCCTTTGAAACACCCATGAAACTGACATGACAATCTCAGTAAAACTGAATGACAGACATATCCACATTTGGTGCATAAATATTATATTATATTTATTATATTATATTATTATAATATTTATTACCAGACATTACAAAACATGAGTAGTCTAGCACATTCTGTCTGGAAAAGTAAACGCCTTAGTAAAACAATTCTATAATTCTATCTATAGGATAGATAGATAGATAGATAGATAGATAGATAGATAGATAGATAGATAGATAGATAGATAGATAGATAGATAGATAGATAGATAGATACTATTATATTATATTATATTATATGAAACTTTCACAGAAATTACCAGACATTACAAAACATGAGTAGCACATTCTGTCAGGTAGAGTAAAAACCGTTTGGAATGTAGTAAACTAGTGAAACAATTCTATAATAATGGGAAAGCAGTAAATAGTAAAAATGTTATTTATTTATTTGCATTTACCATAGATTATGATTGAAGTAATAGGATTCAAAAAGCTTTTGAGCATGACATCATTTTAAGTGGAACGGCCCTGGTTTAACCTCTCAAATAGGATTTGCAGATTGCAGGCTGATATGATATATTGATTTTACTTGCACACAGGAATCTTCATGAAATCCAGTTTCAAACTAATCTACTACTTTCTGTGTATAAGTAATTTACTTTGCAATGTAATAATTAAGATAGCTTATTTATTTATTTAAATGTTTATTCAACTGGATATAGGCCTACTGCTTTACTTTATACAAATGTTCACGTTATACAGTGTTAAAAAAAATATTTAAATAATTTTAACAATTTAAAAATACGTGTGAGTTTAAATTGAGGACTTGAATTTAAAAAAAGGGTGAAATCCATCCATGGTAAATTTAACGTATCACATGTCCCTAGGGGACATTAAACTTACACTTTCAAAATAGCTTGCAGTGTCGAGTCATTCAAATGTTAGCAGTAAAATATATGTGACATTGTCCTAATGTGGGAGTGCCATGAGAAAGGTGTTTTTTCAGTGGGACCTTCAGCTCCTTTGATAATATCTAAGATATCATGTTGCAGCAATAGAGAGAAAGAGAGAGAGAAAGATTACTATTCCTCTTTTAAGTGCACTTTAGCGTTTGATGAAACCAAGGTAATGACAGCTATTCAGTTCAGCTCCTCTTTAAAGACAAATTGCAGAGACAAACACTTGACCTTCTTCTTAAGATAGGCCTATATATTCCTCATCTTCCCAAGAAACATGCATTATGCTGGAAATCTTTTTATGTTGTCATGAGCATTGCAGACATCAGATTTTTTTTAAATTAATATTTAAAACGGTTTGACAATCCAATACAGCAACATCAGCCTTATCTATCTATCTATCTATCTATCTATCTATCTATCTATCTATCTATCTATCTATCTATCTATCTATCTATCTATCTATCTATCTATCTATCTATCTATCTATCTATCTATCTATCTATCTATCTATCCATCCATCCATCCATCCATCCATCCATCCATCCATCCATCCATCCATCCATCCATCCATCCATCCATCCATCCATCCATCCATCCATCCATCCATCCATCCATCCATCCATCCATCCATCCATCTATATATCCATATATCCATCCATCCTCTATCTACCAACACGTGAGGTTAACATTTCATTCTGACACAACACCCTACAAATTAAACATGCAAAACTAGTTTGGGTAAATTAAACAAATCTTTGAAAATTTGATAATCACACTATGTCCTAATCCACAATTACCATTAAAATGAAGACATGCCTTTATGAATATAACTTCTTCTACTGAATCAAAACATAAACAAACTCTTGACCTAATAATAAACATAAATCATTTTTAATAGCTCAATATTTATTTCACATGAATTCTGTCTTTCTGTCAAATTGTGTAATCAATAGTGTGTCTTTAGCCCTTTGCTCCACCCTTGCTGTCAGTTTGTCACACAGTGGGAAAAGAGCTCTATAAATTTGCCAGAGGCTTTCTCATTTTAGTTGCTGTCTTTCAAATTTTTACCTTTATAAATGTAAGCATTGTTTTTAACCAAAGATGGGTGTTTGGTTTGAGAGATTTTTGTGTGATTTCCTCCTCACGTGAATTCCTCGAGAATTGAATTGGCAACTATTTGGAAATAAAAGCAGTACAGAAAACAGTACAGAAGAAAGTAATGAACAACCTATATTGTATTGCCTGTAAATCTTTAGGCTTGTGTGCTTTAGTTACAATGCATTGTTGAAACCTCACCATTTATGAGATTTTATAGTGTTTGTTTGTGTGAGTGTCACTTATCTTTGTACCCTTTGACAGAAAATCTAATTGAATATTGTCCTAAAGGCATTCTAGGTGGCTGTGGTCAATCCTGTTAGACACCTTCTTGCACTGTTTCCCATCTCACTTTCTGGTGACTTCAGTGTGGAACATGCAGGATATAGGAAACGTATAGAAAGGTTCTTCGAGAGCAGAAGTACACGCAGCTCTCAATAGGGATGAGCCTTAACGTGTGCTGCCAGCACTGACGGCACAACTGCCCTCACCAGCACACACACCCGAGGGCCTGATTGATGAGTGAGAACTATATTACGAATCAAACGTGTCTTCACATATATATATATATATATATATATATATATATATATATATATATATATATATATATATATATATATATATATATATATATATATATATAGCACCATGACAGGCTGTCATTATTAAGTAGGATAATATATTTAATACAATGGAACTCTGTTTAATTTCATATGCTTGCAACAACCATCAACTCCAGGTTGTTTGGGTTTACCTGACTGGAAATTGTGCAGATCTTCTGAATGGCCTACATGTTAATAGAAATCTTGCAATTATTGTCAATGAGATCAACTTAACAATAATAATTAAATAGTAAATCTATAAATAAAAGGGGTTACATGTTATACACATCCATTAGTTAAGGTTGGTTAATGCATTAAATAACATTCACTAACAATGAGCAATACATCTGTTACAGTATTAACTTCTTTGTTAGTTCATGTTAGCGCAGTTCCATTAAATATTATTAACAGATACAACTTTTGATTTTAATAATATATTTAAAAAAATTTATGTACTGTACTGTACTGTACTGTTGTACTGTTCGTTACAAGCAGCATTTGCCGTCAGGCAGGTAACGATAGCTAACATAAACATATTTTTGCTAGCCTACCTTCTGCAAACTTACACCATTTTTGTACAAGACAAGTAGAGCTATTTTATCCAGTGTAATTTATCACATACCACTATCTTGTTTTTTTCTTATCCTCCTCTTCCTTTCTCTATTTTCTTTTCTGGCTTCCTGAAGCATAAAATTCCGCTTCAAATCCGAGGAGGTTTTGTATTTTGCCGGCAGCAGAGATCGCGTGGTTGGCTGGCTGCTTTCAGCGACTACTGAGAGGGGCCCCTTAAGGGGGATCCCGATAACAGTGTCATTGAACTTTACTGCATTGACTATCAATGGGGCGCTCACACAGTTTGTCGTTTCATTTTATTCTTAACCTGTCGCTGTCTTGGGGCCCCAGGCCAGCTCGGGGCCCCAAGCAATTGCTTGGTTTGCCTGCCTTGTCGCGACGGGCCTGGGTACAGGGATGGGCAGTATTTCAGATACATGTATTTATAATATGTATTTTAAATACAAAATACTATTTTGTATTTTAAAGCCTTTGGAAAAAATAATATGTAATTTGTATTTAAATACATTTAAGACGAGTATTTTTGTATTTTCAAAATACTTTGAGCCAGTCAACCTTTTTTTCAGGGTGCTGTTTTCATGCATCAACTAGTTCAGACCAGACATGCCCCTACCCCCAACCCCAACATTCATGCACAACTTTTCTGGAATAAGGTATGTCATGGTCAATTCTACTTGTTGATTAAAGCTTGTCAAATGTGTTTGAAGCATTAACGTTACTGCATGGATGGGTGATATCATATGACAACAATACTGTAGATTCGTAGCGATGATATAAATTGTGAATTGATGGAACTTTTTCTAAATCGGTTACATAGGCCTATATCGGGGTAAGCAAATATATCTTTGCAGCTTTTAGTGGGCCGGAATAATTGGAATGTTGGAGTGGAAAAAGAAGCAAGGGCGAATGAGTTATTGGGTGTGATGTGATTTGTGTTATTATAACTGCTGCGAAAGGAAATTCAAATTCACACTTGCATGTTGGCAGGCAGTTTTTTATTTGAAATGCTAATTTAGATTTGTTTGTAAACTAAATTAAAGCAATGTGTTAGTTAATATGTACGGAGCCCCAGGGCCGGCCCTGACCAATTTGCTGCCCTAGGCAAGATTTTACTTGGTGCCCCTTGTGTCAAGGTTTAGCACTACACGTTATCAGTCTTTGGAAACACTCGTACGGTTTTATTTTTGTAATGCATTGATGTTTTATTTTTATATTTATTGTTGTTGTTTTATATGATGTCCAGTCCATTCTACCCCGTCATTATGTTCATGATATTATTATTATTATTTTTTATTTTTTAAAGGCTGATGATAGTCAAACTATACAAAAATTGCACCCATGCCACATTACAGCCTAAACACAAAGAGCAGGAGTTCATCTAGCATTCATTTATATTTATGCATTTGACAGACGCTTTTATCCAAAGCGACTTACAGTGCACTTATTACAGGGACAATCCCCCTGGAGCAACATGGAGTAAAGTGCCTTGCTCAAGGACACACTGGTGGTGACCGCTGGGATCAAACCAGCAACCTTCTGTGTGTCAGTTCCACCATCTCAGCATTCATGCACAAACTATTCATTGAGAACTAGCAAAAGTGTTTGTTTTCCAGTAGATGGCAGCAATATTCCACTAAGCTATGAGCATTCATGTTTTCACCAGGAATTAAACAGAAATTTAGATATTTAATGTGAATTTTACATAAAATGTTGCTATTTTAAATAAACCTGTATATAAATATCATTACTAATTTGGGCAAATACATTTTAAAATTGATACACCCCCTTAAAACTCCCTTAAAACTGCACAACTGCAGAGTTAAAACATTAGGCTATTAAAAAAGTGATATTACATGCGTTTAATATTTTTATATTATTTATTTTGTACAAAATCACACTGGCTGTGGCCTCTGGAGAACCCAGAACAGCTGCTTGCATAAAGTTTAAGGTAAAAATAACTGAATTAATTAGCAAACATTAGTATTTTACTACTATGCAATTAAATAAACTGTTCATTAATTTGCCTACATCACTTTACTTCTGTCTTTACACTGCAAAAAATGCTCTTCTTATTTAAACACAAATCTTTTTCTTGTTTACAGTCCAAATATCTACAAATTCTTAAATCAAGGTGCTTTTATAGATAAGTAAAATGACATAAGACATTTTTCTTGTTTACTTGAAAATAAAATTAAAATGAAGTGAGTTTTTGCTTAAAACAAGCAAAATTATCTGCCAATGGGGTGAGAAAAATAATCTTATTTCTGTTTGGGACAGAAACAATTTCAATCAGGAACAAGATTATTTCTCTCACTCCATTGGCAGATCATTTTGCTTGTTTTAAGCAAAAACTCTTTTTTTATTTTCAAGTAAACAAGAAAAATATATTCTGTCATTTTACTTATCTAGTAAATGCACCTTGATTTAATAATTTTTAGATAAACAAAACACAAATACTATGTAAGAAGAGCAGTGTATCCCTTATCTTCCCTGCATCAGAGGGCTTCTGTCTTTTTTGACACTAGAATTCGGCCATCCGTCATAAATAATCAGGCAACTTACACCGTGTCAACACCTGGAGCGAGCGGCCAAGCACCCTAAAAAATGAAAGCAATCCTGTCTGCGTTGGATGCGGCGAGAGGCGACGCAACACAACAAATTTCCAACGTTAAACTGATCGCGCGTTGTATTTCTGACGCACTTCAAGTAGATCGGCGGGGGAGATTGATGAGGCGGACCGGGAAGAGGCGGGGGACTTAGTTAAGTTTTTTTTGCGCTTTATTTGGTAATATTTCAAATTAATATTAATAAAATAGTATCAGTAATACATTTTGGCGCCCCTATGGATGAGTGGCGCCCCTAGCATTTGCCTATTCCGCCTATGCCACGGGCCGGCCCTGCGGAGCCCCACACATGACGTGCAAGAATAAAAAAGTAATATGTGCGCAAAATTTACTAATTTGTTCCCTCGATTTGCTAAACTGTCCACACAATTTACTCATTTGTTGCCTTGATTTATAAATCGTGTGCAGATTTAGCCTACTAGTTTTTTCATATGCAGGGCTCCGTAAATATGCTACCTAAATGATCTTCCGGTTTCTACAGTGATTTCCACATTTCCACAGCGATCTTAAGTAATTATGAATGAACCACTCGGCTTATTGAGCTAGCTTGTATGTGTGTTGTTTGGATTAGAGTCACTTTCCAGAAGTTGCTTAAAGTTGCCAAATAAATAAAAGAAATGGCTAAATTTATTACTAGGTGCTTTTAGAAAAATAAGTTGCTGCGGTAGTCTGAAAAGTTGCTAGATCTAGCAACAAAATTGCTAAGTTGGCAAAACTGGTTGAAGCCTTGTTCATACTTTCGCAATTCGCATGGCTCTACGCCGCGAACCTGCTTACTGCGCATGCTCCTCAGTAAAGTAATGCTTGACGTGCTCTCCGTTGTATAATTCTGTGAAACGACAGAGGGCGACTCTGAGTAATTGTTCTCCAAAGCATCAAAAAGCAGCGATAAGCCAAATAATTTGTCAAACACTCGTCTCATGAGAAGTTTGTGAATAAATGGATTTCTTCACATATAAACTGATTAGGTTGTGGGTCATTTTGAGGACACACCAGAAAAAGTTTTTTAGTAGCCTACACTTCTTAAACCCTAACCAAATAATCAAGTTAAACCCAGTAAACTTGAAATTGTGACTTGTTGTGACATTAGAACAAAACATATTAATGAATAGGCCCAGATAGATTTCAGCCTAATAGGGATAACACTCACGGCAAAATAAATGTTCTGCCGCTAGGGTGCGTCTAGATTTCTAGGCTAAGGGATACATGCACTGAATCGCCAACTTCACATGCATTTTGTGTATTTTCAAAATACAAAATACTGTATTTGTATTTAAATGCATTTTTCCACACAGTATTTTGTATTTGTATTTTAAATACATTTCCATGTATTTATGCCCATCTCTGGCTTGGTACATCATCTTCAAATCACACTTGAGTCTTCAGTCGACAAAGTTTAAATCCCATCTGGCTAGGGCGCTTTTCATAATGATTTTGCATTAGGGTCAGTAGGCGGAGAGTAGGTGGTCTTTTTGTGGCTGTTCGAATGCATTGGACCTACACTATGAAAGCAATCTGGTCGAATGTGTTTTCGACTACTTCTGGTCCTGGTCGAAAGTGGACAAACTCAAAACATTTAAGACCCCGTTTACAACTGTCCGTTAGCGTCGTCCACTTGTGATCCGATTGACCAAAACACATCCTAATACCAGGTGTAAACAGGACAAGTATTTTTCATGCAGTTAACTAATGCTAACAAATGAAACCTTAAAAGCAAACAAAACTAAAAACAAATGAAAACTAAATTCTTTTTTTTACTTTTGTTTGATTTTGTTTGGTTTGGTTTGTTTTACTAAAACAAACAAACCAAATGAAACAAAAGCTAAAATAAAATTCACAACTGATAGATGATAGATAGATAAATCTAGATTTTCTTACTTTGCTGGTCATGTCTCCTTTTCCAGCGCCAGAGACCTTGATTGGTTTGGACCAGGTGGAGGGGGGACAGAAGGCAAATCCTTTCATGTAAAGAGATGAATTAAGTTGAGTGGATGAGTGTAGTGTGGGAATGAGATTGGCAAACTGGGCTGAGGTGGACTATGGGCACTGTTAACCTCTGGATGTTAACCCTCATGACCCCAACTCATCTGGACTAATCCAACAGCCTGGAAACTATATCCTCTCAGTAAAGTCTGAGTGATAAGAACACAGGTTACACAACAAAATACATTCTCTTATAATGTCACTCTTAAAAATAAAGGTGCCAGGAAGAATCAAAAAGGGGTTTTCACTGCGATGCCATAGAAGAACCATTTTTGGTTCCCTGAAGAACCGTTTTGGGAAAGGTTCTTTAACGAACCATTTTTTTCTATAGTCTAAAGAACCTTTCTTCACTATAAAGAACCTTTTGTGCAGTGGAAGGGTTCTTTGGATATTTACGGTTCTTCATGGAACCACACACCTCGCCAAAGAACCTTTATTTTTAAGAGTGTACACTCTAAAAAAAAGGTTCTATATGGCACTAAAAGTGGTTCTTCGACATAGAGGAACCACTTTTGGTGCTATATAGCACCATATCTTAACATGTTCTGTATATGGTAGCAGTGCTATATAGCACCTTAGTCAGTGGTGCTATACTATAGCACCTTAGCAAAAGAACCGCTGAAGAACCACTGAAGCAAAAAAAATGGTGCTATACGGCACTTAAAAAGGTTCCCCTATGATTAAGAGCCAAGAACCAATTTTAGTGCCATATAGAACCTTTTTTTTTAGAGTGTAGCTGAGGTTCTTCCTTGTCTATATTGGATGCGTTACGTCAATAGCAAATAGAACCCATATGATTAATGTCTACAGTGGATTTTTTTAAAATGTCACCGGAGCTACCTTGAACATAATTGCTGTTTTTGCCTTGATGGTATATCTAAAAGTGTTTTAGCAAATATTCAGTAAATATTAAGTCTTCTCCACTGAACAGGTCATACGACGATAGAAATAAATAGACATACACACAGTTGTAAGGGTATAGAAAGGTTCTTCCGATCATCTTGACATTTTTGTGCCCACTATCAATGCTTATTGATTTTCAGCACACTGCTGAAGGAAAGGATATTTTTTGTGTGTGTGTTTTCATAGCATGAGCTGAGATGCCAAAGCAGAGAGCAGGAAAAGACTAGCAGAAATGTCTCTGTCAAGTGTGCTTTGTTGTGCCATGTCCTGGTGCCAAACTATTCACCATGATCAGTTACACCTTCGCAGGGCTTAAGGCATGTTATTTCAAGGATTTCTTTGCAGAACACACAGAAACAAGACTAATCAAAGAGAGATCACTTGAAATATAATATAGCTATGTAATGTATTGTTTTGAACAAGTACTGCTGAAACATGCCATTTTCAGCGGATTTAGTGCAACATGTTCTATCCATCTATATCATTCTTTATTTATCCGAGACAATCTATAATATAACATATCAGTGATATAAATGTGAGAGTGATGTATATTGAAAAAAGAAAACAATACATATACATTCTCAAAACAAATCATTACAATCTAGATCAAATCAACAAACACTGCATTTATGACAATTTTAAAGCAAAGCTATATGAGATAAATTTTGTCTCATTCCCTCTAAATTTGATAGCCTTACATGAACAAACCCCTAGCAGCAGTGTGACCTAAGCACAATTCCCTTTTACTATCACTGTTTTTGCTTCTCTCCACCCTTCTTGCCATCTCCCATTCACATTAGAATATGATTTTAATAAGCAGTTCAGGAGGGCCATGGTTCTGCCTCCCAGGTTCACTAGGAGGGTAAGGGAAAAATTCACCTGCATTGACATTCATTTTCCCTCCCTCCCTCGCTCTTTCTCTCTCCCTCTCTCTGTATCTGTCTCAGTTGTTTTTCTTGTCAGCAGTCAGTCAGTCACTATAAAAGCAGAGTGGCAACTCAGAGAGAGATTTCTGAGGAGATCTACAGCTGGTTTGCAGGTATCTGTGTGGACTCTGACTGTCTTAGATTCACAACCTGGGCCTGGAAGCACCACACACAGCGGTAAGTGAACTTTTATTTATTTATTATGCACAGTATTTGAGCAAACTATAATTATTATTGTTATTATTTTTTGCATCTGGTACACTAGGATCAACATTGTGATATGGTTTAATAGACATCAAAAAGACATTCTTGAAGAGATAAATCTGAGCTAAGAAGTCCAAATTAAAGGCGTACACATGTGTAAACATCTGTGGGATATCACTTTTCACTTACACAGATACTATTGTACGACTGTATCTCGTTTGGCACCAATAAATAAGGCATCAAGAAATGCCCCTCAGGCTCCTTGTTAGGCTTGTCTCCACCTGGATGAAATCTCCGCTGATATTCATCTAGGAACGAGAAGAGAGGGATACAGGAGAGAGAAAGAGGGAGCGAGAGAATGAGAAAGAGGGCAGGGAAAGGCAGGTGCAGCAGGGCCGTCTCCCCTCTGGGTGCTGAAGTTCGGCAAAGTGCCCATTCTCTCCGGGACATGATCAAGGATGGGTCTGATATAATATTTAAAATATGTTCTCATTATGATCCCAGTTGCCAGTGACCCAAGTGTGTGTAGCCGTGCAAACACGTGTGCACATGCAAATGTGTGTATTGGAAAACCTGTTGCAGCA
Source organism: Gobio gobio (assembly GCF_949357685.1). NCBI lineage: Eukaryota > Metazoa > Chordata > Actinopteri > Cypriniformes > Gobionidae > Gobio > Gobio gobio. The sequence goes on from NC_137114.1 coordinate 29,465,554, forward strand.
GGTCTGTCCCTTGTGGGTGTGTGGCTCCCACAGGTTGGCTGGGGGCCAAATGGACTGAGACTTTTACAAATTCCCAGTTGAAATCTCAGAGCTGAGCCAAGATTGATTTTACAAGGCGCAAGCTATTCGATGAATGGGATTCATTATTTACCGAGCAATGATCACAGATATGGTTTCCAGCTGTGATCTAGCAATCTTGTCATACGTTTCTTGAGTATTGAGTGTCACATCATCAAAATAATGCTGTGACATTAATAATATTATTAATGATAGAACAGAGGCAATGTTCATGGTTAGTTAACGTTAACTAATGCATTAACTAATGTTAACTAATAAAACCTTATTGTAAAGTGTTACCGTTATTTTTAATGTTCATATTTATATTTAATATAAAAATAATAATATTTGTATAGAATTTTTTATTTATATTTATTTAGAGTATGATGTTAACAACTTTTACTACATTACTTTGAAGTTTATGTCTGAATGCTTATACTAAAATGTCTGTCAGGTGCAGGGTTTGGTTGTATGCTTTCCAATCTCATCACACATCAATCACATTTGATTGACATTAACAATATACACTAGAATTAAACAGGTTTTCAGAAACCTTCATTTCCTTCAAGATTTGTAAGCGCACGTTCGTGCAGCAAAGCTCCAACAGCGTTCCTACCTCATGAGAAACAATGCTTTTCATAAGTCTCTAGGATTTCCATTTATGCTGCACAGTGATCTTAAACACTATAGTGTGCATTATAAATGACAATCCTGTCATTATTTACTCACCCTCATGTCATTTAAAACCTTTATGATTTCCTTTCTCCTGTGGAACATGAAAGTAGATGTTAGTCAGAATGTTGACACTGCTCATTTCCATTTAATGAAAGTAAATGTTACCAGGGGCTGTCAAACTTCAAAATACATTCTCTCTAAAATCTCTTGGCTTTTTCTTCATATTGTGTGGCTTTAGAAGACTCGCACTAGAACTACTTTCGACTTCTTTTATTGACCTTTTAATATATATATATATTTTTTTTTGACAGCCCCTGGCCACCATTTACTTTCATTGAATAGAAAACAGCAGCATCATTATTCTGCAGATTAAAAAATAAATAAAAAAAATGCAGGTTTGGAATGAAATGATGGTGAATAAATGATGACAGAATTGACATTTTTGGGTGAATTGTCCATTTGACCACGTTTAGTATGAAGTGCTGAGATTTTTTTTTTAAACGCTCAGATCTGTTTCCATTGAATTGGAGTGAAAGTGCTTTTGTAGACATACGGGAAGATATCCTACCAATTACTTGATGGATGACAGTGTAAAGGAAGATGCACAGTCCATTTGAAATGCCACTCAAGTGTGGTGAGAGTGCACAGGTGGAGCTGTATAGACATGCAAGAGACCAGATCAAAGTGAGATAAATGTGATCATATTGAGAGAGGAAGGAGTCTTGAAATGAAGTACTTTTACATTTATACCTGTTTCAGCATTTTTATTCTTACTCACTCCAGATGATCACACACACACACACATGCACACACACACACACACAATTTGTCTTCTTTTTTATCTTGTATTAGAGGATTATATAGCATGGCTTACTGACCTCATTCAGCATTCTGACCTTTGCTTGTTGCTGATGGAAAACTGAATTTTCCGAATTTTCTGTAAATATAATTCTCTAAGAGAGCTTATCAATATATCAAAAATAATATTCAATAATTGTCTATTCAAATTTAATTAGCGCACAATTCAATTATACAAAAAATGATTAAATATAACCTTTAAGAACCTTTTTTTTATTTAAAAAAAAAAGTATTTTGTAGCTTGCTTTAAAAGCAGTATTTAATTTAGTAGTAAAGCTCTTTATGCAAAACGACCTGGGACCATGCAGGAATAAATTAATGTATCCTTTTTTTTTTTAAATCTGTAAAATTGTAGCTCTATTCCAATGGCGGGATCTCATTCGGTTCCATTTTAGTTAGTGATTTCACTGACTTGATTAAATTGACCTTAAAAGCAGTGATTAAGTCAACATTTTAACTTGAATCTAATCATACAGTAACTACTTCCTATTGGCTAAACACTCTTAAATAAGACTCGTATGACAAACCTTTTAGTTTTTATAAATCACATTTTTGCTGTTTAACACAGATTTGCTGTGTATACAATACACACTATATTTCAGAATTTACATTTACTCTATGCATTCAGAAATTGTATTTCTTTTCAAGTCTTTGTTCAGAACTTACTGTATATTTTGTAATATAATTGGCTATAAATTAGTAATTTATTATATCCTCCTGGGACCCAGAAATAGACTTTTGTCCACTGTAGTGGATATTATATTTTAATGAATTTCTCTGCCATCATACATGTCACAGTTTTAATGGATGTCCTGTAAAGAGCATATTCAGGGCTTTGCAGAGATACCAAATTTCAGCTCTTTTAATTTCACCAGGACAACAACTTCTTCTTGCTCTTTAAAACGGCTGACATTACTGTTTAGCACTCTTATGGAAATATATTATTGTAATTATAATTTAAATCGGATTAATTTTCAAATTATAAATCAACATCTCAGGAAAATGTTATGGGGTTTCTAATCAAAATATGACTTTCTGTTACAAAACAGGGCATTGGTTTCATAAATGCCCACTGTAGTGGACACTGACTTAAAGCATGTTTATCAGGCATTTTGGAGACACATCAAGTGAATAGGGAAAGCAATTACATATCAATATTCCTATAAAATATTAGATAATATTATGAAAATGTTTATTACTCCCATTATTACACTTCTATTTTCATTACACGTTGCACCGAGAACACATTAACATGCAAATTAGATGCAGTGTATAGATGCATTGTATTGAATGGGAAAATCCAAGTATGGCCATTTTACCCACATATTGCACAAAGTAAAATGAAATATCAATGCATTTCGTTATATCTTTCATAACACAGTCCAGAATCATCTTTAAACAAAGTTTGGTTAAAAAAAAAGAATCCTGAAATCTAAAAATTGATTGGTGAATTAAAAATAAATCCCATTGCTTTTGCCTACATGCAATTTCTTTTTTTCAATTTTATTTTGAAACTATAGAGGACATATCATAACATATGAATAAAATATAATTTTTCAAAAAAAGTTTGTTTCTTATGCTCTAAACAATGCAATGACATACTAAATACAAATAAAATACTAAATTAAAACAAATATATATATTTCTGGGTCCCAAGAGGATGTAAGGGAGAATGTACAGTAAGTACATTATTCCTCTCATTTGGTTTCTCACCAAATAAATGAGTTAATACGTAAACATTAAATATTTATTTGTGTTGAAATCATTTTTATAATCTTACCTGTATATTATCTTAAGGATTCCCGCTAAGAAAAAAAAAAAGTCCACTACAATGTACGAAACAATCAGTTTAGCGACAAGACGAGCACTGCAACACAACATTATAGTAATATCTATAACCCGTTTGAGCCCGGACTGCAGATGCAGCAAATGACCAAAGAGCCAAGTAAAATGAAATTGTTGAAATACAAAATGTATGATTGTTTATAGTAAAAGACTTTTAAAAAAACAAATACTTTAAAATGATATGTATCATAAAATCCAGTTATCATGCCTCATTTGCTTGCCTAATTCTCGTTTAAACACATAAGCACCCGATAACCTTTTTGTGTATTCAGCTGTTTTCTCTCAAGGGTGGAAATGGCTTGTATCTCGACCATAACAGGTCAGAGGATCAGTTTAAAAGTCACAGTGATGGACCATAAAGGCCAGCTCAACTTCCTCTCCAGTACTGAATTACACTCTATGTTTCAGATGGAGCAAAACTCCCCATCTCCATTTCATGTCACTAACACACTTCTGCTTCTCCTTCATGGTTTGTTGGTGATTTTAATGAGTTTTTGTCTCAAACAGCACTGTCTGCTGACAGTAAATGAGAGTAGCCTGAATTTCCAGGAATACCGGATACTAATGGCCTTATGTTTTACCTGTTTCTGATCAGATAGCAGCCAGGGCAATGATAAATACAGCATATTGGGCCTTTTCAACAGAAAACATGGACCATCAATGTTATGGAAAAAGCTTAGTAGACAGTTGGAAAAGGATTTTCATTACAAGCAGTGTTATGCAATTACGGGCCATAAGACTGTAGGTTTGCCCAAAGGCCAAATAGCTAGGGAGATAGATTATTTGGAGACATGGAAAATACCTTTATGACATAATGTCATTTGAGGTTGATTGTTGTTATTGTATAACTGGATATACATATATTCCAACAGTATGTCATGACATAACATTCTTGAAAACAGGTCTTTGTGTGCCCCCAATTTAGCAAGGGTCAAGCATGATAGCATTCCGACACGTAATCTTTCAAATCACAGCCCCTGACACTTTCGTGTAAAAAATGTTTGAGGGTACATTGTGCCACATGTTTTCTTTTTAACAGTAGCTTAAGCTTATTTTTTATCTTTCTATTTACAAATAAAGCTAAAAACCTGATAGCCTGTTGTGTTGTTTTACAGAGGCAGGTTGTAGGGATGATGTCCTCTGCGTCCCAGGGCCTGTCTTTTCCATCCGTCAGCAGCAGCAGCAGCTCACCAATTCCTTCTTCTTGTGAACTACAATCCTTTGACCCTCTTGGTTCGCCCTGCTTTCAGATGCCAGAGTCACAGGTATTAATGATTTATTTTTCGAATTAGTTTTTAATCAATTTTGTGTTAGTTTGTTTTTGAAGGTTTTAAGTTAAGGACTTCTTTTTTCAATTCTGTTTACATAGCCAGATAGATAGACTGTTCTGTAGTTGCCGCTTCTTATAAAGCGCTGCCCGCCAGCTGCTCTCATTACAACTGTGTCATAATTATTAGTTTTTGATGAGGACATGAACCTCCGCACAAGGCACTATTCAAGGACACAAAACCCCGGGGCAGAAATAGAAGTATTTCATCCTGCCTTTTCACCAAATCCTTTTGATTTAATATTAATTAATTATGGCCCTTAGGGAAGGCTGTATATCACATGCTTTTGCTTTTATGGTCTCTTTAGCAGATCAAAGATCTTTACATGCTACTGCATTTACACTTGGAAAACTGCTTTATGTTAAACAGTGCATTCGTTAAGGAAACTGCAGTGTTGCTTTAGGTGTGGCGTGTATTTTGCAATTTTAGGAATTTCATATTGCTGAGCTATGCATGTTTTACAGATGCGTTTTTACATTTACGTTTTGTTGTTCAATCCTAGTGTCACCAGAGCAATGTTGGAGAGGGGTTTGCACCGTACTCCCAAAGAGAAAGTGTTCCCTACAGGCAGAAGAGTGCTATTGCAGAACGGTTTCGTAGACACAGTATTGACGGGAGCCCTGTTGAACAAGAATCTGGCCTGACGGAGAACAATCACTACCATCCGTACAGGCGTCAATGCAGTGAAGGGGCCATCAGTGAGGTTGAGCCCTTCAGTTGTCTCAGAAGAGCTGGGAAACTCACCACGGCCGATGGATTGGAGGAACAATCTTCTTGGAGTCCATTAAGCACTGATGTGGAGACGACTAGCATCATGGTGAGACCGAGTGACTGTTTAAACAGAAATGTTTAGATGAAAAAAAAAAAGAAGGAAAATAATTTTTCCATTCTTAAAGGAATTTGCACAGAATTTAGTTCTTCGTTTTCATGGATTTAATTTAAAAGAGCCTTTAAGGTTATATATAGGCCCTATCTGTTCAGATACAAACAAAATAAAAAGATAATTTAATAAGAAGGCTTATATTGACCGATTAATATATTTACCTTTAAAATATATTTTTTGCTATTTTATTCAAAAGTTTTCACAGGTAAATCAATAACACATCATTTTAGGAATATTTCAAGTGTAATTTATGGGATTTGTTGTATTTTTTATCCAATCATTCTTTGTAAAAGAAAGTTTACCATACTGATTTCAAAGTTAAGGATTCATTAGTTTGGATATACATTGAACCAAACGCTATAATAACATCTTAGTTGATAATTCAATCTATTTTATTTTTGACAAAACATCCCATGTTTCGGTCGTGACAGTAATGTTTTGGTAGCGACCACATCTTAACTTGCATACTAAAACTACTAAAACATACTAAAATACTAATTATTTGCATAACTGTACTCGAATTTAGTTTATTTCCCCCAAATAAAGGATAATGTGTTCCCTTTTGTCACTACCAAAACAATGATGACATGTTTCGGTCATGACTGTTTCGGTAGTGACAATTTTAGATACTTTTGAGCCTAGCTCAA